>NW_017728992.1:198623407-198647127 GCF_001723915.1 Gavialis gangeticus
GTAAAGGGGCAGTGCAGCATGCTGTCTCAGACCATGATGGGGGATGAGAAGAAAGTGAGGTTGAAGCACCTGGGCACTAGAGAGGGCATGGCATGGGCAGCTGCAGGAAGGGGGGCGGGGGCTGTCCCCTGTCACCACTGTCTGACCTAGGTGTTGGGCCAGAAGCCCTAAGGCCATTCCTCTTACCTCATGAATCCTGGGGCCACGGGGACCAGCTGTGCAGGGTGCTGGGCTCAGCCAGGGACAGCAGTGGTGGTGGGTGGGTTCTTTCATGCACCAGCTTTGTGCTTGCCTCTCTTCCCACCCTGCCTCCCCCCCCAGCACACATGTGTCAGCAAGGGACAGTGGCAGTGACTGCACTCCTGCACTGCCTGTGGATCCATCTCTGCTGTTGTGCAATGAGCTCCATCACGTGTAGTGCCTTGTACTGCTGTGCTGAAGTCAAGTTAGCTCCATGGTTTGAATCTGATTAAAAGATGCAGGTGAATGTTTGTTGTTTGAGCTGGCTTTCTTAACTACTTTTCCTGTGGAACAATAGAGATTTTGCCTTTGGACCCTATTTCTTTTACACTGACAGCAGGTTGTTGAGACCTTTTCCTCAAGGGGCTTCCCCAAGCTGGTAAAAAATAAGTGTATACAGGCATAACAGATAATTAAACAATCATTACTTTCTGGGTATAAGGATGCTGAGGTATAACCTGTCTAGGTCTCATTTCTCCTTTCCTCTCTATGCGTCTCTCATTTTTATGTTCAATGACTCCATCTAGCATGACACATATTGTTACTAAGCAGGACATCATCCATATGGTCCTTTTTTCCTGGTGTGCGCTCTTTCTTTCTCCAGCTCTCTTGTGTGGAAATACAAATACATACCCAGACTGTATAAACAATGTTATTAAGTATACGGGACCTAAAGATTTGGTCTTTGGCTTAGTCAAAGCCAGCTTTCCACACCCTTCTGGCTGGGGTTCTGTCGTCTTAAAGGTTTGCATGGTGGCTAATACTTTGATTAGATTGGGGGGGGTCTTTGGGTGTTGCTATAGTAAATGTAGCATAACTGGCTACAAGAGGTGATTGCTGCGAGTGTGAGAAAGTCTCTCAGTCACACATACCACAACTCTCTCATATGAAAGGGCTTGTTGAGAGGCTGACATTGATAATGTCTGCAGTTGCCTGTTGCTCTTCCATCTCATTATACAACTGGATCATACGATTAATGGCATGGATGTTGGGCAGCACATGAAATTATCAGCTTAAAGCAACCAGACCTCTGGTGTCCACATGTCAATCTCCATCTTTTCAAGTCTTCCCATGAGATAAAAGTATGTTTATGAAAATAGATTCAAACTTTTATTAGAAAACATGAGAAATTATGGTTATTTACATGGCTTTGTACAGTTGTGAGATAATATATAATTCCACATGTGGGATTGTATAAGAGTACATAGTTGGCATATGCTAATGTAATCTAAAATATGAAATTAGTCAAGCAGCCTATGTTAGCTTGGAGCATAGGGAGCTAAGAATTTCTAACAGCATGGTACCAGTAGGGAGAAAAGTAAGACATTGTGCATGGTAACCACATTAGTATGGAGTTGTAATGATGAGACATTCTTAGAAAATGATTTTAACTTGTGGTGTACAGTTGATGGGGTGGGGAATAGTCATGGAATCATAGAAGCACAGAAAATTAGCATTGGAAGGGACCTCAGGAGGTCATATCTAGTCCAACCCCAGCTCAAAGCAGGACCATCCCCAACTAGAATATACCAGCCAGGGCTCTGTCAAACGGGGCCTTAAACACCTCCAAGGACTGAGATTCCATCACCTCTCTACGTAACTTGTTCCAGTGCTGCACCACCCTCGTAATGAGAAAGATTTTCCTCATATCCAACCTAAACTTGCCTTGCTGCAACTTAAACCCATTGCTCCTTGTTCTGTCGTCTGCCACCACTGAGAACAGTCCAGCTCCATCCTCTTTGGACCACCCTTCAGGTAGCTAAAGGCTGCTATCAAATCCCTGCTCAGTCTTCTCTTCTGAAAACTAAATAAACCCAGTTACCTCAGCCTCTGACCACAAGTCATGTGCCCCAGTCCCTGAATCATTTTTGTTGATCTCTGCTGGACTCTCTGCAACTTGTCCACATCCTTTCTATAGTGGGGGGCCCAAAACTGGACACAGGACTCCAGATGTGGCCTCACCAGTGCTGAAAAGAAGGGAATAATTACTTCCCTTGATCTGCTGGCAACACACCTACCAATGCAGCCTGATATGCCATTAGCCTTCTTGGCAACAAGAGCACACTGCTGACTCATATCCAGCTTAATGTCCACTGTCACGCAAAGGTCCTTTTCTGCAGAGCTGTAGTCAGCCCCCAACCTGTACTGATGCATGGCATTGTTCCATCCCACATGCAGGAATTTGCACTTGTCCTTTGAGCTTTGTTGAACCTGATGAGATTTCTTTCGGCCCAATCCTCCATTTTGTCTAGATCACTCTGAATCCTAGCCCCATCATCCAACATATCTACTACACCTCCCAGCTTGGTGTCATCCAAGCAAACTTGCTCGAAGAGCAATACATCCCATCTTCCAGATCATTAATGAAGCTATTGAAAAAAACAGCCCCAGGAATGGCTCCTGGGGAACCCCACTTGATACCTGCTGCCAGCTATATATATGAGCCATTGATTACTACCCAATGAGTCCAACAATCCCACTGGTTTTCCATCTACCTTGTAGACCATTCATCCAACCAACCCATAATTCCTAGGCTTGCTTGCAAGAATGCTGTGGGAGATGGTTTCAAAATCCTTCCTAAAGTCAAGTATATTATGTCCATTGCTTTCCCTGCATCCAAAGAGCCAGTTATCTCATCCTAGAAGGCATTCAGGTTGCCAGACATGACTTGCTCTTGGTGAAGCCATGCGACTGTTCCTAATCACATTTTTCTCCTCCAAGTACATAAACGAATTCTTTGAGGACCTTCTCCATGATTTTTCTGGGGACTGAGGTGAGACTGGCTGGTCTGTTTTTCCCTGGATCCTCCCTCTTCCCATTTTTTAAGATGGGCACTATATTTGCACTTTTAAAGTCATTCAGGACTTCCCCCTGTTGCCATGAGTTTTCAAAGACAACGGCTCACTGGTCGCAGAAAACAGTCTGTGAACTGTACAGTGGATAGCTTTGCAATCACATCAACCAGCTACCCTCAGATGCATTGCATCCATCTCCATGGACTTGTGCACATCCAGCTTTTCTAAATAGTCCCTAACTTGTTTTTTCACCACTGAGGGCTGCTCATTAGGTCTGTGAAAAATTCTGCTGGCTGCTTCCTTTTGACACAGTTTTGAATCATTTCGAGCTCAAAACAGCAAGATGAAATGATGGCAGTTGAAACATTTTGAAATTTTTGAAACATTTTGAGTTTTGAAGCAGCCCAGCTGGATTCCCCTCCCCAGCACTATGGTCAGGTTGGGGAAGGGAATTCAGCCCAGCTGAGGTGAGTTCCCCTCCCCAGCACTACGATCAGGCTGGGGAAGGGAACTAAGCCCGATCACACAGCACCTACAGCCCTTTCAGGGTTGCGACCCACGATCTGCCTGCCAGATGAGAGAAACAAGGTGCTGCTACCTGGGACCAGCAGCATGCTGGTGCTGGTCCCAGGCAGCAGCACCCGGCTTCCCTCCTTCATTTGAAGGTGCAGGGATTTCACTTCATGGAGCTATTTGTGTTGGTAAAATGAATATCCAGAATTAGTACCTATGCGCATGTAGGAGATGTTAAGATGCCGAGTTCTTCCATATAGCCGAGAGGCATAGGCTCTTCTGGGCTTAGTCCGTGTTCATTTTATCAGTTATGTTTTAACATGACTCTTAGCCCACCTTTGAGAAATACTCAAGGGAACTCTCACAGGGTTTTCATGAGATTGGTGAATGAATCATTTTCTATATTAAAACTGACTTAAACTTATTTTAAAAGTAAACATTTTGGGTATTCACTCTGAAACGTGCTTCCCCATACAGTTCATCATCAACTTCTCAACAACTAAGTTTATTATTAAACATTTAATTTCAGATTCTGCAAAAGAGTACCGTGTCATAATCACCATTTAATTGATGTTTTAATCCTTCCATTTGTCTGAGTGACAGTAAAAGCAGTGACAATTAAACAGTAATTTTGCTGTGATTATATTTAAAAGCTTAGGAAACTTAAGAGAAAAAATAATAAAGACTTTGACATTTCAGAGAATTGACGCTTGACTAAGTAAAACATTTCATAATGAAGATCTGTCTTTCTCCCTTAATGTAGCAAAGCAATTCTTTTTTTCAGCTGAAAGAAAGTCAGTCTTATCTAGGGACTTTCTTTTTAGTCCCGGTTCTGCTACTGCCCTGCTATGAGAGCTCATACAGGTTATTGGAATGCCATGTGCCTCAGTTTCCCCATATGTACAACTGTAATAATGATGGCAATTCCCTTTGGAAAGCATTCTGCAATCGAAGAGCCAAGAGTGCTACGTAAGGGCTGAATATTCACATTTGTTCCAATCAACAGCCTATAAATGCCTTTCATGAGTAAGAAGTCGGCTCACAAAGTCTGTGATCACATAAATGATTGCTTATTATTGCATTTGCATTCAGTACAATCAGCCTTGACCTAAAGGTTTTACAGTCCATTTTCTCTCTGCATCTTGTGTTAAGTCGGGGGTGTCAAACTCACCCTGTGCCCCACACCCCCACCCCTCCACCACCACTGACAGGCATGCCCAAAGGGGCTTCATGTCCTGGATTGAAGAAATGGAGTCTGCACCCACTTGCCGACTCCCCAAAATCCTGGCCCTTCTATCAGCCCTGCAGGCCACCAGCATTGGAGCTGGACAGTGCATGGAAGGGATTTTCTGATGGGGTTCCCTATGAGAGCAAGGTCTGGCCTCTCTGACATGGGAGGTTCTTTCCAGTCCTACCTTCTACCTCTGGTTCCAGAGCAGAGGTGTAACCTGTGAGCAGGAGCACACCCAGCTGTTTCTGAACTGCCTGGAACGAAAGTATAGCTGAAACGCTCGTGGTCTGAATGCAAGGATATTTGACATGGGGAGTGGCGCCCCAGTAGGTCTTCCAGCAGACGTCAGGAGTTGTGGCCACCATTCCCTTCTTGTATTGCTATGTCCTGACTGACTGGGAGAGGAGTCAATAAGGATGTCAGGACAGAAAAAGGCAGGTCAATATATCGAACAAAAAAGGGAACTCCTGTCTGAATCCAAAACCCCAGCACCAAAGAAAGACTTCCATTGACTACAGAAGGTGTTGGATTTGGCCCAAGGTGCCATTGAGTCATGGCTCCCATGGATTGGACACAGGTGGAGGAGTCATTGACCTATGTTCAGTGTGGGTAAAAAAAGGTATATCAAAAACTGGAAGCTGCCTAACTGTTTTCAAACATAGCTTGTCCCTGACAAGCAATGAATGGCAATTAGCTTGATTTAGCTGCAGATGTGCCAGAGGAAATGGTTGTTCCAGATACTCCCCAGGTATGTAAAGAGGGACAATGGGCTTGTACATATGTGGGATCCCAGGATAAAAGGCTGTGTCCTGGCAGAAATCTCATGTCTGTTTTTGCCCTGTATTCACATAGGAGTGGGGTAGAATGAAAGGAGGAACATGAAGAGTTATAGACAGAAACTCTTGAGGGTAGATTTAGGCTAGATATCAGGAGGCGCTACTTCATGGTCAGGGCGGCTAGGATCTGGAATCAACTTCCAAGAGAAGTGGTGCTGGCTCCTACCTTGGGGGTCTTTAAGAGGAGGCTAGATGTACACCTTGCTGGGGTCATTTGACGCCAGTACTCTTTCCTACCATGGCAGGGAGTCGGACTCGATGCTCTGCTCAGGTCCTTTCTGACCCTAGAAACTATGAAACAAACTATGAAACTATGAAATGCTGGAGAAGAAAGGATGTCTCCTTTCCTTCTAACTTTTGCATTGACTTGCCTCCCAGGATCCCACTGGAGCTTCCTACTTGTATCATGATGGTGATGATGATGATTGCCGTTGTTATTATTTCACTCAGTCCCTCCATCAAGCTATTGACTGATCTTCATGGAGTGCTTAGGACTTAAGAACGGAAGGACCTTTTTCAGATAAATTAAGCTCCAGAACAACTTCTTTTATGATCTCACTTTTAGTGAGTGGGTCTGTATTAATTATTTATTTGTTTTAATTATGTGAAAACTCCTCCTAGGAGCTTTTCCAATGTCTTCCTTGAGCCTATTAATTATTCAATACCACCCTGCAAATCACTTGGGAGACACTTTCCCCTCAAACCATCCGCCCACCTACTGAAAAGAGGGTGTTTCAGCTTTTCATTGTTGTGTGAGTTACTAAACAAATACAGTGACTCAGCAAGAGGGGTCCTCAGGGAGAAGAAACATTTCATTCCCAATTCTTTCATTATCATATCCCAGGGGGAAAAAAAAAGAGCCAGTTATAAGTTCCTGGGGTTTTAACTGCTCACTTGGATTTTTCAAGTGTGCCCGCTGCGCTCTCTAGGTGTGTTGCTGGTGCCCCTACACCTCACGAGCTAAGATTGTAAGCCCCTTGGGACAAAGACTATTGTTTGTATGTACAGCACTCAACAAGATAGGATGTAGAGCCCTGAATGGGCCCCTTGGTATTTCCATAATACTTACAATAAACAAAATGATAATGCTGACTGATATCAAGCAAACCTTAAAAAAAATCAAAACAGATCTCCGAAAAATGTTCCTAGATGTACCTTCATGTACGAGCACTTCCACAAGCCCAAATACCTCCCTTAATTAAAAAAGAAAAAAATACAGGTCAAATTCAGAGTTAATGTAACACCATTGACATACCCTGTCCACTGTTATAATTTGGAGATGACACAAAACAGGGAGGGGTGCAACTACTTTTGAAAGACCAAATTCAGATGCAAAGCATTCAGGATAAATTGGAAACTATACAATAAGCAACCAATTGAAATTCAGTGAAGATAAACACAAGGTGCTATACCTAGGAAGGGAAAAAAACCCTAAATGTACAAATACTGATTGGAGAATAATTGGTTTGAGAGTAGTAAGGATTTGGGGGTTACTGTGGGTTATATGAGTCAGAAATGCAATGATGTCACAAGGAAAGCAAATGCAGCTGTGGGTTGCATTAACAGAAGCAATGTATGCCAGGGATGTCAGTGGATAGCACCACCCTACTGAGGGCTGGTTTGGCCTCAGTTGGAGCCTGTTGCCTAATTCTGGACACCTGATTTTAAAAAAAGGAGAGAAACCAGAGAGGATCCACAAGACAGCTACAAAGATGATGTAGGGGTTAGAAAGCAAATCACACAAGGAAAGGCTGAGAGGTAGGTACGTTTAGTCCAGCACAAAAGAGGTCTTGTGACAGCAATTCTCCAACGCTGCTCTTAGAAGTGGGAGAAAAATGATTTCTCCATGCCCCATGGGCAAACTTAAGGCAATGGGTTTAAATTGCAGCAAAGAAAATGTAGAACAAATTTCAGGAAAAGCTTCTTAAATTTAAAAACAGGAGGACCAAAGAACAAGCAGCCAGGGGAGACTGTGGGGACTCCTTCCTTGGACATTTTTTTTTTTAAAGGCTGGGATGATTCAGGAATGCAGCCTTCCAGGTCTCTTGGGGCAGGGGGCTGGCCTGGATGATCTTTGAGGTCCTTTAATCCTATGATCCTATGCCTTCAGCTACAATTGTTATACAACGAATAAACATGCTTGACCGGGTCTACTGTATTGCTGCAAGGATCCTGGTGTTGCTGCTTTGAGGTAGCTTGTGATGGGGCATGCACATCCCATATGGCAGCAGCAAAGAAAGGCTTAATGAAGAGCCTATTTAGTACCCCCAGCACTGACCAAGCATCCAGTTATAAATAAGTGTGGTGCAGGTGAGAGTGTGCAGATGTCCTTCCTGCTTATCACAGATGAATCCCCAGAAAGGTTTGCAGGATAATAATTTATCCAGTTTGTCCCGTGCTATTGGGCTGGCTGTCTGGACAGTTGTCCCATGATATTACCTAGATCTCTGGAGAAAGGAGGTGAGAACTAGAGCTCTGTCCAGTGAGAAATCATTATCTTTGACATGTTAGGTACAAAGGTCCAGCATTTCATCCCAGGTGTGTAAGAACCCCACAAATGTTATCATTCATGCATCATTTAACTTTGAAACCATAGAAAAGTTTAAATGCCATATCTTCTGAGTGAAAGCCCAGGTTTGTGACAAAGAAACAGCAAGTTCTGTAATGCAAGCTTTTGATAATATTTGCATTTTTCTTTTCATACCAGGGGGTCTTCAAGAAGAGACTGGACCAGCATCTAGCTGGGGCTGTGTGACCCCAGTGCTCTTTCCTGCCCAGGGCTGGGGGTTGGACACACTCCCTTCCAACCCTAACATCTATAAATCTATGAACTCATCCCCAGGAGGGGACTTTTGGGAATTTTTGGTTCTGTATTCCTGCTCATTTTCCTTCCTTTCCAATTTGAATTCTTCCTGAGCAGTAAAACAATACACCATGAAAAATAAACCTTTTATATGCTGACTATTAAATTAAATTTTAAAATGTTTTGGGTACAGAACATGCATTACTTAGTTAATACAAAAACTCTCTGAAGTCAATAGTCATGACTTTGACATCCTGATTTATTCTTGTGGACTTGGCTTGTGTAAGTAAGGACTATCTATCACGTGTTTTTCCCCCCCTTTTCATGTTAATTGTTAGTTAATTTACAGGAAATATAGCTACCATCAGCAGAATGGCTAGATAATAACATCCTCTTTTAATGATCAATTTATTGTTAATTGTATGTATGGTACATAATAATGTGTTTTATGGCCATCTCATCTTTTGCAATTAGTTCTACTTATTGGAATATATTTTTCATTGAAGCAGAGTGTGTCTTTTGTGCGCCTAAGAGCTATATGGTAAATACAAGTTGGGGTTTTTGGGTTTTGTTTTTTTTTTGCAGAAGGTTAAGTAGGAAGTTGTATTAATTAGGAATGCATCACTCATATGCTGTGAGAGAAATGGCAAAGCTCTCTCTGAAAAAAACCCTGGGGAGCCATAAAATGGGAAGAAAAGCATCACACCCATCTGCAGGGATTTGGGGAATGCTTGGTGGTGATAACACACCAGGTAGCCTAGTGTTTTCTTACAAGTAGCAGCAGACCAAAGCAGATTGGGTGGACTGTGCAACTCTGTTCAGACCCCTTGCCAGGTAGGGCAGATTTAGCGGGGGGGATGAGGCAGCTGCCATGTTGAGAGATCATTCATTAAAACCTCTCTCACACACTGCGATCACCTCTCGTGGCTGAACAACATGAATCTCTTTATATAAGCAAAGCCTCGTGGCTCAGGAAATAGCATGGCTTCTGCAAATCAGCTTACACTAAAGTGGATTGGACTTTGAGCCTTGTTACACCTTACGCTGCGAGACGCACAGATGTTGATCTGTGTACGTGCTAGCTTGGAGCGTGGAGCAGTCTCACCCTTTGGCTGGAAAACTTCCCCAACCTGCACCGCTGTGACTTGCCACGAGAGGCCTGGGGAGCAGGGGCTGGACTAGGAGCTCAAGCCGCGAGTTGCCCCTAGAGGGCCTGTGAGCCAGGACAGGTTTCTATCCCTGCTGTATGGTGGGGGTCTGAGAGATCCTGGGGTACTGGAGGACTTCAGCTTGGGTGGCACATCTGTAGGGAGTGGCCACACCTTCATGGGACAGGAGCTAGGTAGCACAAATAATCCTGTCCTGGAGTGGTGCTACATTGAGCCATGTAAGGAGTGCTTAAAACCACGTTAAGGTGCTAATGTGAGGACAGTCGAGGGGTGAAGAGCTCCAGGAGCCACTCAAAATTGCTGTGTAATGGGGCCGAATATCATATAGTTATAAAAGAAGGATGAAGGATCCATTTCCCTGTGTCTTTGCTTCTAAGAAGGAAGGGAGTTTCTTATGATATCAAGGTTTAATCTTTTTTCTCCGTGCAGTGCCGGAGACGTTTCCCTCTCCTCTGTGATATTATCCTACCCTCGTCCATCCGCACCTCTAGTGCAACCTTTTGTCACAATGTCTATGGGGAGCTGGGTCCTTTATTTTGCTTAGATTCAAATAGCCCTGGCCAGACTGATGATATTTAAAAAAAAAAAAAAAAGGGCTTTCTCAGTGAAGTGAAGAAATCCTGCAAAACACAAGACAGGAACTTCTTTTATCAAGGGAACACAATGTGGGTGAGTGCAATTCTTTACCGGGGGTGTGTTGTGCGCGATGGTAAACAGTGGAAGAGCAGTCATTAGGCCACTCAGGGAGTGCAGACATCAAAGTCCCTGCCATATGCACACACTCCCTTTCAGAAGAGATGCTTGCTGTTAGTTGCCTCGGCTTCATGTATTATGCAGGAGGTGGAGATTGGCCTTTGATCAAGTGGAAGGTGAGGAGAAAAGCACAGGAAACAGCCCAGGCAGGTTGCTTTGCAACTGAATAGCTGCCTGCTCCTCTGCAGTTACCTTTCCTTTCAAGGTTCCCTTGATTCCTATTGCGCTTGAAAGAAGAGCATCTTTGGCTTTGATTCCCAGCCAGCACCTCCTGGAAAAGGAAGGCAAGGGGACATCAACACCAGGACCTGCTAGTAGATCTTTTTAAATATTATTTCTGTTGCTGCTGCTTTTAAAGAGACAGGAGGAAATGACCTCCCTGGACAAAGTGGCTTAGTGGGGCACACTGGCAACAAAGCCACCCTGACTGTAAACGTGCCACCCTGCAACACGGGCATTCATTAGAAAAGTGAATGATTCAGTTCAGAGGGATGGGGCGGGTAAGAATGAAGGAGCGTTTCTTCCTCCCAGGACCCTCATCTCGGTGGTGCCTGAAAGGCAGGTTTGCCTTAGGAGAACCTCCCAGTCAGTGCTATGAATTCGCTCAGGTGTCACGTTCAGATGGAAGGAATCTGAAGTCGTGGTAGAGGTGATATCTTTTATTAGACCAGCTAGATGTCTGCAAAAAAATAAAAATAAATAAAAACACAAGTTTTCAGGTACAGACACCCTTCTTCAGACACAGGAGAAAAGATTGTAAAAGTTCTCCTGGGTAGAAATGAAAGTTCATATTTCGTAGGAGAGTTGAAGGGGTGGGAAAATCTCCTGTTAGAAAGAATTCATTTTATGCAGATCAGGCTCAGAGGAAAGTTTGAGGTAAAGTCTCTTTACCTCAAAGTTGTTTGGGGGCGAGCAGGATGTAGAGTCATCTTTCCTTCTGGTTATGACATTTCATATTTCACAGAAGATTAAAAAGATGTATGTTCGGACTTACTCGTGAAGATAGCATTTGTGGCAGATAGTCCCATGCCAGCATGACTCAGGCACCATCCAAAACACAAGTGTCATAGCAGCATGCCAGAGTTACCTGCATGGCCCTAGCCCCTGCCTTGCAGTTGTTGGCTACACAAGTCACTGATAAACTTATCCATGGTCTCCCACTGACCACAGCTTTGGCAAGGCACGTTATCTCTCTCTTGTCCCAGCTCCTTGAATCTGAGACGCAAACTGACTAGCTGGCTGGGATGCAGACCCTGTAGGCAGTGGGAGAGAGGAGATTACTACCTCTTAACCTCACCTGCCATAGAGCAGTAGTACAACATCCTGCAGGTGTTGCTGCTTCAAGGGGCCATTTATCTTCAGGATTGGCCATTTATCCTCTGCTGGGAGAATGACTGGACCTCTATGATGTTAAGAGCTCGGCTTTTCTGCCTGCAAATTGGAGAACAATTTATCTCAGATCCTGACCCCTTGCTTTCACCAACTCTTTTTCTCCCCCTCCAAGCTCAAAGCTGCCCTACAGTAATCCCAAGTGGCCCTCATTGATCCATAGAGCCCCTATACGAGCTCCTACACAACACCTTTACAGGCTGCTAGTACAGTGGTTGTAATTAGGAGTTTGGGCAATGTGTAGATGAAACGAGAGGTGCATTTGCACAACACTTTAAAGTGGGCTAAATGCTTTTGCACCACTTTAAAGGTGCCGGTGTTTGCACACTTCGGAGGTGTATTGCACATTAATTCCAGCCACTGTAGGAAATTCGGTGGCGTAATGTGCCTTAAATGACTTCGGACGCAGCAAGCTAAAACTCCTTTGCGGAGCGAAGTACCAGGCTCTGTGCAGCTCCATGGCTCTGCAGAAAGCCCTGCAGGCAGCCTGACAGCAGCCTGGGAAAGCAGCTCTGCTCAAGAAAAGCAGTGAGCCTGATCCCCTCTCCACCCCGCTGAGCCTGACTGCCTGAGCTGCACGGGGGCCCAGTGCTTTCCTCCGCAGCGTTGGTGCTCCCTGGGACCACCCAAGCCGGGTGCCTGCAGGGGCGCAGCAGCTGTTGCAGAGGGAGGCACCAGCCACCCCACCCTGCAGCCCAGGGGCTGCTCCACCTGTTGGCAACTCACCCTCCCCTCCCCACCAGAGAGGCAGGTAAGTCAGTGGGGTGTATGCATGGCATGGGGGTTATTCAGCCCTAAATTGAGGCGGGTTTGTAAAACCCAGCACTTTAATTTAGGGCCCCTGTTCTGTCTACCTTAATGCACTTGACTGGGATAGCTCTGTCCTTTGGTAATGGCTTGCTGCCATCACCGCTCCTTGGAGGCCGTAGGTAGCCAGGGGAAATTACAGGAGCTCTGAAACGCCTCCAAATTGTGCTGAGAACTCAGCAGGCCTGGATTTAGGCAGCTCCCTTGAAACACCCTCAATATATTCCCTAGCCCATAAGTTTGACCTTGTCACTCCCTCCCTGTGCTGCATCAAACACGAGCTCTTTGCTTTCACTTTCTAAACCCTCCTCTTGCTACTCCTACCTGACCTGTCCTCTCTGTCTCTCTCTCTCGTACACCGAGCCATTAGTATCTCATGGCATATGCCAATCTACCCCAATAGCAATCTTTAACTATCACAAAGGAACAACAATAATACACATCATGTTAAATGTACGTCTCCCCCCCACCCCACACACACGCTTTTTAAAAAAGATTTGGCAGCGCCTTTGTTGACTGATAATGGTCCCAGAGCAGTTGTATAATGGCTCTTGTTGAGGTGCTGGAGACCAAGTTGGTAATAACTAAAAAGTGCAATTACAGTAATTTCTCTGAGTACCATTGGGTAAAATCTTCCTTTTTACTGTGCACAGGCTTTTAAGCAATTTTCAATCTGTGCTTCATTACACAGTTAGCAACATGTTCTCCTCACACCCAGTCATTGGAAAGATAAGCCGGAGTGGAAAGGCTTTTACCTCGGCAGTATTTCTAGGGTTATTTTCCCATTTAGCTGTGCTGATGAGGCTTTTCTCAACAGCTACAGAATGCAGCTTGTTTTCGTCCAGCTGCAGTGAAATCAAACTCAATCAGGTAGTGCTATTGCCTGCATGGAGCCTTGCCGGCGTTTCTGCATAGATTGTTCAATTTTTTTTTTCCCTGAGGGTGTCAAGCGCCCCTTGATCAAAATTTAGGGCCGGAAGAGCTCTGGGGTCAAAACTGGTGCTTGCTCTGGTTGTGCCAGGCTTAGCACAATGGGGGGGACGTCCCAGGCCAGTTGGTCAGCCATCCCGCACTATAAAGGCTGGGTGCAATTCTGTGGTTTCTGCTTCTAAACTCAATTTTCGCTAAGCTCTAATAATCAATGAACACATGGTAGTGATGCTGAGAATATCCTGTCTCTACTGCATGCTTAACATACTGCTGGGTGTGTGTTTTATAACCCCATCTGTGCCCAATTTACAGAGGAGCTAAGCCTTTTAATAAAAAAAAAAAATCCTTGGCTACAGCCCTTGCTCTTTAGTTCAAGCTGCAGCCATTCATGTGCTTTAGCTCTAGCCCCCTCCATTCTGAGCACCAGTGAGTTGGTCCAAGTCAAAGCATTCACCCATGTGTTAGGCTCACGAGGGTAGCCTGTTGTCACCCTCTGCAGATTTCAATGGCTGTCTAGGGAAAAGAGGAGACGACAGGGAATATTTCAAGCAGTCACTTCGTTTTTTCTTAGGGCTGTGGCCTGGACCAGAGCTCAGTGCAGAAGACATAAGTGTGTTAAGGTGTTGTGGTTCAGCTAGGCATCCCACCCCCTCCCCAGAAGAGATCTGGCTGCTGACTTAGCAGAGACCCTTCACTTGCAGCTGATGTCTGTCACGGAAAATCTCAAAGGTGTGCTGACAACACAGAAGAACTGGAACTGACACGCGCAAGACAGGCTCATGGGATTTTCCATTGGGCTCACCCAGCATGTCCCCCCTGGGCGACCCCAAGAGCTGTCAGTCAGGCTGACCTACTTCTCAGCCCTGCGCATGCTTGGTAACAGCGGAGAGTTCAGGCTCGCACATGCTCAGTCAGCTAAGAGCGTGATGTCATTCGGCTAGAAAGTTCTTTGAGGGACACATTCTAATTGGCCACCAAATTGTTATAAAAGGTTAAGGAGCCCCTCCCTCGGGGGGAGATCCGTTCAACTGAGGACAGAGGCTACTCCGTAGGGACTGTCCCTCAGTTAGGTCTCCTCCAGCGTGGGCTCTCGCTGCTTTTCGTACCTCGGTCGGTCTTGCATTGATTGATTCTCTGGTTACTGGCCTGTTCTGGCTTGGACTCTGACTTCGCTTTCAGATCACCCTCAACACACTGACTACAACTTACCTGGCTTTCGACCTCAGCAATCACCTCAGCTATCCGATCGTCCTTCGGGACTGGCATCACACCTGGCTATCCTCAACAAGTTACAGTTTGTTGTACTGTGTGTTAGTTCACTCCTTTTATGAGCCATTGACCAGTCCTAGGACTATTGAGCCAGGCAGCCGCCCCTAGCCTCCGGGTTAGATAGCAAGGGCTTGGCTCAAGAACCCTGTGGACCAACGGACCCCTGTGTCGTTGTTCGTTCATACCGTCACACCACTGTAACTGAAGAATTACGTTGCCTACGCCTCAAAAGCGTAAGTTGAATAAACCCACTTGTTTAAGAAACCATCACGCTTCCGTGCCTCAGACCTCCACGCCAATAATCCCGCCTGTTCGTGTTCCAATTGCCCACCCCGGCCCACCGTGACCTTGGGACCCGATTCATTCAGCAATTTTCCCCGACAATGTCAAGCACCTAACATCTGAGGTGGAGTGGAAGCAGGAGTTCAGTCAATCCCTTGTGCCCACGTTTCCCTTGGCTTCCTTAAGCTGCTGCCCTACTGAGCAATAAAAAGGCATGGCTCATCCTTTGGAGGCACTTATATCTCCCCACATAGTCAACTGGGAGCCTGGGCATCTAACCTTGTTGACCTCATTTCACTCTTCTAGTGCACTGCACCAATACTTGGGTGGTGGTGCCTTGGAGTTTCATAGTTTCATAGTTGGTTGGGTCAGAAGGGACCTGAGCAGATCATCAAGTCCGACCCCCTGCCATGGCAGGAAAGAGTACTGGGGTCAAACGACCCCGGCAAGGTGTTCATCTAACCTCCTCTTAAAGACCCCCAGGGTAGGAGCCAGCACCACTTCTCTTGGAAGTTGGTTCCAGATCCTAGCGGCCCTGACCGTGAAGTAGTGCTGCCTGATATTTAGTCTGAATCTACCCTCCGCCAGCTTGTGACTGTTATTCCTGGTCACTCCTGGCAGTGCTCAGGGGAACAGGGACTCGCCAATGCCTGCTGGTCCCCTCTGACTAGTTTGTAACAGGCCACTAGATCCCCCCTCAGCCTTCTCTTGTGGAGGCTGAACAGGTTCAGGTCCCGTCACCTCTTGTCGTAGGGCCTGCCCTGCTGCCCCCTGGTCATGCGAGTGGTCTCCTCTGGACTCTCTCCATGATGTTCACATCCCTCCTGAAGTGTGGCACCTGGAACTGGACGCAGTGGTCCAGCTGCGGCCTGACCAGTGCCGCATAGAGGGGGAGGATCACCTCCCTGGACCTGCTCATAGTTTCATAGTTTCTAGGGTCAGAAGGGACCTGAGTAGATCATCTAGTCCGACCCCCTGCCATGGCAGGAAAGAGTACTGGGGTCAAACGACCCCAGCAAGGTATATATCCAGCCTCCTCTTAAAGACCCCCAGGGTAGGAGCCAGCACCACTTCGCTTGGTAGTTGGTCCAGATTCTGGCCATCCAGACCGTGAAGTAGCGCCTCCTGATATCTAGCCTGAATCTACCCTCTGCCAGCTTGTGACCATTATTCCTGCTCGAGATGCATCTGTGGATGCATGACAACGTGCAATTGGCCTTCCTGACTGCATCCCCACAGTGCTGGCCCGTGTTCGTCTTGACATTAGGAGGCGCTACTTCACGGTCAGGGCGGCTAGGATCTGGAACCAACTTCCAAGAGAAGTGGTGCTGGCTCCTACCCTGGGGGTCTTTAAGACAAGGCTAGACAAACACCTTGCTGAGGTCATTTGACCCCAGTACTCTTTCCTGCCATGGCAGGGGGTCAGACTTGATGATCTGCTCAGCTCCCTTCTGACCCTAGAAACTATGAAACTTGGGGCCTACACAGATCCCTCACTGCAGCTGCTGAGTCTAGTGTAAGGACAGAGCAACAGAGATACCTCAGGGTAATAGTGCAATCTCAATCTGCTCCTTGGGGTGAGTGGCAATGCAGTGAGGAGAAACTTGGGGGTCTAGGGGTCCCCTGTGGGCATATTTGGGACACTAGTTTAGCATGCATGTCCTCCCTCAATATACTGACTTGGGCAGTGGGGCAGAGACAAGTTTCTGTTCCTTCCTACCATTAATTGCTCATTAATTTGTTTCTGTTCCAGCCCACTTCAGCTTAGCAGTCAGTACTCATAGGAATAAAAAGTCCTATGTGCTTCCATATTTTCTGGATCAAGCCAGACTCACTTTCAAAGCTTTGATTCGGTCTTTGAGAAACATATAAATTGTGGCCAGGCTTCGAGTATTCTGGGCCTGAGTTACATGCAGAGCTTACCCAGCTGGTTTAGGATGACGGGCTGTTGCTTTCCTACAGATCTGACCTAAAATCAGGTAAAGTTGGTGGCTTCAACTGCAGTAAATGCTCCCTCTTCCTGTCCTATCTCCAGTACCCCAGGAGCACTGGATTCTGATTCAGCCCAAAAGTCAAAACCCAGAAGGAAGTCTCCTGAAGATGAAACCTCAAGGAAGGCTTGTATAACCTCCTCTCCAGTTGTAGAAAACCCGTTGTGTTTGGAATAACACATGTAGGTATTATATATATCACAGTGGGGGATACAGGATCAGCAAGGGATCTGAGGTCTGACCAGTCATATTCTGTGTATCCTGACACTGAGTACCATGCAAAACTCTCCTTGCCTTCAATGCCATGTCAAGCATACAAATGGATAGGAACAGAAGGACAAAAGCCAATGGGGGCTTCAGTGCAAAAATGGGTGCCACAGTGGTCGTTTGTTCATTGTAATAGCATGAGTGGGACTAAAACTACTCCATTTACTAGCCTTAAAAGGCATCCCCAGACTGTAGAGAGTTGTATTCTGCTCTGTCAGAGCAAACACTCTAATTTACAACTATCACTGAGCAAGTAAGGTTCCCCCTGAGAATAATATTTCATTTCATTCACAAGGACTCCTAGCCAGCTCAGAAATACTGTATATATTTTTTTTCAGTATTGACAGTTGCACAAAATAATACCATGATAAGGGCAGTTTGTCATTCATCACAATGCAATATTCTAGAGAGTAATAGCCACAAATGTAAAACTAACTGTCTGTTATACAAACACCAAAATCCTAATGCTACAAGCCCATCAGGACTATGTCTCTTCCAAAGGCCTTAATAGGAACAGGCTTCCTGTCAAAAGCCATTGGTTCCCCTTTGATTGCAACAAATAGCAAAGAAAGAATGGCTTGTCAATTAGCTTTAGGTTGGCTCCAGAACAGCACCTCCTCAGCCAGCTGGGAAGCGACAATAGGAAAGAGCAGAAGAAATAGGTACAGGCTTGAATGTGAGTGACTGCAGATTCAAAAGCTAATGATGCTGACACACTTATGGTGAGATGGAGCAGTGGCCGTTCAACAACGACTGTATACCACCTCCAATGCCATGTAAGCGTGTACACCAGCAAACATGCATGTGCCCCATGCTAGGAAGAAGGGGGGCAAATGCAACGATTCTCCATGATTTGCGATAGTCATTTATACCTGTGTGAAGTGCTACCCACTTAGAGCACTGGCCCCTTCTACCCGATTTCACAGGTGTGTGAGGTGCAGGGTATGAATAATCCATGCTGATGACGGAAATGATTTTGGAAAGTGCCATATTTTTAGGAGTGAAGACCAAGTCCACAGAGACCAGGGCCACCAACATAAAACCCACTAAATGACTGGCCTTCAGTGCATACTTCTGCCAAAATGTTCTCCTAATGATCTCTCTGAAGTTCGGCTCCAGGCAACCTCACTTAACTCAGTACCAGTAATGAACACGATACAGGTAGAGAAGATAGATCTGTCAGTTGTTCATTAATGAGCATCACTGAAAAGCTCATAGCTAGAGCAATTGTGGTTACTGCAGGTAATCTAAAAGAATGTCTTAGTAACTACTTTTATGGCAGATCTGCAGAGATGCACTTTAATTTTGCAGGGGGGATACAAGTCCCCTACCGCACTGCACTGGCTTTGAACACAAGAAGCAAGGCACCAGGCACAGCTTAGATCCTGCAGTGATAAGCATTATCTCATAGCCAAAAATAGATGAGACAAATGTGGAGCATTTGCTGACTGAGGCAGCCAAGGGAGTATGTGATGTTTTTCACACCATTCTTGCTACGCTCACTAGTCCACTGGCATTGATTGCAATAAAACCTTTCCTATGTCCATTGACACAACAAGATTGTGCCCAATTGAGTCCAGCTTTCCCTTTAGTTGTATTCAAAGGGTAGAAGGTCAATACTTTCATTGACTGGGAACCATCCAAGATTTACTGTTATAAACAATTAAACAAGAAAGGCATTTTTGCTCTCTAATAGAAACAAGAATTTCAAAGTAGGCCCGAGAAAGATTAATCAGATGGTTAAAGCAACATGACCGATATCGGTCTTCAAGGTTTTTTGTTTTTTTTTCTTCCCCCCCCCAATCTCATTTCTTTCTCTACTTCTTTTTGACATTATATTTCATTCCTCTGAAGTGTAAGCACTGCAGCAGTATCTGAAATAGCTTTGACTAATGTGTCTGAGGCTTTTAAATCCTTTGACAGAGCCTTGATGGAGTGCTCTCTATATAAAGATTTATGTTTTTTGTGTGAAATGCTTTTCCCCACTTAAACTGTTATTTATTACATTTCCCTCCAATCCATTCCACTCCACATAAGAGTCAACATATGTTGTCAATTCTTTGTTCACGTCAGGAGAACCAGAAGATCAACTTGCAACAGATGGGACCAGGGAAAATTGTATTCCTGTTCCACAAGAAGTTTTGAGTTCCCTTGTCTTCTTGGAATCAGAACCATAGAAAATGAGAGTTGGAGGGGACCTCAGGCGGTCACATCTAGTTCATCCCCCTGCTCAAAACAGGACCAGCCCCAACTAGATCATCCCAGCCAAAGTTTTGTCTAGCCTGGTCTTAAAACCTCCAACGATGGAGAATCCACCACCTCTCTGGGTAGCCTGTTCCAATGCTTCACTGCCCTCTTAGTGATAAAGTTCTTCCCAATATCTAACCTAACTTTCCTTGCTGCAACTTGAGACCATTGCTCCTTGCTTTATCATCTGCCACCACTGAGAACCATCCACCTCCATCCTCTTTTGAACCCCCCATTTTTGTTGACAGGAAACTCTGTTCTAGTCCAATGCACAAGTGACATCTCCCTCATCTTTTCATAGATTCATAGACGTTAGGGTCGGAAGGGACCTCAACAGATCATTGAGTCCGACCCCCTGCCTAGGCAGGAAAGAGTGCTGGGGTGAGATGACCCCAGCCAGATGCCTATTCAACCTTCTCTTAAAGACCTCCAAGGTGGGGGAGAGCACCACCTCCCTTGGGAGCCCATTTCAAACTTTGGCCACCCTTACTGTGAAGAAGCTATCTTCAGATAGCTGGCACCTGCGTCCCATGGTGTTGGATGATGACTTGCAGTCTATTATACAGACTCAAGCTCACCCAGGGAGCAGTGCCTGGTGGACTTCCAGTGTGCAAGCTTGGGGAAAAGTTGGATCCAGCAGTACCGAGGCAGCTAGCACCCTGCCCAGGTGCCCTATGGGGCACTGCCGCAGTGGAGGGAAGGACCAGGCTCCCTCCGCAGCTCAGGAGCTGTATGGCCCGGCAGCAGCTCACATGGGCAGGCTCTCCCAGAAAGAAAAAAAAAAGCAGTGAGGGGCCTGATCCTTTTTTTCTTTTTTTTTCCCCTGCAGAACATGCCCACCTCTCCTGTGGTCAGGGGGCAATCTGCCAGCTAACTACCTCTCTCTGACCTGGGAGAACCTATAGGAAACACAACCCTTTGATGGGAGAGCTATAATCTGCACATACGCACACTTTCCTAGGGCCTTGCCCCAGCCATGGAGTTGTCTGATGTTCCTACATTGGATCCTCCTTCCTTGTTGTTTTTATGCTTTTCCATTTAAAGGGGGAAAAAATCATCTCTCCAACCTTGTCTCTAACCCTAACCTCTTGGCTCTAATCAACTGGTGCCCTGACCGTTGTTGACACTGTATTTATGACTCAGATACCTTGTTCCAGGCAGACCCAAACCCTCAGGCCCACTACAACCTTTCCATTCAATACTAGGCAACTTTGATTGATACACGGTTTCATAGTTTCATAGTTTTTAGGGTCAGAAGGGACCTCAATAGATGGTCAAGTCCAACCCCCTGGTCCAGGCAGGAAAGAGCGCTGGGGTCATGTGATCCCACCCTGGCACTTGTCCAGTCTAAAGACCCCCAGGGTAGGGGAGAGCACCACCTCCCTTGGAAACCCATTCCAGAGTCTGGCAACCCTTACCATGAAGAAGTTCTTTCTGATGCCCAACCTAAATCTGCTCTCTGTCAGTTTGTAGCCATTGTTCCTAGTTACTCCAAGGGGTGCCCTGGTAAACAAAGCATCTCCAATTTCTTGCTGTCTCCCCCTCTGATGAATTTGTAAGTGGCCACAAGATCTCCTCTCAGCCTTCTCTTGCAGAGACTGAAGAGATCCAGGGTCCTTAATCTCTCCTTATTGGGCCTTACCTGCAGGCCCCTAACCCTATGAGTGGCCCTCCCCTGGACCCTCCCAAGGTTAAACATAGGATTGATCCCTTCCCCAAATAAAACACAACTGGGAGACAGGATGAGGAAAAAATGGAGCACATCTAATGGGTGTTTGTCATGTCATACATGCACTGCAGGAAGACCACTTAATTAGCATGATCAGGAGAGTTTAATAAAGACTAAAACAGAACAGGGATTCACACTGGCAAAATGTGACATAGAAATTTTGTTCTCCATTTCCACTGCAGTTGGGAGCTAAACAAAGCTCTTGCTTTTCTTTTCTGAGGAGAAGACAAGGCCCCATTTGCTTCCAGCTCAGATGAATAATTGCTACCTGAATGTCTAGGCCATGTCTTGTGCAGAAGGTAACCCCTGTGCTTGGAATAATCCCTCTATGAATAAATAACAGTGAGAAGAAGAGGGAAAACAGAGACTTGATGTCATCCCCACCAGTGACAGGCAGAAGCAAAGGGAGAAAGCTGCACCATTACAAGGACTGAGGAAAGGTATTATTTTCTCTCCGGGCCACCTTTCCTTCTTGGGGCAGCTTCAGGCAACTCAATGCCACCGTTACATCTGAATGGCTTTGAATGGTTAGACTGAATGGGTTTGATCCATCTCAGATTAAGATGCAGTGGCAGCGAGTACTCCAGCTAGTTTCAACACAGCTCCAGTTTGGCAGTACTCATGTGTTTCTAGCCATCTAATTAGCATCTCTTCCAATAAAAAAAAAAGGCATGAGATAAAGTCCTGGCATTAACCACATAAGCAGATGCTCTGCTGCCCTTGGACAGAAGCCCAAGGCATGGGGTGGTAGATGTTGGTGGCAGAAGAGCAAACAGAGGGCTGTTTCTAACCCTGCATTCACCCTCTTCCCAAGAGGACTATGCTGGAAGGGTAATTCTTATGCAACTATCAGGCCAGAAAGTCTGATATTAATATACAACACAAACTCAGTACTCAGCTATATTAACTCTAGCAGTTGGCCTCTTATTGAAGGAGTTTAAGAGGATTTCAGCATTTAGCTATGATTTGACATTTTCTGCTTGTTTGTTAGCAATTCCTATCACGGAAAAAAAAAACAGGGAGAGAGAAAACATCAGCATTAACAATGCAGATGATCTAATACAATGATAATCTCCCCCCTCTCTCTCTTTCAGTCATTTGGAGAGAAGGAAATGTAGAACATCCAAAAGCCACCAGCCTAAGAAGGTTTAGAGAATACATCCAACATATGTTGTCAGCTAAGCTTTCATGAGCTACCAATGGGATGAATTTAGCTTGTGGAAATAGGCCACCCACTGTAGGTCCATCAACAGTTGCTCATTTCCAGCTTTCTGCTCACTGAATGAGCTTGGAGTAATCTGCTGATAGCAAGAGGCCTGTTTTATTTCTTGTCCCAATTTTAAAAAAATGCCAGTTTGTGCATCTAAATAGTATAACTATCAGGCAAGTCCAAAGTATTTAATGTCTTTTTTTGCATCTGTCTTTTACAAATACAGGCAACTATCAGATGAGGAGCAAAGTGAAAGCAAACATTGGGAAAGAGACAAACACCCTGGAGTAGTGAAAGGAAAGGTTAGGTATTACTTGGAGAAACTAAATGTTTTCAACTTGGCAGGGCCAGATGGGATGCATCCTTGGTTACTGAGGAAATTGGCTCAGGCAATTTTGGAGCCATTTGAGAAGTTGCAGAAGTCAGGCGAGGTCATGGATGGACTGTAAAAGGACAAATATAGTGCCCATCTTATGAAAGGGAAGAAGGGGGGATCTGGGGACTTACAGACCACTCAGCCTCACCTCAATACAGGAAATAATCTTAGAACAGATCCTCAAGGAATCTGCTTCAAAGCACAGAGAAGAGGATAAGGGGATTAGAAAAAGCCAGCTGAATGTCACCAAGAGCAAGTTGTGTCTGTCCAACCTAATATCCTTCTGTAATAAGGTGGTGGGCTGTATGGATATGTGCAGGGAAAGCAGTGGATGTGATACACCTGGCTTTCTAAAAGGCTTTTGACACTGCCTCGCATAATATTCTTATTAACAAGCTAAGGAAATACAAACTAGCTAAAAATTCTGTAACATGGACACATAACTGGGTGGATGGTCATGCTCAGCGTATAGTCATTAATGGCTTCATGTCTAGTTAAGAGGAGGTATCAAGGGGGGTTCTCCAGGGGGTCTACCCAGGGTTTGGTATTGTTATCTTCATTAATGACTTAAAGGTTGGGATTGAGTGCTCACTTAGAAAATTTATGGATAGCACCAAATTACGTGGATTTGCAGACACCCTGGAGGGTAGGGATAAGATCCAGAATGACTTGATCCCAGGGAAATGATCCACAATCAACGTAATGAAATTCATTCTTTAGCAATCCCTCAACCAGAGGATGATATCTACCACAACTCACAGATGGGTCTTGAGGTGACTTAAGAGTCCACAGATCCATCAACAGAAGTTGCACTTCTTTCTGCATCTTCTTCCACCAGCTCCACCATTGAGGACCCAGGGTCTGGACCTATCCTTCAGACCTG
>NW_017728992.1:198652127-198658322 GCF_001723915.1 Gavialis gangeticus
ACTCCAAGATCCCTTTCTGCCTCTGTGCTTTCAAGAGGGAACTCCCCAGCCTATATGTGTGCTGTGGATTCCTTCTCCCAAGGTGCAGCACCCTGCATTTGTCTATGCTGGACCCCATCCTATTCTCATCTGCCCATTTTTGTAGTCTGTCTAAGTCTATTTGCAGCCTCTCTCTCCCTTCAAGTGTGCCCACCTCACCCTACATCTTAGTGTCATCAGCAAACTTGGACAGCGTGCTTTCCACCCCCTCGTCCAAGTCACTGATGAAGATGTTAAACAGTGCGGGCCTGAGGACTGAGCCCTGGGGTTCCCCACAGCTCACATCTCGCCAGGCTGAATACAACCTGTCCACCACTACCCTCTGGGTGAGCCCCGTCAGCCAAATTTTTACCCATCCAACTGTGCAGGCATCAATGCCACAGTCGCTTAATTTATTGATGGGGATGGGGTGAGAGACAGTGTCAAAGGCCTTCTTAAAGTCCAGAAAGACTATGTCCATGGCGACACCATCATCCAAGGATTTAGTTACTTGGTCATGGGCAGCCCTGCCAGGAGTGTGGAATTCAGCAAGGTCAAGTGCAAACCCATGCACTTGGGATGAAATGACTGTGTGCACATATACAAACTGGCAAATGACTGGCTAGGTTGAAGTACCAAGAAGGGAACTTGTGGGTTATAAACCAGCAGTGTGCTCTTGTTGCCCTGCAAGCCAACAGCACCCTAGGTTGTAGGAACAGAAGTGTCACTTGGAAAAATCAAGGTGTGTGATTCATGTACTCTATTCGGCACTGGTGTGGCTTCACCTGAAGTACTATGTCCAGTGTTAGGCTTCACACTTGCGGAAGGATGTGGACTGATTAGAAAGAGTCCAGTGCAGAGCAACAAAAATGATTGGAGGGCTGGAAAACATGACTTAATGGGAAAGGCTAAAAGAACTAGGGTTATTTAGTACGGAGAAGAGACTGGGGGACTTGACGACAGTTGTCAAATACCTGAAGGGTGATTACAAAGAGGATGGAGATAATGGTTTCTCTGTGGCTGTAGGAGACTGGGCTGGTCAAGCATTGGAATTGGCTACCTAGAGCAGCTGTGGAGTCTCCTTCCCTGGAAGTTTTCCAGTGGGATAGGCAGACACTTGGCTGGGATGGTTTAGTCAGGGATGAGCCTTCCTTGAGCAGGGGCCTAAACTAGGTGATCTCATGGGCCGCATCCAGATGAGCAGGGGCATGCACTTGCAGTGGCATGACTAGCGTGCCGCTACTTTGTGCCGCAGCGCATGTCCCTGCACATGCCCTTCATTGTGGGCCATACCTAGCTGCGGGGTGGCTGGCTGGGATGCAGTGTGCCTTGTGATGGAGCAGGCAGCCCTGGGCTGGCGCTCTCCTGCCTCCACATGTCTCAGTGCAGGGGCTCTACTGCAGAGCCCCCATGCTGAGGTACACGGAGATGGGGGAGCCCCTCCACTAGGGCACACTGTGCCCCAGACAGCTGCAGACCAGTGTGCCTCAGCACAGGGGCTTCAGCACAGGGGCTCTGCAGTGTGCTGCCTGCTCCAGGCTGTGTGCTCACATGACTGCATTCATCCCGGCATATGCTATTTCAGCATGCTTTCCACTACTTTTTTTTCCCTGGTTTTTTTTGCTACTGGAAAATCCCGGTAGCAAGTTTTGCCCTTTCACTGTAAAATTAGCTACACTCTGCATGGTCTAATTTGCAACACATGCAGTTTGTGGTGCCACAAAGAGCTGTGTGGCACCACAAACCGCACATGCCTGCACGTCTGGACGCATCCATGAAGTCACTTTAGGCCTACTTTCCTGTGATCCTAATACTTCCCTTCTCCACAAAGTACCATGAGCATCCTTCAGCCTAGAAGAGCCACTAGCTATGCTTTCTTCACCGTCTTCTCCACCCCCCTCAACATACGTATCATCCCTGACTTTATTATTATTGCACCTTTGTACCTTCTAGCCTTCTTTCCTCCATCTAGCATATCCATACTGCCCTGCAAAAAGAAACTTGTTTTCCATGTACTTTCACCATGAGGTTTCTACCTCTTTTCCCAGCACCATGTAACCAGCATTAGAATTTGACAGTGAATATCAATGTTTTTTCCTACCCCCAAAATTAGACATGCAGAGAAAGGAGGGGAATATCTGGGGGTGGCTTAGTACAGTCACTCCAGAACAACCAGCTGGTTCCCAGTATTCTGGAGGGCTTTTTGTGCACCTCCTCTCTGTCTGTCTGTCTATTTATCAACCTACCTACCTATCTAAGGTGCTTATACCTCTGCCAAAAGATTTAAGCACCTTACAGTCATGCATTGTCGTCATGCTTACATTCCTAAAAGCTACGGAAAAAATATTATTACCATGCTACAGAGGAGAAAAGCCTGAAATAGTATGTCACCTTTATGAACCTAAATGCCACATTCATAGCCATGCAAGTGCTACTTCAGCAGATTTTAGAACTAGGCAGACACGGTTCTCTGAGTAAATCTGGTATCTTCTATTAGACCAACTCAAATAGTTGAAAATTGAGTTGGTCTGATAAAAGATAGCAGATTTACCCAAAGACCCTTGTTTGCCTACGTCCTTAGACCAACACGGCCACAACCTATATCCCTGAAACATGGAAGAGCTAGGTAGAAGAAGATATATGTTTATCTGTCCAATTGCCTAGTGTTTAGGGTACTTGGCCAAAGAGTAGAAAACCCAAGTCTTTGCCCAGAAGGTGCTTGAACTTGTATCTCCTACTTGCCAATACAGTGGTTTAACCACCAGGCCCAGGGGAGAGAGAACCCACCCTCCGGTCTCTTCTACTGAAGCTGACACATTGAGCGGCCTCGTAGGAAGAGAGCAAGCCACAAGGGCCATGCTTCAGTGCGCCAGGAGCAGATCGGACTGCTGGCACCTGTTCCCAGTGGCTTTTCTTTATCTTGCATTTAATATTCAGTGGATAAGACAAATAGACAGCCACATAGTAGTTTCTGCCCTCTTAGGGCAGCATCATAAGAGTATAAGAATTGCCATTTACTGGTCAGACCGTAGGTCCATCTTGCCCCGTATCCTGCGTTACAGTGACAGCGAGTGGATGCTGCGAGGGAGAGTGAAATGGGCATGCCCAAGGTTTTTCCTACTGTGCCTCTCTCAGTTGAAGCCTCTACCTTTTAAGGTCTAGGAAGTTCTGATTCAGTAGTTGTATCCCTTGCTCCCATGCTCAATAGCTACTGATGCCCCTCTCCTCCAAGAATTTTGTCCAGTCCCCTTTTTGAATCTGACCACGCTGACACTTTCTGCAATGCCTGGCAATGAGTCCCACACTTTAATTACAGACAAATCACAGGAAACAAGTAATTACTGAAAAAAAAAAGAGACAAACTTCCTTTTGTTAGATGTGAGCTTTCTGCCTACTAGTTTCATTTTGTGTCCCCAAGAGCTTGTATTGTGAGAGATAGCAAATAATAAATCCTTATTTACTTTCTCTTCCCCGTTTAGTATTTTGTAAACCCTTATCATGCTTCCCCTCACAATCTCTTTTCTAAACTGAATAGGCCTAGCCACTTTAATCTGTCCTCGTATGGAAGCGCCTCCACGCCACTGATCATCCTTGTGGCCCTTCTCGATCTCCTTTTTGAGGTGTGGACTGGGCACAGTATTCAAGGGCCGCATCTACACTGGATGCTGACTATGTAGTAGTTACTCCACAGTCATTTAATAGTTGCATACACGAGTACTAAATGACTGTGCAGTAACCAGTGTTACTGCACAGTGGTGTCCCTGAACGGCTTTTTGGTGATGCTGACTTCGCAGTAGCTCGGTACTACTGCGCAGTAGTGTCACGCCACACTTTGTGCCACGTAACGCTACTGAACAGTAGTATTGAACTACTGTGCAGTCAGCATCTCCTGCAGACACAGCCAAGGTGTGGATGCACCATGGATTTATAAAGGGGTTTGATGATACTTGCAGTTTTGGTTATGACACCCTTCTTAATCATCCCTAACATTTTGTTTGCCTTTTTCAGCAGCTGCTGAGCACTGAGCTGATGTTCTTAGTGAATTAGCCAGCCCACCAAACCTCACTCCCTCTGGCTTGCTCAGCTTCCAGGGTATGGAAAGGAAGGACTGATGAGGATATACCCTGAGGCATGCACTGAAATGGAGGGGAAGTCAGGGTGCACTACATCAGGGATATAAGGAGGAGGAAAGCAAAGCTGTGGAGACAACTTGATAGAACGGGTGCTGAAGGACAAAGGTACAAGTGGTTGAGGGGGAGATTATAAGGTATAAGTAATACCTTTGCTTATCTGACTCCTGACAACTTTCCCTTCCTGATGGAAAAGGCATTGCACTGGATGGAAAAGCCCCATCCACGCATCTTCCTTCAAATCTCTCTTCTTCTAAGAGTGCTTTGCACCTTCTTCACCAAGAGCCTATAAGGTCTGTAAAATGCTCAGAATTTGTCCTGGCACTTATAATAGCAACTATAATATTAGCTAGCAAAAAATGTAGGGTCAGACAGTATTGCAGATCATCCAGTCCAAAGCCATGAACAAATCCAGAATTTGATGATCCTAAACCTCCCAGACAGAGGTCTCCACCAGCTTTTCTTGAAACTATCAGTGAAGGAGGTTCCTCTGTGCCTTCTTCCATTACCCTACTGTTGTTACACAAGCAGGTTGCTGGGGTTTTTTCCCCTGAGATTTCTTCTGAATTTGCAGTTTCCAGCCATTGCTTTGTGTTTTACTCTCTGTACAATGGGGAAAAATGTTTCTCCATCTGAATTATGGCAGGCAGCCTTTCCAATATTTGAATATAGTTATTATGTTCCCACTTAAATCTCCTTTCCTCCAGGAAAAATATACCCAGTTTCTTCAACCTCCTCTCTTACAGGTTGCTTTCCTACCCCTTAATCATCTTTGTTGCTTACTTCTGGATCCTCTTAAGTTTCTTGAATTGCTGCTCCCAGAAATGGACACGGAGCTCTAGACAAGCACTATAAATCTCTCTGTTTAAGTCAAATAGCAGGGTTGGAGGGTTTTAGCCATGATGGTCAAGTCATTTCACTAATACCACTACTCACCCCTCTTCCTAATTCTATCTGCATCGTCTCATCTTCTGCATACGTTATGCACTTGTGGGTCAGGGACTATCATCTTTTTGTCCCCTGCTGCTCTAGTACCTGCACAAGATGATCTTGGTCCATGTCTGAGCTTCCCAGCCTCTGTTATAAACATGCAATAAATAGCAATTACAAACTCTGAGCCAGTGGCAGCCAGGGTTGGACCTGAACTACTAACCTAGAAGTGGAGGGCCATCCTAAATTGGCCTGTCCCCCAGGATTGTAGCAGTTCTCTAGTACAAACCCATTTTCCATGCACAGTGACTGCAAGCCACTGCCAAGTAAATGCACCATGCATTGTGCTTCTGTGGAATAATGCTGACATCTGGTGGCCAGTTGTTAGGAAAAGAAAACCTTGTTCGTGATCTCCCCGGTGAACTTCTTGAGGTTCGGTCAGCTCCTGTCATCTGCGGTCATCAGCTGATCACTACAAAACAGGCAGTTTGCCTCTGCATCACGAACTCAGGCACTATTTCCTACTCACCTATCTTCCTGCTGTTACTTTTGAAATGTAAAAGAGTGGTTTTCCTTTGCTGCCCGAAACTATTTAGTACAGACACGTTGCGCCCCAGAGTTGGCCACTTCTCAGTCGGGGATGAAGTTGTCCTGCCTCACTGACAGTACCTCAGGTTAGGCTGCTTGAGATGGACGCTAGTTAGAGATAGGGTCACCCTTTGGATCGACCCCGTGTGCATTTCACGGACTGGCAGCACAACCCAAAGGCTTGTAATCATTGGTGAGCACTGCAGGAGGCATGAGTAGGGCTGTAAAATCTGCCAAGAAATGCCCAGTGACAATACCCTGAACAATACTATGTATGCAGTCTCGAGCAAGCTGCTAACAGGAGTCTGCGGTTCAGCCACAGCTGTTCCCAGTGACTCTAAACAGCTTCCATTTTTGCCTAACACTGTCTGCCTTCTTGTATAGGGATTTCCTTTACAACTGATCAAAGCTTATTAACACTAATCCGTCTGAACCCCCTGCTGCTTTCCCTGTGCTTTTAGCACAGTGCCGCACGGCAGTGGAGAGATTTTGCAACACATGCTCCATACTAGAGAACAGGCTTATCTTC
>NW_017728992.1:198658531-198662230 GCF_001723915.1 Gavialis gangeticus
TTTTTTTTTTTTTTTTTTTTTTAATAGAGAACAGGCTCTGTTACAGCCTAGGATCATAGCAGCTGGAAACAGGACCCTGATGGCAAGAAGCTGAACAGGTAGCGATCTTTGCATTATCCTATAACATCACAACCGTGTTGAACCTCTCACATGCCTCCAATGCCACCTGCACACCCAGTTGGGAGGAAAAAAGCACATTCTAATTGTATAAGTCTTTTGAAAAGCTTTTTTAATAGAAAAGGTCTTCTACTGAAATAAAATCTGTCCCATAGTCCACAGGGGTCTCTGCAGTCCACGGTAGGAACAAAGTTGAATGGGATGTCATGATATTCTGTCCTAAACCTGCTCCTACAATAGGATTGTGTAGCATATGAAACCACAGTGAGGAGTTGCAGCAACTCCAATGCACATCATGGATTTATAGTCTCAAAGGAGTTGAGCGCTTCACTGTACAATGCTAAGTGAGGTGGGGTGGGGAGGGTTTCAAATACCGGAGCCACCTCCTCCTTTTTCACTTTTTAACAATCATTAGGGTTGTGCGAAACAGCACCATTTCGTTTCAACTTCTGTTTTGACATTTTGACAGGACACTGTTTCATTTCAGGTTTTGTTTTCCTTTGAAAGCGCTGTTCCGTTTCGTTTTGTCGAAACTATTTTGCTGTTTCAACACTGTTTCGACATTTTGCCTATTGGCTATAATGGAGAAGCAGAAAACTGCCTATAACTTTGTCACGCTTATGCAGATTTGGATGAAGGCAGCAGGGCCTTCTGAGGGCATAAAGCCTGCCAAGTTTCAAGGAGGTAGGTGCTGGGCTTTCTGGGAAACTGCACCTTAAAGGCTTGACAGAAAAACCTGTGTCACTTGTAAGTGTGAAGGCACAAGGGGGTGAAAACTGCAGGCATGGTAGCCCCTTCTGAGGCCATGAAGCCTGCCAGGTTTTAAGGAAATAGGTCCATGGGTTTCTGGGAAACTGCACCTCAGGCTGCTGACAAGCAAAACTTGTGACATGGGTGACACTGTGTATGTAAGTCGCACCATCACTGGCACTGGGGCCTCTACATGACATGGTAGTGTGCTCCAGTGAGGCCTCCTCCTCCCCTATAGCCTCAGACTGGTCCACCACTTTAAATAGCAACAGGTATAAAATAACTTAGTGAGTGAGCAGCACTAGCACAGTAGCACCAGCAGCATCTCAGGCAACCAAACTGTGGCACAGCCCTTCTTTCCTCTCCTGCAGGAGCTTCTTCTCCAGCATGTGTGGTAAGGTGTGCCCTCACTTTGTGTGTGTGTGTGTGTGTGTATGTGTGTTAAGGCACGCCCACACTGTGTCCTTTTCACCTCTTCCCCCTCCCTCTTCTTACTTCTGTTTCCCTGCAGGCAAGCCCAGCTTCAGCATCAAAACATTTCAAAACTTCCGAAACATTTCAACTGCCCTCGTTTCATTTCAAAGCTGTTTTGAAGCCCTTTGTTTCATTTCAATTTCACTGTTATGGTCTCAAAACGAGTCAAAACAGCATCAAAATGAAACAGAAGGTGACAGTTATAACAATCATTATCAAAAATCTTTAAAACGCTTTAGAAAGGTAAGAAGGAAAAACAGAAGCATCTGAAATGAAAAGCATTATGCAAGATTTGCACTTGAACAGCATTCCTTATTCCCTTTTCCCTTTAGCAACACAGGCATTTTGTAAGACTCCCTCCCCATATGGGTAGGGTTTTAAAGATGGCATGCACTTTTCATCTGAGGAGAAGCTAAGCTAGCTGAGATGGGTAGGGCTCCTGTTGCTGCAGCTCTTGGTCACAATGAGTGTGCCTTCTGGGAAAGCAGTAGGGTTGGGGTCACTTGTTGTTGTTGAAGCTGCAATGGTCCAGGAAATGTCTGGAAGACCAAGCTTTTGTGGAATATCTTTTATTGAAGCAACTGTTGGACAAGATTTCAGACATCAAGTGCCTTTCCTCAGGTCTGAAGAAGAAGCAGAGCAGTATCATTCATCTTGCCACTTGCTAAGTGCAGTTAAAATGCAAACAGATGCAAATTCAAGCAGTTTAGCCCATGTTAAGTTGCAAGATTGTTCCCTTTCAAGTGAGGGTTATCTCATAGCACAAACTAGTTTTAATAGGTCACTATATTCCAGTGATTTGCAAGTGAATCAAGTGAACTTGTGACAAGGCTAGCAGACACAAGCTGACCAAAGTATCAGAGAAAAGACTCCATGCTCATACAAACAGTCATCTTGGAGGCATGGGTGGGGGTGGGGGTGGGGGAGGCACTCTGAACTTGGCATGAGAAGGTATCAACAGGACCTATTATACGAAAAAAAATGTAGGTAGTGACAGAAGGAGACCATTCAGAATAGGGACAGTTATTCCTTGTGAAGTGCTAGGAGAGGTTCCTTCCTTGAAAACAAGAGACCAACTCATATGAAAGGACACAGAAAATAATAGGGAGCAAGACCATGCAGACGCTCTTTCTGGTGCTGGCTCTGATTTACCATGTTGCTGGTTCACATCTGTTAGATCCCTGTCAGCATCAGGCTGGTCAAGGCATTTGGTCAGAAGATCACAGCTGTATCACAAGAGATGCAGTCTCCATTTCCCAGATGAGACTTGCACGCCAAGCACTGATTGGGGTCCAGATGAAGGTGATGATGTCAGCTGGCTCCATCTCAGTCTAGTGAGGTCACCCCTTGCCATCAGGGCAATGAAGGATCCAACAGGATCATGGTGGATCCTGGGGTCCCAGGAGAGGGAGGTGCCATTTTCATGAATGAGCCCTCCCCTGCCACTGACTGGCTGAGGGCTGCCTTTTGTGCAGCGCTGCCTCTCATCGCTGATTGGTGGAGAGGTGTGTGGGCCAATCAGCAGTGGAGGGAGGAGAGGGCAGCTGCCATCTTGGCTGCTCTCCCTCTTGCCGTCCCCTTATCCACCCTCCTGGTGGGCTGCAAAACCAGGCTGGCCTGGCTGCTGGCTCCCACTGGAGAGTCAGCATTTTATTTTTACTAAGGTTTTTATTTCCTGCCCCCCCAAGTTTCCATGCAACATTGCAAAAACTGCTGTTTTTGGTGGTTTCCACAAAAATTGCAAAATTGCGATTTGAGTAGGTCCCTAGGCATAACCTAAAAACATTAGGAGTATTATACATTGTAACAAGAAGCTACTGGCTTATTGTATATAGCTACATACCTTTGGGAAATGCATGACACAGCAAAGATATAAGTAGAGCCATCAACTTCCTGACAATGGCAGTGGTCAAGCACTGGAAGCGGCTATCTGGAGAAGTTGTGGGATCTCCATCCTTGAAAACTGTCAACAACAGGTTAGTTATACAGACACTTAGCTGGGATAGTCTAGTCAGGCATGACCCTGCCTTGAGCAGGGAGCTGGACTAGATGACCTTGCACGGTCCCTTCCAGCCCTACCTTCCTCTGATCCTGTGGCAAGATTTAAAAAAAAAAAAAACACTTCTAAGCTTGATCTTTATTTTTAATTATTTTCCCTCAGATCTTGAATATTGTAACATCTCTTGTCTACTAATTATAAAAAAAGCCATAGTCCTAATTGAGGCCCAGATTCTACTTGTGTGGAATTGAATCTTACTTTGCTAGTGGTCCTAAGAACTTGAACTGACTGTAGCTTCATGACGGGAAACAAAGTGGTGAGGGTTTTCATAGTTTCATAGTTTCTAGGGTCGGAAGGGA
>NW_017728992.1:198662980-198681120 GCF_001723915.1 Gavialis gangeticus
CCATCCTATTCTCATCCGCCCACCCCTGTAACCTGCCTAAGTCCGCTAAAAAGGAACTGCTAAATACATGGAAAATGCGTCAGGCACTGTAGTGGCTCTGAATATGGACCAGTGACCCATATGGACTAAGTGAGGTCAACTTATTTCCTCATAGCCTAAGTAGGACTGTGATTATTTCCACAAGCGAAATGTAGAAAACTGGCTGGAGCATCATGCTCAGAGAGTAGTAACCAATGGCTCAATGTCTAGTTGGCAGCTGGTATCAAGTGGCATGCCCCAGGAGTCAGTCCTGGGCCTGGTTTTGTTCAATGTCTTCATCAATGACCTGAAAGATGGCATAGAGTACACCCTGAGCAAGTCTGCAGATCATACCACACTGGGGCAAGTAGTAGATACACTGGAGGGTAGGGCTGGGATTCAGAGTGACCTAGACAAATTGGAGAATTGGGCCAAAAGAAATCCCATGAGGTTCAACAAGGCCAAGTGCAAAGTCCTGCACTTAGGACAGAACAATCCCATGCACTGGTATAGGCTGGGGGCCAACTGGCTAGGAAGCAACTCTGCAAAAAAGGACCTGGGGTGACAGTGGACAATAAGTTGAACATGAACCATCAGTGTGCTCTTATGGCCAAGGCAGCTAACAGCATACTGGGTTGTATTGGTAGGGTATGATTTAATAGCAGCCTTCAACTACTTAAAGGGGGTTCAAAAAAGGATGGAGCTGGGCTGTTTTCAGCAGTGGCAGATGACAGAACAAGGAGAAATGGTCTCAAGTTGCAGCAAGGGAAGTTTAGGCTAGATAGTAGGAAGAATTTTCTCACTAGGTGGGTAGTAAAACACTGGAATGGGTTACCCAGAGAGGTGGTAGAGGTTATCCATCCTTGGTGTTTTTTTATATCCAGCTAGGGAAAACTTCTGCTGGGATGATCTAGTTGGGCCTGGTCCTGCTTTGAGCAGCAGGTTGGACTAGATGTGACCTCCTGAGGTCCCTTCCAACCCCAAATTTCTATGATTCTATGAAAAGTAAATGCATTTCCTTAATAAGCTAATTATCCTCCCCCTGCTGATAACCGCTTTGCTAGTTGAGGCAACTAAGGATTGAGCTGGACAAACCAAGTCCACAGAGACACCCCTAAAAAAACCTTTGTCCTTTGTTAGAGGTTGGTTAGTTGAAAATAGAAAATGCAACCGAGCCCACAAAGTTGTCTGGAGCTAAACAAACACACTCCAGTGGGGACTAGGGGTCAAACACTTGTGGTGGAGCTGTACGTTCACTTTTCTGTTGGTGCTTCCATCACTTCTATCCAAGGAGGCCCCTTCTTTTCTCCTCCGCTCTTCAAATAAAACTCTTTGCCTCCATCTCCATTCCCCACAGAACATATTTCTAGGTCAGCTCCTTTCTTGTACTTGCTTGCAAATCCTGGGAAGTGCTGAGCATCTGGAAGTCCCATTGTGGACAGCAGGAGTTGAAGTGCTCAGCATCTCTTCAGATTTGGCCCCTATACTTGATGATAAGTAAAGTGACACCCTAGAGAACAGTCTTATATTTCTTCAAGTAGAGCCTGTGTTTGAATCATCAGGAGACTGTCCATTTATTTAGATAGGCTGCGTGTCATGAAAAGAAGGAAACACCTTGACCACTGTAATGTTATTCATGCTCGCAGCATCCTTGCCCGGCAAGGACATATTATAACCACCTTCTAGTTAGAATTATAGAAAAAGAAGGCTAGAATGGACCTCAGGAGGTCAGCTAATTGAGCCCCCCTCTCAAGGCAGGATCATCCCCGACTAAAACCATGTTAGGAAGTTGCTGTCTAACCTTCTCTTTAAAATGTCCAGGGATGGAGATTCCACAACTTCTCTAGGTAGCCTGCGCCAATGCTTGACCACCCTTATAATCAGAAAATCCCTCCTAGTCCCCAACCTAAATTTCCTCTGCTGCAGTTTGAGAGCATTGATCCTGGTTCTGTCCCTTACAGTCATAGGGAAAAGTTTATCGCCATCCTCTTTGTAACTGCCCTTCAGGTATATGAAGATGATAATTGAATCCCTCCTCCCATTTATCTGTTCCCCATAATAAGCATTCCTCGTTCTTTCAGCCTTTCCTCCTAAGTCATGTTGCTCAAGATTTCTGAGTTGAGGAATTAAAGCCCCACAGAATCATGCAACTTGACAAGGTTCACATACCTGTGACATATCTAAAAAACAGACCCTAGCCTCATGAATACCAGAACACTGCCCACTCCACAAAACTATCCACCCACCTCCGCTATTTTACATACTATGTCTGCACCCATGTCAAGGGTGGTTGCAATTTCAGACATTTCAGTAGGTGGTTGATCATTTTCCTATGAGCTCCTTCAGTCCAGGTTAGCATGACCCCAATAATGGGCTTCAGGTTACGTGTTCTTTTGCTTCGGGATAATTATGAATTATCTGCTTGGCACTGTCAACTAATGTGGACATCCAGCGTGCACCTCTGTATCAGAAACCATGCAGAGTACAGACAAAACGAAGCAAAGATTTTATTGACGTTTCTTTACACAGAACACACGCTACACAAAATGCCACAATAAAGCATATGTAGAAAAATAGTAGAATCATATTGGCACTGATGTCTAAGTCATTATTATCATCATATTATTATACAGGTTTAATCATAACCATAATAAATAAACATGAAAATTTCACAGTGACATTATAAGCTTTACATTCATGATCTGGTTTATACAAGGGACCTTGTCAAATTTTTCCACCCCTTTGGGTCTGATCACAATTCAAAGCAACACATTTAAAATTTAAAAGCCCTTTCCCTTAACCTATCAGGATTTTCCCCCTCTAATCCATTGACTTGATCCCTTAGAGAGGTCTGAATTTGTCTAGAAAGACATTACTGTTACAAACAGAATATTAACCAATATGAAAATTGGCTTTAAAAAGAACCCAGAGCATTTATTACCTAATGATGGTCTGATCATGAGATTCAGCAAACATTTTCATCCTCCATTTACCAGGTCTTAAGGTGGGATAAATTGACATTTTGAGACAGAAGATGACCATCTATAATACTTACTGATCTGGCCCATTGTATTCAAGTGTAAGTTGAGGGTGAGCTGAACTTCCCAGGATCAAGATTTTGTAAATACTGCTCGGTCAAAACCAAAAAGGTTGAAAAATTAGCTTACTGCTGGGTTTTACCCTGAAATACAGTGGAGTCGACTCCAATTTGGTTTTGCGTTTTGCAAGGTCCTTTTTATTTTTCTGTGCAAACCTAATTTCAAAGAGCGTTAACGTGTTAGGAAGGAATAAAGCAAGTGAAGTGCATGGCATGACAAACGTCCATCTGGGAAGGAGCGGGGAGAGACAATGGAAAACAGCACATGTTCCAAATCTTGGTGTCTTCTTTTAAGAAAGAATGAATAGTTTATCCAAACACCAACCATCTGTATTGCCTCTTCTTTCTTATTTAAAGCATCATTTTCAGAAATTATGAAAGCTTCAGTCCAAGGTGGTAATACTTCATGTTGAAGTATAACCTCAGCTGCCACTTATGAGAAGCAGTTTCACCTTAAATGCACCTATATTTAGATCAGGGAGCACAAAAAACGACTACTTTTGAAAATCCCTGAAACTAGTTTATAAATGCATTCCAGCCTCACTATAATCTCCATCCTTCGGAGTTGGCTTTCACTCTTAAATTATTTACTCTGTATAAAAAAAAAAAAAAAATCTTACTGTTACATACACCAGTTACAACATATGTTACTTGCCTCTCCCATTCAGCCTCAAAAAGGGAATGTATAAATAATATCAATCTAGAGAACTCCCTTGCTGCCCGCCAGTCTTTTACACCCATGTGTTCTTGCTGGTGAAAGTGGCTTACACTCCCTTTGCTCATGTATTACTCATCACGCTGAGTGCAAGAGAGTGGAAAATCCAAGTGTTTTATGGTTTCTGATGTTCAAGTCATCACAATAACATAAGGACAAGATTTGCTGCAATCCTTGTCCTGATCTGATATTTTAGCCCCTTAATTTGATGGAGGTTTGTTTACTTGTTTTTCCAATTCCAGTTTTAAAATTAGATTGGAAGCTCCTAAGTTTGGCCATGCTCCCTAAATGACAAACCTTGTAAACCAAACTACCTACCATGTTAAAATGCCTGGGTATTGAAGTTTAGGGGTAAGTCTTGGGTGTTGGGGAAATATCCTTGGGTATCAAAGTAAAAATCTACTTACAAACTAATGTTCCCCGTGACTTAATTGCATTCCATATATCAGTGCTGAAACCTTGACGGTCACGATCAACATTTCTAGGAACTATCAAACTCAGAATTGCCATTAGGCATTTTGCCTGTATAAACAAATACGCTACATTGAGAAGAATCCCCTTGGGTCCTTGAAGTCACCTGTTTTGACTTTGGCATTGGAGTTAGGCCCCGATGCTGAGAGATGCTGAAAACCTGCAATTCCACCCAGTTTTAATGGGAGTTTCAGGAACTGAATATATCTCAAGATACAGTCAAAAATTAAAGGATCCAGGACTAAAGGCAGAGTAATTCCTTGTGTATCAAACACATAGTGGGCCACTGTTGATAGCAGGACAGAACCCCGTTGACACCACTATGTTCTCTGGAATAGTCACAGTTTATAAAACGTGGTTGTCTAAATATTTCAGCACTAAATAGCATAGCTGTCCTAATTCCCTAAGGTGCTGAACGCCTAAAGGATCCATAAGTGGGGGCGTAGAAAAATCAGGCCATTTATCTAAGCTTATATAAACAGGGAATTAAATATCTGACTTTTAGACACCTCATGGATCGATGCAGATATGGTTCTAAGCTTTTCGGGGCAAGTTCTTGTCCATCTCAATTTAAAAAAATGTTGCCCAATGAGGCCTCTTCTCCTGATGGGGAATGTGAGAGCTACTGTAATATAATGATATATGAAACAGAAACAATAGATCTGCCCAACTAAGACTACTTGGAAGGAGTTAGCGCTGCAAGTCCCAGCACTGACCAAAACTATTCTTCCTAACGTTATGAGAGAACGTCAAGAAACGACTTGGCTGATGCTCTCAGTACAGACCTTAGTTACTCTTTTACACAGCTGACTAGATAGGTGCCCCTTTGGTTGTCCAAATGAAGCATGCGAAAATTCAGCATAGCATGCCAGAGAGGAGCTCTGTGCAAATCAAAAATTCAGACTTTTAGCTTAGCTCTCACAAAGCACATGCAAACTATTTCTACTTTCTGTTTTCTTCCTTAAAGCCCCATGTGCCTGAAGCCATACACAATTGCTAAGCGGCATCCAGAAAGGCACCTTAGGTAACTAAAATTAGGCTTCAGTTCATGTAAAAAGTAGGTTCCAAGCCCCAGATGGCTAGGCCAAAGTTAGGTCTTCCTATATTGTTAATATAGACAGTCAGGTACCTTTGAGGGTTAATCCACAGGAACTCCCAGGTGGAAAGGAGTCATCAAGAGACAGTCAATGAGAATTGGCGAACACAGGGGAGAGTCCTAAGTTTTACTCCTATCCAGAGTGTAGGTGTCTGATTCAGGTCTGCCTTTATCTATGTACGTGGCCAGAGCCCAGAGTCCTGCTTTGAAGGTCGGTACCTGATGGATCAGGTTTCAACTTTTTAACATGCAAGTAGAAGAGTGGGTGCCACTGGCATCGGCCTTCCTGGATAGAGCGCTCGGACAGCAAATGAGACCTTGTTTCTAGGCCCTCCTCAACCTGACAGGATCCAAACCTGTACCCCGCACTTCTCAGTAGAGTGCCTACCCACTAGGTTGTCCACTACTCTGGATGAAGGCAGGCATTCAGGAATGCAAGAGTCACTGAGCCAGAAGGAGAACACGCAAGAGAGTTTCACTCCAGTCTGGAGGTGATAAATGTTAGCAGGGAGGTGGGGCGTCTTGGACTCTGTACTCTGGTCCCTGGCTTCTTGTTGTACACCATCCAGTGACCTTTCTCTGGATAATGTATGAACAATCCAGAAATCCCACTCCCACCAGACAGCCCTAGCCAGGCGGGCCCCCTCTCGTTTGCACCATTCTCGGCCCCATGACTTCCGCATTCGTGGCTACACAATGCCCCCACCCAAACTAGCTTCTAGTTTGGTGTTAAGGCCCTCTGACGGGCAGTAGAGAATGTGGGTTCGAATTCCCTCAGGCTGAAGAGGGGTTCAAAGTCAAGTCCCCACCTCCAGGTTGTGTGCTTTAACCACTAAGCTATTGCATCAACTGTGGATGCTACCATTATTGTGATAAGTACTTAGGTAACTGTTTTGTGTCACTCCGCCTTGTTTTTGGAGGGCAAATGATTCTAGATGCGAGCTAGGTGTCTAGTTGCTCAAGACGGTGCTTTGCATATTTGGACATCTAAGTTTCAAGCCCCAGGGAAACTAGAGGTTCAGGATATGTATACTGAATAAATGAGGCCTAACAGGTAGAGGCTTAATGCATTTTGCAGTTGAAGTCAAGGATTTTTTCTGGATTGCTCTTTTGGGCCTTGGCACCTAAATTCTTCCCACATCCCATCTGAAGCAACAAAGTTTCCTCTCTGGATCTCTCCCCTTGTGTCAGAAATTTTTGCAACCTAACTCATTCATGATACTCCACTGCAACCATTGATCAGAAAACACAACATGGAAAGGAAAGAACACTTGTGACAACTAAAGATCAGCTTTATACACAGACTTGCAAAGACTAAATTTATCGGTGATAATGCTTCCTTAATATGATTCATCAGTTTAGCCTTTGGAGTTACCACCTGGGGTTTTGCAGTGACTACATGGGTTTACCTTGAATGCTGAATTCAAGGCACAAAGTTAAGATCTAAATCCAAATTTGGGTCTGAACTGTCAGGAGTACATGGGTCCAGGTTTCTGTTTTGGTCCCATCCTTACCTAGCAGCCTCTCCAAAGCATCCCACAACTATTTAATTGAACAATATAAAAGCAGCACAAGAAGATCAACATTTTCCCCTCTGCCAAGTCATAGGAACAAAATATTTAAAGAAAAAACAAAAATTTCTATAAGAAAAAAAACCCAGCAAAATACTTAGTGTATAAGGAAATGTAACAATAACAAAGGGTTTTTTTGTTTTTTGTTTTTTTGCAAAACTGGACAAACGTTGACACAGGCCAAGAGTAGTATCACTGAGGGGAGCAACTAGGGTACCAGCCTAGGTGCTGCCTTTTGGGGGGCATAGAAATAGCTGCTGACATCGGTAGCATGGCAGCCCAGTATTACCCCATGTACCTCCTCTGCCCAGACCATGAAACTGGCCTGATATGTCTCTGTGAGCCAGACTAAAATAGCTACAGAAAATAAAGTAAAGCTAATTGCTCTACCAGGCTAAAAAAATGTTGGCTGATGGGGACAGAAGCCAAGAGAAACAAATCCATGATGTGCCCAGATATATGGCTGCACCATATGAGAGTTGGCATTGCCAATTATAAACTGCAGAAGCTGTAGCCTGAACACATCTCATTCCAGACTGCTTAGATCAACCTGTCATTGCCATGCTGTGAGATTCAGAATTGACTGTGCAGACTAATCTCTCATCTCAGAGGATGTGGAGGAAGCCTCAAATTTACTGCCTGCAGGTAATTTGCTTGGCTCCAACGGCTACTCAATGAGAAACTCAAAAAAAAGGGGAATTGGGAAAAATAAATAACTACTGATCAGGCAGCTCAAGAATTTATTGGGCCCACTAATATTCACCGACTTCAATAATGGCAGTAAGCATACAGGAGTCAAATTTTGCACTGACTGACTTCTATCTTTGAAGTTAACGATGTAAGTCACGCAAAATGTCTTCCTTTCTCTCATCTTCATCTTTCTTCCCTTCACATCTAGATATGTCTATACCTTATACAAATACATGATTTTTTTAAAATCATGAACCATGATATTCATAAACGTTAGGAAAGAATAAAAAGAGATGTCCTTTACTTGCCCAGCCTCTATCCTGAATTGGGATACCCATATTTTGGCCAATTCTTGAGCACAGAGGCAAAGATAAAAGTTTCCCAAAACTGGTTACTAAAAGACCAAAAGGTAGATATTTCAGGGGTTCTACTACTTGAGACTTCACTGTATACTACAACACAAAGTAGAAGGTTAGTAGAACATATGGAGTGAATGACATATAACATAAACATGGTGTTTTATCTGGATGATTACAAAATAAATTGTGGAAGCTGGTTGCGTGGACATCCGGAAAAATCGATTATGCCTGAAATCCTCTTGGTGAGTAGAGTTATTAGGCCTTTTGACCTATTCTCTCTCCCTCTGGCTATATCCATTACGGAAGGTCTTAATTTTGGACAGATCTGACTCCTAAGCGCTCAGGTCTGTGTGCACATGTGCTCTGCAGGCCACTGGCACCCAAAGCATAAGTGGCACTGCAGGTGATGATATGTTGATGTTCAAAGTCCATGTGTGTGAGCAACAGGTTTGCAGGTGCAAATGTTATCATCTGGGTATGCAGGAGTTGAATCCTGAAGCTCTGTTTGCAGGTATGTGGGCTCATTAAGATATATTTGAAGAAGTGGACATAGAGCCGGGGCTCCACTGAAAAAAAAAAAAAACAAGTTGTCAGCATGGTCTTATTGATCTGATGTAGTTTGATTACTGCAACTAATTTATATTTTCCACCTGGTGCACATCTATTCTCTGTACACTTATCAAATTGATTCTGTGCCTTCAATATTTTGCTCAATTTTGCCTCATTTGATCAATGGATGCGATTCTCCCCTCGCTTAAACTAATTGTACACAATGGAACTCTGTTTTCATAGGTACTATGGGCACAAGAGATTGTGTATTATTTCTTTTTGAAAAGTGAGCACATCCTTGGCACTATCAGAAGCAATAACAACCCTGAAACATGATTCCACTTCAGCAGGTGGATAGCAGATTGGAGGGGTGGGGGGAGAAAAATAAAAGGAAAACTTTCTTAAAAGAAAATAACTAGGTGAAATTATGGACAAAACTCCCCACCTGGTACTAAGAGGATGTTCCCAATCAGATCTGCCAGTGTCCTTCCGTCTTGACCCAAACGGTACGTTAGCGTGCCAAAGGGGTTCTCTTGAGCAAACATTGCCAACTGCATGATCCTACACCGATACTAGAGTGCTCTATGTACAAATAGGTAAAAGTAAGGGGAGAATCAAAGAAAGCAGCAGCGTTGCCTAGATTTTGTTAGCCAATTCATTAAGTTTTTTCCTCTAAAACTGTGAGGCAACTCACAGGGCTCTGTCATTTAAAGAGATGCCATAACTGGCATTGCAGTGATTTGGTGTATGGCAAAATGTTTCCTCTAAGCAAGTGTGCAGCTGCCTACTTCAAAAAGAAAGACTACATGATGGCTAGATACATACTAACCTGTTACATTTCTGTGCTTTGGGCCAAGTCCTCAGTTGGTGCGACTGACCTAGCTCCATTACATTCAAGCATATGAATACATTGCCGTTCTTTGATTTCAACACACCAGGCCCTATGCTGTTTTACATCAGCTGGGGATCTGGCTAATTATTATATGCATTGAACAAAGCATTGGGGAAACAGCCGATAAATATTAGAAGAGGAATTATCAGATGGATAAGAAAGGCCCTAGGTCTTCCCCACCGGGACAGCATGTATAAGGAACACCCATTTCTGTGGCCAAACACACACAGAGGAGCTATGTGATCAATGTTATATCTGGCTGATTTTGTCTCCCCATCTCAAATGAGCAGGTGCCCATTCACACTGGGGCACAGCCTTCACCCTGAGTCCAGAGCAGTATTTGAACTCACTCCTCTTGAGCCACCACACCACCCAGCAGGTGAGGGAAAGTATTTGATTTCAAAACCACTGAATAAAATAATAAAACACAACGAACCTACGTCCTTGGAAAATGGTATTTGACATTCACTGAGGAAGGGGAGAGTGAAAACATAGTTAATGAAACATGAGGCTTTAGAACTGGTCCCTGAATGCACATTTCAATTAACAGAGAAAATATACCAACAGCAGGCAAGATCCTCAGCAGGAATATACTGGCACAGTTTGATTGATGCCACTGCAACCCATCATTATCATCCATGTAACCAAATTTGGGATATTTGCATAAACCTTTGTAAGAAGAGAAATCATTAGTAGATGTACTGGTTCTTCTGAGGATTACAATTTCCCACGTTATTAATGCTGAAGAAAACTTGTCGTTTCAGAGAGAAAATGGGCACACGTAACAAGCCAAAGGCAGGCACACACACAATTTTTAAAGCAAGTGCTTATTTGCCCCTTCAACATCTGGTAGTGCATCCAACTGTACGTGCAACATTTGGCAGTTGAATTTAAAAATGGGCTGCTACCAGTAATAGGTGCACAAGCACACAATGTGCACATGCAAAGATCTGTCCATGCATAAATGGAACCACCCACTAATATTTCCAGGTAAAATAAAGTTGGATTGAAAACACAGCTTTTTAAAATTAAGCTAACCAAGCCCTAGAGACCACTGCTATTCTCTTGAGATACACTCACCATTCACTAGCATGCAGCTTATGTTTCTTTCTATAAGCCATTAGAGCAGTTCGCATTCAAACTTCCCCATGACAAGTTGTAGTACTGAAATATATTCCTGCTGTGTATCCTAGGTGTCTCAGTCTCTGTATTCTAACGCAGGAAATAAGATCTGTAGCCTGCAATTTCAAATGAGATAAAATGCACTCAAAGCAGTCAGCAAGACCCTATGAGCCCTGAGTTAAGAGAATTTCACCAAGCTATTAATGGGGCATTATATCCACTGAAATGCTATCGCCATGATTCTCCTGTTTTAAAATACCTCCTATTTTTCACTCACTTAGGAGCACCTTTCATCCCACAGGCTGCTTAGCTGTTATCATTTTTTCACTAAAATGCCGTTTATGGTTGGAAAACCCATCAGTACATTCACAACACATTTCACTCTCTTTTCATTTTGTCCTTTTTTATGAATCTGTCAATAGCATTTTATTCAGTTTGCTTCATTTAGCTTTCAAAAATAATATGGCATCCTACAGAAACTAGATGACCCGCCATTGGAGAGGAGCTGGCTGAACTGGTTTAGAAGCCACTTCAAGGTAATAATATTCCCTGTAATGTGCGATGCATTTGAGATGTAGAATATAGCTTATGATAATGGCGCATCTAGAAAGTTGATTGCGAGATAGTGTGAATTGCTCTCAAGAAATGGTAACTATGCCACTTGTCTATATTGTGGTCTGGTAATTAATAAGTAGGGCCAAACACTGCTGTTCTTAGTTATCTCCTCTTCCAAAAGAATGAGGTCTCAAACCTTCACCAAGCTATTTCAACGAAAGTTCTGGGAAGGCAAGGGAGAATTAAAATCAGCAATCAAGGAAGAGAACTAGCTTGGTCAATGTGACAAATCCCCCAACCTAGGTGTGATTCAGTGCTCATAGGTACCCAGTCATTACCAAAAGTTGAGGTCCTAGATCACTTTTTGGTCCAACCCCAACAATCTGGTATGAATCAACACAGCTCCTTTAGATATTAATGGTATGATGATGATCCACATCAACTGTGGAGCTGATGTTTGCTTCCACCTTCTTTCCAGTTCTTGAAAACCTCCACCTAACCTCTTATGAACTAGACAACTGGCATTACTGATTTAATGTGGATGTGGATTGTCTAGTATGAAAAAAGTCAGTCGCTGCTGGTAATACTGATATTTAGTTCTGTTCATTATCATTAAAAGTGGTTTTACATTAAAAAAAGGGGGAAAAAAGAGAAATGACTAGCAAACCCAAAGACCTACTGTGTAACAAAATGCTAAACAATCAGTTATGCGGATAGTTTGCTTACAACAACAATAGTTGTCAATAAGATCTGTTTTAATATTTACATATAGCCCAATAGAAATCAACATAAAAAAGCCTTTTCAAATGAGGCCAGATTGATTAGTTTAATGATGTTCAAACATTTAGATGTTATTTACAATATAACGACGGCGTGTCATTTCTGCACAACCGCAGTATATATTTGTAGGTAAGATAGGTTTTACAATACTCAGGCTCTTTACAAAGACAACATCCCAATAAAAAAAGGAGACACCTGATAGCTTCAAGTCAACACTAAACTGGACTGTTATTGCCAATATTTCTCACACCATTCTGGCAGCACAAGGAAGATAAAAATCTACATCTGGTCCTATCCAAAGACGGCCTTACTGGGCTTTATCTTGGGCTCCGCATCAGTGGCTTGCAACGTTCTTGACGAGACCAGGCTGCACGAGCCCAAATTAACTCTCATTCAAATCTACTGCAAGATTCCTATCCACTTCACGAGCTTTGGATCAGACCGCAGGTAAACATCACACATAATAAGATACATTTACATATACCTGTAGGAACAAATCCTGCCGTTTCATTTATGCAAAAAATCCCATTGGCATAGGAGGGCCTGTCATTCTCGCGCACACTCAGACATACATGCACACACACACTAAAGGCTGGAAATGGTACCCAACAAAAAATGCAAGGCAAAGCCATTACAAGATAAGACTGCTGGTCTGAAAATAGAAGACTCTACTGCCCAAGGGTTTTGTCTGACTCATGAAAGTACCAGCAAATACAGTATTATTCAAGTGTAGCGAATGGGAATGGACACACATTTTGGTATACATTATGCAAAAGACTGCCCTCCACCTACGTGAAACCATAGCTTATAGGCTCTGTTTTATTACTGTTGGAGCTTTAATATAAAATTCTACTGAGAAGGAATTATAAAGTGTGGTAAACAGGTTTGGTTGGCACTAAAATTGTAGAGGCAAAGATGTGATCTATTGATCTCCACCAAGAAAAGGGACTCTAGGCTTTCTTGAGTTCAATACTGACTTCAACACTCCTTGCAGCTTGATGGAAAGACAAAATGTCTCAGCTTTTGGATACCCTTCTTGAACATGAGGATGATAATATCTTTCTACCTATTCACTCAGGTACTACATTAATAGTTCATGCTTACAAAGCATTCTGATGTTGAAACATGGTGTGTAAGTGACAACCATTAATATTTCATTTCACCATGACCTTGAGGGGCAGAAAATGGTCCTCAGGCCCAGTCTAGCTGATTATTCTCAAAGAATCTCCATCCCACCTACCTCTCGTTTGCATATTATTCCTCACACCCTTCTTATCTACAAATAAGTAGATACCAAATCTATTATTTTTTGTTGTATTAACTTGCCAGTTATTCCACTTTCCAGTGCTCCTTTTCATGAAGTATTTCATCTCAAATTCTACCCCATCACCTTTCCTTTTTATTCAACTACCTGTGTGGAAAAAAAAACATCTTGTCCAAAACATTCACAGTGTTTGAGGGCTCCCAGTGCAACTTTGTTGGAAATGACTTCTTTTAAAGAATATAATTCCCTTAACCTTAATAAAGTTTAGATCCTTAACACCTAGTGCCACCATACTGTTTTTCACTGCAAGATAATACACTGTACATAGAGCTGGTCAAAATTTTTTTGGAAAAAAAATGGGCATCATAAAAATCAAAAAACCTGTCTTTTTTTTTCAAAAACAGTTTTGGTGCGTGAAGAACTTGATCTTTTTTTTTCCCTAAAATTTGTCCCTTCTTGTAAAATTATTATATTCTACTTTACTGAAAAGTTATCAAATTGATATGAAAAACTCATTGAAAGTTATTGAACTTTGCCATTTCAACTGTTGATTGATAACATTTTAATAAAAATCCTTTATAACCGCCCCCCCACCCAAATTAGAGAGTGGAAAGCGAGTCTTTCAAACCTGGAAAAGCTATGCAGGTATTTATTTTTCATGAATTTCACTTCACAAATTTGCAACCAGCTCTAAATGATAGTAATTAGAATGCTATATAGCTTTCCACTTTGGGGTTAACATATTCCAGAAAGGACCTAATGGAAGAGTCCTATATTTTAAGGTACTTTCTGTGGAAAAGTTGCCAACCTATTCCCTTTGACTAACTTGATCCTGCTGTCATTGGAATGACTTTGAATGCCAGCTTAGAGTGACAAAACTTTTACACCTTGGGGATAATGCACTTAGGTACAAATTTAAAAAATAAAAACTGTACCTCTGAGGTCATAAAAATAAGCAAAACAAGGTGTTTTTTTAAAATATAAACAGGAGACATGTTGACAGATGACAATATTCCATGTTTTTTCTCCAATATCTTCCTCTTGGCTTGGCTGTTTCTATCTTGAGTACATTTTTTTTTAGACTTAAAGGATTAAAAATAAACAAGAAATAAAGAGACTTTTCAAGATTTTTTTCCTTCTATTTAAAATATTTCTTTTCCCTTTCCCATGCTTTGAATGTATGAATGGTACAGATTAATCAGGATAATGGAACATCTCTGTATTTTCTTTAGACAAACCTAACTGCTGCATCTATCAAGGATTCTGATCACATAAATATATGTCATTTTTTTCCAGTTCATCAGAAAGGAGGTTTTAACCTGAGTTCATATATGCTTCTTCCCTCTTGTGTTAACTATTCCAACAAAAATGCTACAGTTGTACAGCTCTGTTAATAAGTATGTGAGTAATGACCAAGGGTGACTGCATTCCTGGGTTAATAATGGAGATCATACGGGTCCAATCACACCTAAAGAGTTGGCTTTCTTATGCTTGCTTCACTAAATCCGAAGGAGCTTTCATCATTATGAGAACAAAGAACAGAAACCGACTGTGAATACTTATGTCTTCCAAAAGCACCAATATTTGGAAGCGTGAATACCTTAAAGCCATAGCACTTTATTCTCTGAAACATAAATGGAAATGGAGGGAGTGCTAATGTCCCACCTGATCACGTGCATATTTCTCATTGCTAATACTGCGCTCATTTGGCTAAGGGATTCTACTTCACTGAACAAAATGCTTCCCTTTGTTTTACCCAGTCCTTCAGGCACTATTTGAAGTAGTTGAGTCCTGCCACCAGGAAAAACTTTTCCAGGAAGAGTTCAGAGTCCAGCACTGCTATGTGAGCCGCCCGTCCGATCAGCGTGTTGGCGGTGTTTGGCAGGGCGTGGAACACGTTGTGTCTTATTAAAGTGCAGTCCTTTGCTCCAATCAAAGGCTGGAGGAGGTTGTTTATCATCTCTGCATAAACAGGACCTGCAGAAGATTTTAAAAGGCAGGCAGTGGTCATACCGGTATTCAGGTGTTGCATTGAGTTGATGCTTCACTGTAATTACAACTGACCGAGAAATCAGAAAGTTGTTACAAAACACTAATTTCTAGACAAGAGCCCATTATAAATGTGTAGCAAGTGTCATAACACAGTTGATCAGAAATGGACCCAAAGCAGCCTGCTGGATCTGCTAGGTAGGTCATAGGTAGGCTTCATAAATTACGTCAGAACTCAATCTGGTCCCATTGAAGTCAAGAGCAAAACCATGCATCTCTTCAATGAAAACAGACTTGGAACCATATCTCTCTGCAAGGCAGAATCCAGAAGGATTACTGATGGGGTATGCAGGTACTTAAGGACTTGGCAAAGGAGCCCAAAGACTATGCAGCGTATTCCTGAATACTAAGTTGATCTGCGTACGGGATATGGGTAGCTGTCTAGGAAACCAGTAAGTGCTCTGTAGGGACCTGAATGATGTATATGAAACTTGGATCTGGATTTACTACGCTGTCCCTAAAGGAGCAGGTCTGAGACCCTGGTGAGAAGATGCAGTAGCAGAACTAGGGTGGGATGAGAAGCACACTAGCAAATTTAGAGAGGGGGCCACTAGCACCCCACGGTGCTCAGCACTCTCCTTCTTGCTCCCCAGTGCTCAACAGCATGTCTGCTGAGGCTGCTGAAGTTGCTACTTACACCTTTGTGCCCTTCTCTCTTCAGCTTGTATCTGGGTTTGGAAAGAAATGGAGCTGTGCTTTAGTTCAGATCCTGACGATGCACAACACCAAACTGTCTAACCCATTAGCCCTGGATTTCTCTTCCCACCTACCAGGAGTAACTCTATTTATTCATGTGAAATTGATGCAAAAAGAATGACTTTGTATATACCATATTTTATATTTTCTGAGAGCTTGAGAAAACCAGAATGGCTGTACCTTCTAAAGAAACAGTCTATATGCTGATAATAAAGACAATCACAGTCCAGTACAATTTAGGCACAAGCAGGTCTTGAAGTTGAGGGATTTGCACCTAGTCATGAATGCAGCTCATGAATTTTATTCACAGAGACATGATTTCACATGTCACCGACACTTAAATCATGCAGGGCATAATCAGAGTCTACTGAAATGAAAGACAAGACTTTGATGGTCTTTAGACAAGGCTCATTACATCAAAAAAAGGTGATCAAATGTTGGTAATACAATAAGCTGGAAAACAACGTTGCTACAAATGGATTCTATTGTTATCAGCACATTTCTTTAAAAAAAAAAAAAAAGGTAAGAAAGAAGAACCCTTTGAAACCAACTTGAAATGTATTATTTATCAAAGAGTTCCATAAGTTGCTCTGAATTGATTTCAGTAGCTTGCTGTGGGAAGAAAACACAGTTCTGCTTATCAAATTAACACTTGAGTTCTAATTTTTTTATTGTGCTAATGAATCATGATGATGCTACATCCTCAGTTAAACTAAAGACCTTGCTCATCAACAAAGCTAGCAAATGGCACAGGAAACATGGAAAGGATGTTAACGTACCTGTGTGTCTGTCTTTAAGTGCATTTTTGCACATTTCTATTCTTGCTGAATGAAATGGGACGTATCGGTCCTGGGGAGACGCCACCAGCACAACATTTTTAAAGTACTGAAGACCTGGAACAAAGAAATCCATCATATAGTTTATACTGGAGTGATATATAACAACAACAATGTTGCCAGGATTATGTCATGTTTACATGTTCGAAATTTCATGATACAAATGTCATATGAAGAATATCGGCGGCATATATTTGTAAAGGTTATTGCCGCCCAATAAACGGATGTCATTGCTGGGAGGCAAATGGTTGCCAATGCTCACTTCTTCTTAATCCCTGAGCACACTAAGATGCTGAGAAGAAAAATGTAAGAGCACTGTCTCTGCCTGGAACAATTTTTGATCTATGGCCTCCATCAAGAAACTCATGCATGCGAGTAACGTCACACACAGAAGCTTTCCTATTAGGCTCAGTGGAGCTCTCATGTATGTCCGTGTTCTCAGCAGTGAGGCCTACCTAGATTCAGGACTGATGCAATGAATGACTGCCATAAATAAACAAGATATGTGGGTAAAACAGAGATGAAGGATGAGGTTTCCAGTAATGGTGTCATGTGGCTACTCAGGAAGGCATGACATTCCCATTACTTTAGGAAAGTTATTCATTTATTTTTTTTAAAGAAATACACATCACAGACATGACCAGGCTGGAGAGGGAATTGAATATATTTGGTCTTATATCCTTACTACGGACTCTGAAGCATTTTTTGGCTTTTTTTTTTTTAAATATAGGGTACAGGCATTCCTTTTCAGCTGGTGATTAAAAGCCCGTGACGTTTGGAATTTATCCCCCAAATGCGTTATTTCTCTTTGTTAAGTTGGTCTAATAAAAGAAGATATCAGATTCACCCAAAGAACCTTGTCTGCTTATTTTTCTTTGTTAATTTACTGCTCGTGCACCCAGATTTGCTAAGATGCATGAATTTAAACTTCATTAACAATCACTGTGTAGCCCAATGCATAAACCGGATCTATAAGAAAAGAGATAGGCTGGTTATAAGCCTATGAACTATGAAGCACATTGCTTTCATTGTGAAAGGAGTCATCATATATAGCACTGCATGCTGCAAGACTCAAGAAGTAGTACAAGAGTGAAGTTAGGCTCTGATCCACAGATCACCGAAGTAACTAGGAGTGCAAAGAACTGGGCTGGACTTCCAGTCTGCAGGATGTATAGATTAGTGCTATCACAGGGATTTGTACAGAAAGCAATACAGCTAAAGGAAGGAAAGAGAGAGGCGTATGATCAATTATGGTACTATGAGAGAAAGCATGGCCTGCAGGTGAAAACTCAATCACAAGTAAGACAAAACTTTCATTAATTTCCTCCTCCTGTCACAGCCTCAGCTGTGGAATATCATTGTGTGGTTAAAAAAAAAAAA
>NW_017728992.1:198681207-198684363 GCF_001723915.1 Gavialis gangeticus
AAAAAACAGCACCAAAAAGACCCCAAAATCATGCTGCCCAGATAATAAAAAACACCCTCCAAACCTTCCTCCTTCTCCCAAACCTTGTGAGCACCTCAATATAGGACCTTTCTGAAGGTGCTCCATCTTTCTAGACAGCCACATCATATGCTACGCACCTGTCTTTTGGCTGAGCTGGTACAGGAAACACTTGCGTAGATCCGCGTTGTCCCTGAAGGTAAGCTGCAAAAGGGATCCTGATTTTTTCAACTTCTGCATGATCCACAGGCCTGAAATGACAGTTGACATGGGCTTTTACCCTCTTTGCCAGTTAACAAGCTAGCTGTCTTCACCTTAGAAAAAAACACTTCCCTGGTTAAGAGAAAGTCATGCACCAACACACCAAGACAAATAAAATGCTGTTTTTTTTTCCTTCTGGTGGTGCCCAGTAGCTAGGAAAGTCTAAGGGTCTTACTGATTCTCTACTGCTGTGAGCAGATGGCATAAGGACCCAAGAGAGCTAGACCCTGCACCATAATCCTCGTCCATCAGCCCTAGAGGTGCTTCTCTCTTTGGAGTCTAGATGGGGTGAGGACTACACTTTCCAGAGCATTATCCTATTCTCATGTTTTTGCAGGTAATATGATGTTGAATAGAGGAGCAGCTACTATTAGTAAAATTAACTGATGCTGGGGTTTCATATAGACACTGCATTTTCAAGGACACAGAATGGGATTTTAGAGCTAAGAACCAGTTTACAGACATGGGACCTACACTTCAGACTACCTGTGCAGGTTTTCCTAATTCAGGAAACAGGCTAAGATTCCTCAATGCTGATGAACAAAAACTCAAAGATAAATTTGAGGGGCCTTGAGGTCTGGTGGAAATAGTCCCCAAAGCTTCAGTTAAGAACACAAAAGCACAAGTCACTACCATGATCTCATTCAAATAGAGTCTTCCTAATGGGCCCTTCATGCATAAAAAGAAACTGAGCTTTTTCCACAAAACCTTACCTGTACTAACCAAAGTACTGTTGTTGTAGAGGGTTCCGAGGTGAGGCCCAGAAAGGGACAGGAAGGTGTGGAGCTTGTTGAGGTAATAGCGAAACCTGGGTCGGGTTAGTACTGATCGGATGATGACATTACCAAGGGAATGACCAATGAAACTGTTGGGAGAGACAAAATGACACTCACAGAAGAACCATCTATGTATTCCTTTAAATACAGTTGCATGCAGGGTGGCCGACCGTTCATAAATGTATAGATAGGCCATTTAAAAAAAAGTGTAAAATGGCCTGTCCATAAAATCTGTACAAAAAATTGAGTCATCCACAAAAATACTAAGGAACTAGAGCTTTATTGAAGATCCCACATCAAAGGCAAATGTTGAAAGACAGCAGCATCACCTGCTGTTTGAGCAGGAGCACAGCACCTTGCAGGAGGCATTCTCTCAGGGCTTTGTAGCCCTTAACCCCTCCCATCCTAGCCATGTGTTACAGGAAGGCATGCAACAGCATCACCAATAACACACTGCTATAGGTAGGTAGATTGTAGTCTTTCTTTGGGGATCCATGCCAGGATGGGGGGACAGGGCCAGTAGGCATAAGGCTGAGGGATGAGGATGGGGACAACATAGTACAAGATGCAATTGTAGGGGCATAAGGAAGTGGGGATGAGGAGGTTATCTCTGTGGGGGAGGCAGCATAGTGTGGAACCATTGCTGCAGTTAAGTAGGGTTGCCAGTCCAATAGCTTTGTTTCTTTTACAACTATTTGCAAACTTTTTTTATTAACAAACTGAACATTTCTACTATAGGTGCTTTGGACCCTACATTTGAACCTGTCCTTGTCTAAGGAGTGGCCTGGCAGAAGGGTTACATTTACATTATGTAAAACATATGTCAGTAAATACATCAGTAAAAATAAGTGTCATCAGTAAAAAGTTTGTAGATTATCAGTCAAAAGTATTGACTTACAACCCTGCTTGCATGTAGCAACCCCAATTACATTCATAGGCAACACTGATTGCATGTAGCATGCATTGCTCATCTTTCCTCCATATAGATGGAATATGTGACTAAACTGATTGTTCTTTGATGACTTTGGACATGCTTTCCCATTTACTTTCTCTTCCATAGCATTTTTAGCTTAATGTTCCCTCTTCCAGGTATGGACTGTATAAAAAGCATCTTCATGCACAAAAGAAAGTAAAACAAAGTAAATAAAGACTTCAAAGCCCACCAAAAGTCTTAGAAAGACTCTCTATAACTTCAGTGAGCTTTGAGCCGGACCACAAATTATGTGGAGGTGATGATTAAACATAAATTTGCTCTCAATCATAGGCAAGCACAGACAATTAAGCATCCATGGGTTTTACCTTATTCGGGATATGGAGAGGTTGTATAACTGGATGTGTTGAATAATTTCATCCAGCAATCGGTCGGTCATTGTATCAAAATCAGCAAAAGTGTCAGTCTGGTGAAGAGAGAATGGTATTAACTAAAAAAAATAATCATCACTCAATTTTTTATGGCCCTTCCAAAAATTAAAATGGTCAAATTATAGTTCTGAGGTAAAAGACAAGCAAGAAAATAAGAACACACAAGCATCCTTTTTGTAGTTTATCCCAGGAGCTAGGAAAGGAAGAAAACACAAATCCTATTTTTCTCATCTTGCAAGTCACTTCTAAGTTGGTTTTTTTCCCCTGAAAGGACTTTAAAGAATCTGTTTGTTGTTTATTGATTTTCAGTGATTCCATCACGATTAAACATGCTTCGTTTACAAACATACAGATAATCTGAGGGCTCCCCTACTTGTTGGTAAGCTCTATAGACTCCCTCAAACCAAGTTTCATAGATTCATAGATGCTGAGGTTGGAAGGGACCTCAATGGATCATCAAGTCCAACCCCCTGCCTGGGCAGAAAAGAGCGCTGGGGTCATGTGACCCCATCTAGGTGCTCATCCAGTCTCTTCTTGAAGATCCCCAAGGTAGGGGAGAGCACTACCTCCCTTGGAAGCCCATTCCAGATTGTGGCAACCCTAACTGTGAAGAAGTTCTTTCTGATGCCCAACCTAAATCTACTCCCTATCAGCTTGTGGCCATTGTTCCTGGTTATTCCCAAAGGTGCTCTGGTAAACAGGTCATCTCCTATTCCCTGCTGCCTCCACCCCCCCCCCC
>NW_017728992.1:198684480-198697100 GCF_001723915.1 Gavialis gangeticus
AGCCACAAGATCCCCCCTCAGCCTTCTCTTGTGGAGGCTGAAAAGGTCCAGGTTCCTCAGCCTTTCCTCATAGGGCTTCTGCTTCTCATGCAACACCAATACTGATGAAGGTGCATAGCATGAGGTTCTCCCTTGATGGCACTTGAGGTGTCCAAATGCTTCTGGTATGTCAAAAATATATACTGGTCGGAGCCTCACAGGTTTGTTGATAATGCACACGGAGGAGGTGAAACCAGCTTATAATCTCTAAAACATACTGCCACTGCAGGGTTTGCAGGAACAGGCAAACAAAATGATTGCAGCCTCCCACCTTGATGTACATGAGGCTTGACAGACAGTATTTTGCTGAATGAGAAAACGCCCTTCTTAGTCACAAAGTTACTAATGTAGCAGAACCACACACTAAGCTCACGTTGCTTGGGCCACCACTATGAATATGAGGTTCCTAAAGTGGCCTGGCTTGATATCAGTGGAAACTGTAATGCTTGGCAACACTGAATTTCAGCCCACTCACATATACAGGAAAAGAAATGTGGGCATGTAGGATGTAGTTCATTATTAGGACAGAATAGGTTTCATAGTTAGTAGGGTCGGAAGAGACCTGAGCAGATCATCAAGTCTGACCCCCTGCCATGGCAGGAAAGAGTACTGGGGTCAAACGACCCCAGCAAGGTGATTGTCAAGCCTCTTCTTAAAGACCCCCAGGGTAGAAGCCAGCACCACTTCGCTTGGAAGTTGGTTCCAGATCCTAGCCACCCTGACAGTGAAGTCGCGCCTCCTGATGTCTAGTCTGAATCTACCCTCTTGCCAGCTTGTGACTGTTATTTCTAATCACTCCTGGTAGTGCTCAGGGGAACAGGGACTTCCCCAGTGCCTCCTGATCCCCTCTGACTAGTTTGTAACAGGTCACTAGATCCCCCTCAGCCTTCTCTTGTGGAGGCTGAACAGATTCAGGTCCCGTAGCCTCTCCTCATAGGGTCTGCCCTGCTGCCCCCTGATCATGCGAGTGGCCTCCTCTGGACCCTCTCCATGTTGTCCACATCCCTCTTGAAGTGCGGCACCCAGAACTGGACACAGTACTCCAGCTGCGGCCTGACCAGTGCCACATAGAGGGGGAGGATCACCTCCTTGGACCTGCTCGTGATTTATCTCTGGATGCACGACAAGGCGCGGTTGGCTTTCCTAACTGTGTCCCCACACTGCCGACCCATGTTCATCTTGGCATCAATGGTGACTCCAAGATCCTTTTCTGCCTCTGCACTGACGAGAAGGGAGTTCCCCAGCCTCTAGGTCTGCTGCTGGTTCTTCCTCCCCAGGTGCAGCACCTTGCACTTGTCTGTGTTGAATTCTATCCTATTCTCATCGGCCCACCCCTGTAACCAGTCTAAGTCTGATTGTAGCCTATTGCTCCCTTCTAGCGTGCCCACATCCCCCCACATCTTAGTGTCATCAGCAAATTTGAACAGGGTGCTTTTTACCCCCTCGTCCAAGTCGCTGATGAAGATGTTGAACAGTGCGGACCCAAGGACCAAGCCCTGGGGGACCCCACTGCCCACATCCCTCCAGGTCAAAAATGACCCATCCACCACCACTCTCTGGGTGCGGCCCTCCAGCCAGTTTGACTGTGTAGGTGTCGACACCACAGTCCCCCAGTTTTTTAATGAGAACGGGGTTATAGCACTATAAACTGGTGCACCATTACTGTGGGCTCTAACAAAGTTATTACAGGATGATTGCGCTGTTATCATAAATTTTTATTTGGTATCTGACAGTTAATCAGTAAGATGATAGGCTGTAGCAGAGGTTCTACATTATTTATGACTCATGACAATACTGCCACTCGCAATGCAATGAAATAAATAATAAACTGCCAAGTCTATAGGACTGCAAGTGATCCTCCTTTTTTTAGAACTGTGTCATTTGGCGAACCAACAGGACTCTAAATCAAATTCAAAACTAATGAGATTCTAGGGAAACAATCATCAAATGTTGTCACACACATTCAGGGAAAACATATTTAGTAATTAATGCTTTTGTGACAAAATTCATCTTGCTAATTGCAGCCCTTGCAAAAGAAAACACGAGCATATCCAATTTACTATACTGCCTTAAAATAAATGTTCTCATAAACTAAAAGCAGTCCACTACCCTCCTGCCTGCATCAATATAATTAATGATTTTTTTCCTGAGCTCATTATCTTGAATCTTGTAGGCTATTTAAAACTGGAAAACAAATACCATCCCAAGTGTAAATCACAGACAAACAGCATACAGAGGCATAGCTCACCTGTCTGTTTTTCATGCCTCAGTATCATTTCAGAGACTGTTTTCAGTCAGATGCATTGTGTCAAATGTCTAACAAATGATTTTCCAAATGGAACAGATTTACATTTTTTTTTTCCCCGGGAATGCAACATGTAGTTTGGCAGCCCGCACTGCAGATCTGGCATGGCCACAATATCACTCTCTCAGTGCAGGGGGTCAAGACAATATGGAAGCTATAGGCACAGGAGTGGGATCCATGAATTCAGGACCCAGCTCTACAGGGGGGCTGCTAAGACCTCAGCCAAGTGGCTGTTCTTCTCCATGCTCTAATTTTCCACAACATAAAATGAGGACAACAGCTCACCACACTCTTGATCAGCAGTGTCAGAGATGTGGTCCATAGGCAGGATTCAGCTTGTGAGTCTTGGACTGATCCTGCAATGGCATGTGGCACGTGCTTGCCCTGACCCCGCATTGGGTGCACGCAGCCAGTCTGGCACACACTCTGGGGCTGGGTTAGGTGCATCAACCATCCCTGAAGACCAGAGCCAGGACACTGCACTAGTCCAGTATGCACGCAGTGTGACCCTGGACAAGAACCAGTGCATGCTGCATGTGGTGCATGGGGCTGGATCCAGTTTACACACTGTATGCAGCACCCCACCGAACCAGCCCTTCTCACCGGTTCTAGGCTTGTCTGGATTGGGCCCACACCGGCCTTGCCAGAATAGGCACCTCATGCAGTTCAGGCTCTGCATATAAGCCCCAGGCCTTAGCAAGCACATATTGCATGTAGCACACAGGGTTGGTTTGAGGCACATGCTGTATGAGCAGCCTGTGCTAGACCAACCTTGCACGCTGGTTCCAGGGATGGGGCCGGTCTGTGGGTCTGATCTAGCCTGTAGACCGCTCCACAGTCTTCATCCAGCCTTTGGGGACAGATGAGATGGACACCCCTGCTCTAGATAACGGAGGTAAAGGTAAGGTTGACTTCTTTCATGCTTGTAAAACCCTATCAGGCCTTTGGTTGTAATGCAAGGCATTCTCCTTGTTAATATAATTTTGCATTTGTTCTAAATACAGGACATCTACTGATATCACTTGAGGGCAGCAAGAGTTCAGGCCATTCAACAGCTGCCTTCCCTCTGGAAAAGAAATCTTCCATACAAAGAAACAGAAAATGCTATCCCTTTGTCCCAGTACTGTCATTAAAGCAAGTTAATGTTTTGGACTGGCACTGGAAATCTTGAATCTGTGAATAAATATGCATTATGCGTTCTATATACTAAATAAATGTGTCACTCTATATTACACCACAGGCACAACGTGAATTGTTAGTGCTTTGCATTACAGAGACATTAAACTTCCTTCTTTATCATTCAAGGAAATTAATCACTCTCCACTAAACAGAAGAAACACCAAACGAACCCAAGAATACCAACCCTCTCCCTTTCCCCAGTAATGGATGCACTGCACCGCCTTAAGCATTTACAATTGACATTATTAGGTACATTCCTTTCCTTCTGTTCTGAGTAATGCTGCACATCAGACAATAGATTTATGAAGCCATTGTGCATGCAATGACCATGATACTTGTAACAGTGTCTTTTCCCCAAGGTCTTGATCTGATGGTCACTGACATCATTTCTTAGTTCACAGTCATATTCAATGGCATTAGGATTAGGCCCGGAGTACCAGATTCTTCAATGAGAAATATTTTCATTGCCCTGAATCAGAGTTAAATCAAGATTCTTGTGCAGGACCCTGCAGAAAACTCCTAATGGGATTTCTCTTGAAGGGTGCAGACACACAGAACATTTACTATGGAGTAATTTACCCCAGATTTCACTGGACATGTCTGCATAAGATGCTTACTGCATATTTGCCGAATAACACTGTATAGGAATGTGTTGCAGCAAGAACTGAGCTACTAACTTAATGCTGCGCAGTAGGCTATTGCCTAGTAAGTAACACTAAATAACCATGCAGCTGCACTACTGTGCAGTAACTCTAGGTACTGTGCATTTTGTTAGTACTTTATTAAGAAAGTATTGAACTAAATGAGCAGTATCTAAGGCGCGTTAACGAACATGTAGGAGCACCCACTCTGTAGCAAGGAATGGGGACAAAGCCACCTGCCCCAAACAGTAGGTGCAATTACAACATCTGTCCATGGGGTGTCATGAGACCCGATTGACACTGAAATGTCCCCTGCTACTACGTAAGAGGCAAGAATTCTTGTGCGTGATATTTTTTATTGGACCAACTGCATAGTTGAGGTAGCCATAGACAGGATTTTGAGGACCACATTACCATTCCTCAGGTTTCTCACAGGAACTAACACAAGATATATCACAGGAAGAGATCCACTTTATTCGTCTTTCCCCCCCTCTATTTGGCACTGGGGAGGCCACATCTGGAGTCCTGTATCCAGTTTTGGGTACCCCACTACAGGAAGGATGTGGACAAATTGGAGAGAGTCCAGCGGAGGGCAGCAAAAATGGTCAGGCAGCTGGGGCACATGCCTTGTGAGGGGAGGCGGAGGGAGCTGGGCTTATTTAGTCTGTAGAAGAGAAGACAGAGGGGATTTAATAGCAGCCTTCAACTCCCTGAAGAGGGGTTCGAAAGAGGATGGAGCTGGACTGTTCTCAGTGGGGGCAGAAGACAGAACAAGGAGTGATGGTCTCAAGTTGCAGCAAGGGAAGTTTAGATTAGATATTAGGAAAAACCTCTCAAGAAGAGGGTGGTGAAGCACTGGAACAGATTACCAAGAAAGGCTGTGGAGTCTCCATCCTTGAAGGCTTTTAAGACCTGGGTAGACAAAGCTTCGCCTGGGATATTCTAGTTGGGGCTGGTCCTGCTTTGAGCAGGGGGTTGCACTAGATGTGACCTCCTGAGGTCCCTTCCAACTTTGATTTTCTATGATTTTAAGAATACTATGGGTACCTGAATGTTTGCCTGTGTCTATCCAGACCACACAGTTGATTTGATAAGAGATATCACCTACAAGAAATATTGCCTGTCACATATTTCCTGCACCATTACAACAGCATCACCTCAATGCTACTCTACTACTATGGCCTTTTTCTGATAAACCATCCCTTGAGACTTTCATTTCAGTGGCTTCCAGAGAGGAGGAGAGGGAAAAGGGTTGCAGGGCACAAATGGGTCGTATTCTACCTGGTTTCTTTCAGACATCAGGAAGTCCAGTTTTCCACCGGGGAGTCCCAGTTCTATAAAAGTCTTTACGAGTCGCAGATCCGCACTGTTACCTAGGAACACAGAGAACTTCATAAAACTTTTCATTTCATGCTGAGCCAAATAAAAGAGATTACCATCCATGCATCCAGCAGATGCAATGCAGACCACTCAGGTTTTCAGTCCAAGTGTTGCAGCGTGCATATGGGCACCATGCCAGATGCTTTCCCCATCAGGGCAACAGATAGAGGCTCTGTCCTCCCACCTTCTATCTAGCCAGAAGAGATTAAGGTGACCAGGCTGTAGCCTTTTCAGGAGTACATTGACTTTGTCTTGCTCTCCCAAACCAAACACAGGGGTACATTGGGGTGGTCTATCTGCTCTACGGTCTCCCAGTGCACTGTACCTCTGGGGGAGATCTCTCTATGCGCTACAATACAGAATTATGCCTAAAGGTATAATCCAGCTCAAACACACCTTCCCTTGATATATATACTATTAACGGCAGGCTTTAAAAAAAGCTTTCCTAGCTCACAAAAAAATTAGCAAGATCTCCAAAATGAGAAGGTGCCTTTTCCTAGGACAGCTCTTAACCTACGAGGTGAGAAACACAACCTCAAGTCCCTGATCTCACTCCAGGTCACCTGCTTCTCTGCTCCAAGCACCAGGTTTCATTCTCCCTGTCCCCAACACCCCCACCCTTCTATATTTGATCAGCATCCTAGAACTAAGAAACCATTTCTATCCAAAACGGTACATTCCTGCAAACAGTTTCACTTTCAGTTGATTGGCATTTTCCAATTAAACAACACTTATTTGGAAAAAAAAAACACAAAAAAACCTGCAGCCTGGCTCTGTGTGCTACTCTCAGTACTACTCCTCACTCCCATTTCCTCAAAAGCCAATCACCTTCTCTCCCGATGACATTTTTTGAGATAACATTTTTACAGCATCCTTAAAAATGAATTTTCTTTCAGTGTGACAATCAATTCCTCACCTAGCAAAACCTGGAAACAAATCTGAAAGTACCGTGCCCCTTTATAAATCCTCAGTACAACCACCACTTGAATACTGTGCCTAGTTCTGGTCCTCAAACCTCAAAAAGGATATAGGAGGATGAGAGAAGATACAGGGGAGAGCAACAAGGATGATCAGTGGTATGGAGGAGCTCCAACAGGAGAGACTACACTAGGCCTATTCAGTTTAGAAATGAGATGCTTGAGGAGGGATGTGATAAGGGCTTACAAAATACGAAATAGTGGAGAGAAAGTAAATAGGGATTTACTATTTACTGCCTCTCTCAGTTCAAGAGCTAGGGGTCACAAAATGAAATTAGTTGGTAGTAAGTTTAAAACTAACGAAAGGACGTCCTTTTTCGCACCGTGTTTAATTAAAGCACAGAACTCCTTGCCACCAGATTTGTCTGACTCAAAAAGTTGAGCCAAATTAAAAAACACACTGGACAAATTCTTGGAGGAAAGGGGCATGAGTAGCTGTTGAGCGGGGCAGTGAGGGGCACAGCCTCTGAATAAGGTCTTCTTAGACTTTAAATGCTGGAGGCTGCAAGTGAGAGAGAGAAAGCAGGGAAAACCCTGATCAGACTCAGTTCACTCTCCCCTTCAGCACCTATCTGCCACCGTGTGCCACACAATACTGGGCAACATGGACCTACGGGTCTGACCCAGTAATTGGTCATTCTTATGTGTTTAAATGGTAAGGAGGTTGTGGGCATTTTTATCAGGCAGAAAGGGATTTTTAAAGGTCTGATTTTATGAACGCTCTCCCTTTTCTAACAAGTCTTGATACACTAAATACTCAAAATTTCTGCACCAACCCTTTCTAGCTACAGTAGATTAAATGTTATATTATAGGCCGGACCATGAGCTAGCATAAATTATTCCTATGAAGCTATGATATCTTAACGTAATTGGAAATCTAGCCTTATGACATTTTTCCCCCATCTGAACAACACCTTTGCTGCGTTTCTGTACAGCCTTTGTGTTCAGTCTTACCATCCAGTCCATGGACACAGACAACCAGGTGAATTCCATCTTCCAAATTTTCTTCCTCTTCCTCTGGTGGAAAATATGGGATATCAGAAGCTAGTACAGATAAGTCACTGTACAGAAATCCTTCAATCTTCATTTCTTTTTTAAATTTTTCTTTGGCCTGATAAAAACTGGAGAATACACTAATTAATCACAAGTAGGAACTGGGTGTTCAACAATAAACCTTTAAACTAGGAATGAGCAGGACAGCATTGGAAAAAAAAATGCCATTTGCAGCTTTGAAGGTAAAGCTCCATATACTGCATCTTCTAAGTTAAGATAACTCTGAGGGAAGTGAGAGAGATGATGGAGGGCTTGGTACACGTATCTATATCGGTTCCAAAAGGGGTTGGGTTGTATCCAGGGAGACAACACTTTCCCCCATACCACCTCACCTGCTAAGCACCAAGAAATGTTTGACATCCAGATGGACACATTAGAGATACGTTAGCAAAGAAATCTAAGCAAAATTAAGGGGAAAGAGAGGACACTGCCCTCTCCCCCAGACCTTAAAACAAGTTAATGTAAAGTTGAATGTAGTTATTTCATAGACGTTAGGGCTGGAAGGGAACTCATAAGATCATCGGGTCCAGCCCCCTGCCCCAGAGGCAGGGAGTCAGCTAGGGTCAAAGGATCCCAGCAAGATAAGCATCCAAACTTTCTTAAAAGTGTCTGGAGTAGGTGCTTGCACCACCTCCGGTGGCAGTCTGTTTCAGGCCTTGGGAGCTTGGACAGTAAAGAAGTTTTTCCTTATATCCAGCCTAAAATGGCCTTGGAGGAGTTTGTGACCATTGGTCCTTGCCATCCCTTGGGGCGCTCTGGTGAATAGGTGTTCCCCCAGATCCTGATGTAGATGTTTTGGAGATGTTCAATTTTATATGGACACTTAGCAGCTAAGTTAAGAACCAGTTCGTTGCCTGCAGATTTGGTCTAACAGTTTCCATCGTGACGTTTAAGGTCTGACACTTCAATTAATGATTTATGCGCCAGTAGAGGCAACCCAAGTTTATAAATGCCTGTTGCCTGCTGGCTCAGTAAGAGGCACCCTCCACTCACGGAAATGCCTCAGTGTGGAGTTCGGTCTCTGATCTCCATGAACTAAGTGAGAATAGTTTACCCCAAATCTTGCGGCCAGACTGTAGCTATCTCACCGGTGAGCAGTTACTCATATAAACCATCCTTTTGCTTTGAGTAGACTATTAGCTACATAACTGCTTACCAATATCAGTTCCCAAACTAGGGGTGGGCAAGTGGGACACTAGCTCTGACTGCCAATTTAGATGGGGGGCCAAAAAGGCTGCCCTCTGGAGAGTCTGGGCAGCAGCAAGTGCCACTCATGTGTGGTGAGCCATTGTGACAGCATCCCCCGGTATAACGGGAGCCTTTGCTGCAACAGCAGCTGGGGTCTTTCAGGCTCTGGTAAAACTCTCCTGTGCTCAACACTCACTCTCCACCCAGGGCACCAAAGTTCCCAGTTATGCCTCCAACCAATACATTAATAAGGACGATGTCACAACCCGTGTCATCATCTTCGGGCATTAAAGCCTCGGATTTAGCAAAGCACACGAGCAAGTGAAGAGCTGTGTCGAACAGCGGAGGAATTAAGCGCACACTTAACTTCAAGGACAAATGTAAGTGCTTTGTTCAATTTGGGCCTGGAGCCTACCAACCGTATCTTGGCTAGAACAGCAGACGGCAGAAGCGACGGGCATCAACCGAGGAAGTATTCAGTCATAACCCCTGCTGTATGCTGCCACTCGGGATTATAGAAGTTTGCGAAGAATTTAAACATCCATCATTTTACCCACCTAATTAGTTTAAGATAATTGCCTATGTCTCCATATTCTCCCAGTGTTGAAGCAAAGACAAAAGTAACAGAAGCATTTATAGTACGTCAGATCCTGTAATATGCTGTTAGTGAGCAAGTCAGTGCAGGATATTGGAGAGGAGGCAGAAGGGAAGGAAGGAAATGCTAAGACATTGCACTGAGAGTCAAGAGACGGGGGTTCAGCTCCCAGCTCTGACAGACTCCCTGCACGAACCCTTTCCAACCGAGCCCCATGGGAGTTGGGTGCCCTTTCATCTTTAAGGACCTGGACCTCAGTGTCTGTCTCAATTCTCTGTCTGTAAAAGGGGAGCTATAGTCTAGTTTCATTCCCCTGATTTTGTCCATTTAGATTCTCTCTACTTTAATGCCTCCAGAACAGGGACGGCTGCACAGAGACTAGCAGACTGGAAACCTCAACTCTTGTTCGACCCTCCAGGCATTATCACAACACTAATAAAGGCAGTAATTACATGCTCTTACTTCAGCATCCTTTCATTGGCCTCTTCATCCACGTCATCTGAATGAAAAGAGACAACTCCGAAAGAGCCCAAGGGCTGGCGCGTGATCGGGAACACAGCCTGCTTTGAAGAGAAGCCAGCCGTAGCTGGAGTCTCTTTGAGCACAGAGGAAAAGGGAAGACATGTGGCAGTGCAAGACACAGACAGGTTAACCACATCGCCAGCCTTTCTGCTCTCCAGGGCTAAGCCCTCTGTAGCCACAGGATGAAACCCAGTGCTGTTAGCCACAAGTTTGTGCTCCCTCTCATCTGGATCCTGAGGATACTTGCTCTGAGAGGGCCCTGAAGCAGGGTCGACGAATGGAGGTGCATCACCGAGTGTGATTTCTTGTAAATCCTGCATTTCCTCACAGGGCGCCAAGCCTTCACTGCTGCACTCTCCTCTCGTTGAATCAAGTCTGGCTGATGCCTCCACAGAAGCTGGAAGAGTGTAGCAGAAGTCTGGCACCTGGCTCACGCAGTGGGAGAAATTCTCCACATCTGATATACCAGCAATAGAATAAAAGTCTTGACCTATTTTCAAACCCTCAGGCACAGACTGAAGTGTCTCATTTGGGTGCTTGCTATATGCATCAGCTGCAACTACATTTGTGTCCAAGTAGCTGCAGGTGCTTGGTGTTTTCAAGCCGCGCTTGCCTTTTCTCTGCACCAATGGGCATTCAGTGCTATCATCTGGGTGCTCCGTTACATTAACGGGTTGTTCTGCATATCCCAAACTACAGTCTCTTTTGGTGAACATTTCCTTATCTTCATCTTCCCCCAGTAACTCAGTGCTGCAGATGCCCTGCTTGACAGTGGCATTAGGATGCTCTCCTGAGGCAGGGCCCGGGTCCAACCGCTCACTTTGGGTTGAATTTTGAGAGTCAACAAAGCCCCCCATTAAGTCGGTTCTTCTGTATTCTACTTGCAAGTAGCTTTGCAAGTTCCCCTCCACCACCTCCAAGGCTGCTTCATCATTTCTGGATAAATCCTTGTCATCGATGGACTCCTCTGGACTACTGATCTGGGGAGCTGAAACCGATTTGGTCAGCTTGGTCAGTTCTACCTCCCTCTCTTCTTCCTCAAATGGCAAGGAGCTAATTGAGGTCAGCGATGCCTGAATCCCACTGGGCAAGCTCGTATTGCTTTCTGTGTGGCCTCCCTCCAGTGAGTTCCTGTGTATGGCATGCCTCCGGACCAGCTGGTGCAGAATCTCGCGGTCGCTGGGCAGGTCCAAAGCCCTGCTACGGGCATCGGACCAGGCCACCGAACTCGGCTCGCTCTCAATGCCAGAATCCGAGATTATGGATGAGGACCTCTTTATAGCTCCAGAACTCAGGGTAAACTCCTCACTTTCCTCAGCTCTTTGCTCCTTTGGAAACGGCTTCACTTCAAAAGTACCAATGGGGAGCGCTTTCAAAGCGGGCAACAGAGTCTTGCTTTCTGGATCCCCTGGTTTTCTAAGGCTGTTTAGTCGATTTAGTGCAAGCTCATCTGAAGTGAGAGCATCATCACCATCCTTAGACGTAGCTGTTTTACTTAATTCAGCCTCACCTAACAAGTCATCAGTTCCACATGCCCCGTTCTCATACTGAGCACTAATAATGAATACGGGTTCGCTTTTACGGGATTCCTTATTGCTAGGTACCATGTGCATAACGCTTGTTGCAAGTCTATCAGCTGCTAATGATGCATCCACTGATGCCTTACAGTCTTCTGCTGGCCCCAAGTTAGAAACTGCTGCCTCACAAGAAACAAACAGGTTTTCCTGGGACACATCAGTTTTCCTTTGGCCTTCTTTGTTCACTGTATATACCTGAGATAACGAGTGCTGGGTCAAGCCTTCAGCTGCAAAAGCAGAAGCTTCAGTATCACTATAGATGCAAGTGGGATTCCCATTGATCTTATCCGTGTGTATTAGTAGAGGCTGTCTCCTGAATTTCCCCTTTGGTGATGCAATGTTATCATCTGAAGTGAGAGCCCCCTTGTTATTTATTAAGTCCATTTGTGTGCTGTCCAAAGCAGGACCCTCAAACGCTGGGTACATGCCCAAACTCTCCCCTGAAAGGAAAAAAAAGATAGTGTTGATAAGGATATACCAAAGCACCCCAATACAATATGGATTCATGGCTACACAAGAGCTCAAAACACCCATGTTTACTACTTACATACACACCCCAATAAATATTCTTCAAGCATTAATTGTGTTGGTCAAGAGTTACACCACTAAACAATGAGGGCATGTCTAATATTGGATGTTTCTAGTACATTGTAGCCATTTGCTCCCAGACATGCACTCCAGACCCAAACGTGATGATGTCCTAGCAACCAAGTTGCTCTCAAGATCTCACTCTATGGCAGCGGTTTCCCAATATGGGTACCACCAGCAGTATGCATCCAACCAGAAGGCATCAAGATTTATTATAATTACTTTATTTGACAAAAATTTGCTGGTGGTACTTAAGGTTGAACTGAAAAAATTGCTGGTGGTACCTAAACTTATATCATTTTAAATTAGTGGTGCACAACCTTTCAGAGTTTGGGAACTGTTGCTGTACACTGTGCTTGAGAACACATGCTAAAGAAAAACTTGGCCTTGCCTCATTGATGCCTCTGGGTTTTTGCTGTGTGCAAGAGGGTGGCCAGGGTGGGCTTGAGAGGGTCCCCCCTTAATGTGTGTTGGAGCTGTGTGTGCTTGGCATCTCCAAAAATCATGCAATTTAGTTACATTGATGGTCTAAAACTAGCACCGCTGTTTTCTCTGGGGTCAGTGCTGATACCACTC
>NW_017728992.1:198702100-198722525 GCF_001723915.1 Gavialis gangeticus
ACAATCATGCAATTTAGTTACATTGATGGTCTAAAACTAGCACCGCTGTTTTCTCTGGGGTCAGTGCTGATACCACTCTGCTTTGTAAGATTCTTCCCGGTGTTGGAAATGCAGGGTGGTTTGCTGGGTATTTCAAAATATTGTGAGGGCAGACACTTTGGAAATTTGGGCCTACGCCCTTATTAACATGGATCCACTTGCCACAAATCAGGACATGCTTGGTAAAGTACTTGGTAAAAATTACAGGAAATTAAGAAGTGCATTTTTTTTTTTCAGTGTGAATTGGTTAAATTAAAAACAAAACACAAAATCCCCCGTGCCCCCTAATCCTAGGGAAAAGTGCCAACATGTCGCTTGATGCACGTCCTTCTGCTGCCGGCTTGGAAGAGTTAGAGTTTTACACAAGGTTTTCCCCACCACTAGATGTCACTCTAGCAATGAAAATCACCACTGCATTTTTCGTTAAACACTGGAGTGAAACTCCAAGGGAGTTCTTTCCTTCAGGTTTAACCTCTGGTCCTTGAATGTAAATGGTTAATCCCAAGAAAAAAGAAAAAAAAAAAAGAAAGAAAGAGAAAGAGAGAGAAAGTAGTTATAAAACAGGAAGTATCATATTCTGGACCCTGCTGAAACAAAAGGGAAAAATAGGTAAGTGTAGAATCAATCCCTCCATATTGAAATGCGACCAGAAATCCTGTCCCTATCCTTGATGGAAAGATCACCAGGACCTTTAATGATCACAGGTGCTTGGAACGCCCTTGGTTTTAAGCCCGTCTGTAACAGAGGATCCCCTTGCACCCACGGCACCCACTTGCACTCACACTGGTTTAGTGCTCCTCTACCTAGCTACTCGCCAAGGCTACTTCTTGCAATCATCTGGGAGCAAGCCCATCCCTGCATGGTGTGTGAGCGGTCTAGAGTCGGATCACTCACCTTTGTAAGGGAAGTCTACGTATCTGTCTTCAAAAATGACAGGGAGCGTGTTCCAGTCGCCGTCTATGTCGAGGCATTCAGCTGGCAGGGGGGGCATGCTGCTGAAGTACTCCGAACTGCGAATTTCTGTCGAAATCTGCCCGTGATTTTGGATCCTGAGACACCAGACACAGAAAGGAAGTGCATGTGGGCAGAGTTCCCGCACAGATTTTCTAGTATTTATATCAGCTACTTAGCAGAACAGGTCAGGGGAGGACCAAACCTGGCAGGCAGGGCAACTTTTTGAAACCTGAGGTTAGGCATTTAGATCCATAGTGCGGCCCTAAGAAATGGCTTTATTTGCAAATGCTGAGCAATGACTCCAAGAGGAGTTGGAAGAAGGAGGTTCTCAGAAGTAGGCAGGGTTGGACCATGACATATTCACCAGGGGAAAGCAGAAGAATCATAGAAAAGTAGGGCTGGTAGGGACTAAATAGGTCATCTAGGCCAACTCCCTGCTCTGAGGCAAGATGGAGCATACCTAAAATATCCCTGAGAGATGTCTGTCAGACCTGTTCTTTAACATCTCCACAGATGCAGGCTCTCCAAATAGCCTCTTTCCACCTTTGCTCACCCCAGCACTGAGAATGTCCATCCCCCCTTAGTATCTATTTGCAAGGAGCATTCTCACTCTCCTCTCATCTCTTTGCTATTCTTTCTTCAGAGATATCTCTTCACCCTAGCAATTACAGCTAGACATGAGAAAGAGGATGGGAATGGTTGGGGAAAAGGTGAGGTCATGCTCATCTTTGGGTAGACACACCCTAACACTGTAAAAGGATGCTCTTCCTCTGTGCAATAAACAGCTGGAAGGATAAAGCCGTATGCTCTTGGGCAGGTGTGGCTCTTCACTAGCGTCTTTGGAGGACTGCAGTTAATGGGAAATTAGCTCATTATGGGCTTGGTTTGCTGAGGTGCTGATCCTCCATAATTCCTGCTGACATTTACTGGAATGGTGGTGGACCTGGGACATCTAGCCCAATATGTGGCAATGGCAAATGTGAATCATCTCCATGTGATCATAGGATGATAAGGCTGGAAGGGACCTCACAAGATCATCTAGTCCAGATCAAGGTATAATCGTCTCTGCCCAAATCATCCCATCTAAGTGTCTGTCCAAGCTGCTCTTGAAATCTGCCAGATACGGAGATGCAACCACTTTGACATGTCCCAATGCTTGGCCACCCTCACAGTCAGAAAGTTCCTCCTAATCCTAAATATAAAATTTCCTCTGCTGCAGCTTGAGGCCATTGCTCTTATGGCCACAAAAACACAACAAACAAACAAAAAAACCCATCTCCATCCTCTCTATAACTGCCCTTCAAGTATCTGAAGACTGCTATCAGATCTCACCTTAGTCTTCTCTTCTCCAGAGATGCTTTTCCCTGGGGCGTCACGACAGAGATGGAATAAGTAAATCCATCCATGACTTGGCCCCCTCTCACTTTTAAGAAGGATATCCTCAAGACACGTTCTCTGTCTCCCCAGAGATTGCTGCCTGTCAAATATAAAGCTACCACTTTCCTTTCAAGACCTTCGCACGACCACGCTATAATGTCCCCAACTTCACCATGCACCGTGTCGTGTTTTGCAGCCCTTTGTTTTGTAACACTAGAGATACAGATGTAAATAATATGGTTGCCAAACTGCTTTTCTCCTGGAAGATTACTCCTGATTGTTTTAATCTAAACTGAACATCTTCTTTAAAAAAAAATTAGCTTTCAAAGAGTTTGGTGAAAAAGCAGGTAGAGAAATCAGGCTTACTACACAAAGTGAAAAGATGGAGGAAGGCAAATAACAAGCAAGCAATTTTCTCTCCCCTCTGAAGACCCAGTCCTCAGTGGGAGTTTGGCCTAATTCAGGATCACAGGATCAGGGCCAGGCAGTGCCCTGCATTACAGTAGAGATGCTGTGCTGCATCTCCTGAGGCCTTATGCTGCTGTTGCAGTGCCTGGGTTTTTTGCAGCATGCTGTGGCCTACGCAGTGAGCTGCAGCATGCCTAGCTCCAGCAGCAGCTCTCCCTTGCAGCAGCCTTACTGAGAAGCTTTGCAGCCCAGGGGACACCAAAGGGCTGAATGCTATTTGAATCTCCTCCTCAACTTCCCCTAGTTACACATCCCCTGTATCCCAATCATGCTCTAAAGCACTACTGTAGCATATCACCATCACCCAGGGGCAGCGTAAGATAAAGCAGTGGTAGTCTTAGAGGTGGGAGGGAGAATCTGCACCCCTGTACATCTTGGCCTTTGTCAGCCCTTATGGATATAAGCAGGAGGCACAGTTTCGCCTTCTCTCCCCCTGCTCCAGAGTTGAATGGCAAACTGACTCTTAGGGCATTTTTTAAGGCAGGAGAAATGCAATCAATCAACCATCCCACAAACTGCTTTTATCCCTGGTTTATACTGCATGACAAGCACCAGTGAACTGAAGCAGAGGATGAGATAAAACATCTCAGCTTCTCGCATCAAAGACCTTTATACCCACATAGGGAATTAGGAAGGAACTGAAGGTGATAGAGGACACTGGCATCTCACCAGGGAGCTAAGGACATGAGCCTGGACCTCACTCCATAGTCACACCAAAGGCTGGCCTCAGTAACCCCCAACTGTACCAAGTCACTGAGGCTGGGGGATCAAAGGCAGCTGGGTGGTTCTAGCAACATCCCTTTCTTATGTTGGCCACAGAACTACAGAAATGGGTAGTAAGTCTCCCACACCAGTCAAAAAGGAGAACTTTATTGATTACAGGGGGTAGGGTAAACTAGGGTACAGGATAGAGCAATATCTAGAAATCCTAAAGAGCAAACAGTCTGGCTGTGGTAGCCTTTTGATTACGCATCTGTGATACTTCCAGCTAAATATCTAATCAGATTGAGTAGCTTACTCACAAGCATCTTCCAAAGGCAGGTGAAGTTTCCCTTTGGAGGCAGGCGGTTCCTAGCTCGTGAGTTTGGGGGGAGAGAGCCAGTTTCAGATGTTAAGGCTTCTGTGTCCCCTGCCTGGCTGCTGCGTCACCTCATGGCCGGAGAGGAGAGACCGCCTCCTTCCCCGTCCTAACTTATATAGCCCCTGTGACCTCATTCACCTGGGCCAGCGGAGGTCAGCCCCAGTTGGCTGTCAGCCAACCAATCTGAAATGCATCACCTGTTACCGGGCAGATCCCAGCTCCCCAGGTAGAAACCCCTCACCCATGTAAGAGATGTAAGTCACGTAAGCAGAGGGAGCAGTTTTCCCCCTCCCTCAGGAATGCAGCCAGCTCCAGTTCCCTAAAGAGACAGGCTGAGGGTGTGGTCCCCTGTGTGCTGGGCCCATCCTAACTGAATGGTCACAGCACAGAGATTTAAATCACAGTGTCACAGGGCAGAGATTTCTGGGGAGAAACCAAGGTGGCTTTCTGCCACACCTTGGTCCAAATGTTTGACCGTAAATCCTTTCAGAATAATTAAATAAAAGACATGCATAGAAACCTGTTCCCCTCCTGCCTGGGCATGCTGTATTGTTCTGATTATAAATTGAATCTACATATAAGGTGACTACATTTTCAGGTTCTTTTAAAGGAAAAAAAACAAACCAGCTTTTCCCTCCAAACAGAAGTCACTAACTACAGATAAAGTCCTTGAACTGCTACTCCCTTAAATGATTCCCTTGTGAAATGTTGTAAGTAAGAAGAAGACTGGAAGGATTAAATTTACTGAAAATACTAACATAAAAGCATCGTCTGTACCAAGAATAATATTGCTCAAGGTTTATCATAGTTGTCTTCAGCCTAGGATTCCAAGTCAATACCCATCAAGACAAATATCTGGAGTCAAATGGACTCTCTGTACATCTCATGTCATGTAAAGCCAAACCCCTATGTCCAAAACCCTAGTTTAAGAGGTTCAAAACCCCTAAGAGTACTACTTTTTGGAGGGATGTGGATGCATTTACATCACTGTTATGTGCAGGTATCAGGTCCATTTTGACCTCTCCTAACACTGAAAAAAATAAACTCGGCTAATATGTGCTTTCAAAGAACACACTTTACAGTTGTCCTTTAAAGACTTTAAAATTGAACTTCATCAATGTTTTGGTCTAGTGCTAGGTATCCAGGTTGCAGCTGTATTGGTTTAGAGAAAAAGGCACTCATAGCAAGATGATACCTTTTATTAGACTGACAAGATTTTTGCAAAAAAAAATATTTAATTGCAGTCAGTTCATAGTCCAGAGGAGTTTTCCATCTATTGACTCCTCTGTGAAATCCTATGAAATACAAACTTCCATTTCTACCCAGGAGAACTTTTACAAACTTTTCTCTGATGCCTGATGAAGGGCACTTGATCCCAAAAGCTTGCAATTAAAGTTTTTTTTGTTTTTTTGCAAAAATCATGTTGGTCTAATAAAAGATATCATCTCTACTGCAAGTCTCGATTGCCTTTGGCCTAGTGCTGGAAATTTTCAGCATTCTTCATCTTCCTCGAGTAATAAATGCACAGTCCACACTGTATAAAAAAAAAAAACAAAAAACAAAAGAAAGACACTGAACACCCACACTTCTGAAATGTGTGCAATTGCTAGCTCTTGTGGGCTGTCCCCTGGCTACAAGGACTGTCCCAGAGCTGGGAGCAGTAGAGATCTGGCCCCGATGCCATTTACAGATGGCACATCTATGTCTGAGAGGAGAGGAGCAGTTTAGTGGCTAGGATTCAAGAGACTTTTCTTGAACAACTCCACCAAGGGATTGCTGGGTGAGTTTGCACAAATCACTTCCTCAGTGGGTACCTTTGCCTCCTCTCCCACCTTTCGCCTTTCTTGCATATTTGCATCCTGGGACATTCAGTGGAGGGACAGTGCAAGGACCCGGAGCATGTTTTCTGTGCAACCTCTGGCAGAATAGGCCTTGATCTTGGCTGCTGCCTCTTGACGCGTCATAATACAAATACGCTCCAAGCTAATTAAAATCTGACAGGCACGTCTTAATTAGTTATTTATGTGTACAGCGCCAAAGTTGTGTTAGATTCCTCAAATAATAATAAAAAAAGGTCATTTAAAAAAAAAAAAGGTCGACGATTCCCTGTATCCACAGTGGACAGGACGAGACTAATGGTCTTAACTTGCAACAAGGGAAATTAAGAAGGGGCATTAAGAAGCACTTTCTCACTAGGAGCGCGGTTAATCTCTGGAGGACATTCCTTGGAGAGGTTGCAGGACCTCCATCTGGGAAATTTTTAAGAGCAGGTTAGACAAGCAATTGGCTGGGGTTTAGTCAGGGATGACCCTGCCTTGAGCATGGGTTGGACTAAATGACCTCCTCCAAGCTAACCTTTTTTATACTATGATAGACATGGAAAAAAAAAACAGGATGTTCCCAGACATGCTTGGAGACTAAAACAATACTGCAAATGTTTATGGTCCAATGATTGTTCTACTCAGCCTCACACCCAGCACCGAAGGAGAAATGGTTAGTTCCAGTTTATGGGAAAAGAGTAGCTACTGGTGCCAGTCCAAGGGACTGAGTTAAACTTCTTGGTAAGAGTGCGACCCTTAATTTGATCCAGGTTTGTGTACAACTGGGAAGAGGACAAGCAGTCTTCTGGTCTCAGAGAGATTCAGACTGTGGAGTAAAGATCAGTTGTTCTCAACCCTTACAGACTTGAAGTGCCCTGCATTAGACACAAGACACCCCTTGGAAAATGCCAGCTATTAGTTTTCACACATTTTTTTACTATGGAAAAATACAGCAGGTTTGTTTCTGCTGCAAAAAACTCAGAAAGATCACAGCAGTCAATTGCTCTGGATTCCCATTTGAAATGTATGAGTTTATCATATGACTCACATTTATATACCTAACAACGCTAACATTACATGATATTCTGGGGCCCCCTGGCTGAAAATCACTAGTATAGATATACAAAAAAATTACTGAAGGATAAAAGGAGGGTAGGGCTTAATCATGGGTCAGCTGCTCCACACTAACTGGTCCTGAGCATATTCTTACACACGGGAATAAGGAATACAACAGAGGCCTTGACATATGGGTAGGCAAAGTCCCTATCACAGAGGCGGGCAAAGTCTGGCCTACGGGCCAGACTGACCCCACAATGGACTCCATTTCCCAACAGCCCCTGTGGCAGTGGCTCCTGGCTGCTGCCCCCAGGCCCATCCTGCTGCCCAGGCACCCTGGCCCATCCACTCACTGCCAGGGGTGAGACCTGTGCAGGCAGGGCTCATGACCAGGCAGTTCGGATGGGGCCATGCTGTCACCACCGCAAGATCCTGGCCCCAGAACTGGCCCTGGCCCTGAAGCAGGTCTCCACCTGGCCACATGCCCTACCTGTGCATCTCTTGGCCAGTCTCCATAGAGGCCCCAGGAGCAAGGAGGCATGAAAAGCACAAGACTGGGCTGGGCTGGGGCAGAGCCCTGGTTCTGCAGCCCCATGCTCCCTGGGTCTCTAGGGAGCCCCATGGGCAGGGGTGCTAACAAGAAAGCACCGAATTAGATGCTTGACTATAATCACACAAACAAAGCATCTGCATACCACTTCCAGAAGGAATAGCACTCATTGGTAAGACTCAAAACCTAATGGATAATATCTTGAGGACATCCTAGTTAAACAGCTGTTAAGTATTTATCATAAATTCTTCACTTAGCTGAGGAGAGGGTCTTCATAATCAACCCCTTCATTAACATATACCTATTCAGGATGTAGATAGATGCATGTTATTAATAATTGTATGTATGCTATTATAAAGCCAGGGGAAATAGGAAATCATGGACCTGAGCTGATGGAATAACTGAACAAGAGCTCAGAGTTCCCGGGGTTTGGCCTGCACCCATCCTCCCAGGCATATGTTTTTTGCATTTCCTTTGCTAGATCTGAATGCTAATATCTGGTGTCAAATGGACTCTCTCTGTAGGTCTTGTGTCATGTAAAGCCAAAACCCGACATCCAAACACCCTAGTTCAAGAGTTCAAAACCTTAAGAGTCCTACTTTTTTTGAGGGATGTGGACCGTGTTTACTTCTGTTTAGCTTTCCAATAAAGTGATTCTCTTGAGAAGAAACAGGTGTTCTCTCGCTTTATTCCAGGGATAAAAGTAAGTTCCCGTGGTCCCATATCAGGGATAGATTGCTTCCCTTAAAGGGTGGAAGTTAAACAGTGATAACTAAGCCCTCAATGAGAGGGGGCTACCACTTAATCCAAGGGTAAGAGCACATGCAAAGGCAGTTACCACAGAAGACTTGACACATGGCAGTTTTCCACCCCCTTATATCCTTGGGTAATTTGTTTGCATATCCATAACCTATATTTGGGGTTCCATATATAGGTTCTGGCAGCAGTCACTGGTGAAAAGAAAAGCCCATCTCTGGTCCTTCTGGCTAGGTCTCTTTTACTGGCACCTGTGGCCTGGGCTAGCCCTATACAACCAGTCCAAGCACTACTGAAGTTCCAGTAGTGCTACAGCTTTGTGCTATAACTATTCACAACACATGAGACTCTGCATTGAATCTGAACCAGCATCTCTATTTGCACCTGAGGCAGCTACAGATTTCAGTTCCTGTTTATTTTGTTCCAATCTGTTGCACTACAGAAGTCTCCTAAGAACTTGCAATTCCCCTTAAAATTTAACTTGAGCTTTTCCCATTACTAATCACATCAGCCCAGCACTTCTGGCAAGTACTTTGGTTTCACTTAATTGAAGAGGACAGTTACCCCCTGTACGACAACCGTATCTGTGAACACTTGTTTCCTCGTCTGCAGAATAAGCCTAGCCCTCCTATGCCATCCTCAGGCAGTGCCTTCTAGTTTCCTCAACTTTTACTACATTTGCTGCTTTCCCCTGAACGCCCATTTAAATATTCTAGCAGTGAATCCTGCCCTCAAGACAGCTCCAAGTGCCCCAGCTGAGGACAGCAGGCTTGCTCAGCTGTATCCAAGGGAAAAACACATCCCTATGTATTTTTAAATGCAGCAGGCTCCAATTCCATTCCCCAGCTGGGACCTAAGCAACAGTGTCAAGCAGAGGGAAATAATTGCCTGCCTTGTCTTTCATAACACACTTCTGTGAGTACAGCCCAGTGGAGCATTTATTTGCTGTGACACTCTTGCACTGTTGCCTCCTGAGCAATTTATCATCCTTTCTGAGCTCAAATCAGTCCTATCGTTACTAGTGCCAGCCTGGCCGTCTCCCTATTCTTCAGTTTTCAGGTCCTGAACCACTTTATTCAGCTATACTTCTAAAATCCTGCGGCTTTTGCTAGCTATTGCTTCTTGCTTCAAGGATCCTGTCTGCCTTCATGGATCCTCCTGTGCTAAACAGAGCTAAGTTCTTAATAGAGTCCATCTGTTTGTAGAGCGTACAAAAGAGGAAAGGCTTCTTGTGACCAATCCACATAGGGCACATGATGCAAGATTTCAATCCATGCCCCCCTTTTGCTTTATCTCAGTGGTTCAATGGATCAGTGGATCATTATCACATATGTAATCAGAACAAAAAAAATCCTGATGTGGTCCCCAGACAAGTTCCCATAGTTTTGTGCATCACCAGCTGCCCTCAGAGCAGAGGTTGGGACCAGCTGGAATGGATCGTAAGTCTTTGAACAGAACCAACACACACATCACCGGTGTCTAGACAAGAGATCACAGGTCTCTGAAGCCTGAGTGAGAGACTGTAATATTTTAACTGTAATATTTTAAACAGGCACCCATGGATTTACAATACAATGGGTGCATCTACAATTTTAGGCACATTACCGATTTTTAAGGTACATTAAGGGCACAGGTCTACATATGTGCATCCTTAATGTGCCATAAAAATGGTGATTTTAGGCTAATCACACCTAAATTTAATACCTGCATGAAGCAGGTAACTAATCACACCTAAATTTGATAAGGCACCTTAACCCATGTGTGGATACCATAAGGTGCCTTAACACTATATGACTGAGTGGGCTAGAGCCAAACCCGTGGACCCCGTGCTGCCGCCGGGCACCACCAAGAAGACATGGTGGGTGCTTCTGCAAGGTGCAGATGCTGGAGTGGCGGTTCTGGCAGCAGTGGTCCTTGTCAGCGTGTGGTAAGTCAGTAAAGTGGGAAAAAGACACAAAGGCTCCTGTCAAAGCACAAGGGAAAGCCCCTCCCTCCACCCCCGTGACTCCCTGCAGGAGAAGAGGGTAGCACAGCACAGGCAGGGCCTTTGCTAGAGGCTTCCCTGTGCCTTTCCTTCAGACTGTTTCTTCCCAAAGCACCCAGCATGACTTTCCCTGCTCCACCCACCTCCATCCCAGGCGCTGCGGGTGGGAGAGGTGAAAACCCGGCCAGACAACCTGCCATGCAGGAGGCACAGGGGAGCCGCTAGCAAAGGCTCCACTTCCCCCTTGCAGGGAGTCATGGGGGGGGCCGGGGGGAGGGGCTTTCCCTTGTGCTTTGACAGGAGCCTTTGTGCTTCCTGCCCGCTCTGCCAACTTACTGCACGCTGGCAGGGACTGCCGCTGCCAGAACCACTGCTCCAGTGCCAGCATCTGCACCTTGCAGAACACCACCCACCGTATCTTCTTCTCGGGGGCACCTGGCAGCAGTGCAGGATGCCATGAGTTCAGCTCTGGCCCGCTATCACCTGACGCTGGGGAGGCAGAAACACAGGGAAGGGGTAAGAGCCAGGGCTGGGGGCAGGGCCAGGTCAACTGCATCCAGGGGACTGGAGGCTCCCACCTGCTCAGCCGGCGCTGGGCTGCACAGCCTGGCTAAGCCGCCTTGGGCTGCCAAGGGCTGTCCAGGGTAGATGGGCACCTAAATCACCTTAATGTACCTTAGGCTAAGGCTCATTAACTTTAGGCATGCATACATTCACATGTAGACATGCCCAGTGAGATCAGAATAGGCCCAGCATCATCTGTATGAAATCCAAATGCCCACTGCAGGGGTCAAGGAAGAAAAGGTGCAGGCCCAGGAGAATAAGAAGGACAAAAAAAATTGTCAATGGCAAGAGGTCTTACACAATGAGTTTGAAAAAACTTCCTTCTTTTGGTGCCCAAGTGACAGGGAAGGGAGATGCAGGAATGACTTACAGGCTTTCCTGAAAGGTCAGTACAGCGAGCTTCTGGTGCTCAGCAGAGAAGAAAGCTTCTGAGAATCTTCTTACCTGGATACAAAACAGACAAATTAAATGTTAGGACTGTTTAAAGAGGATGGGTCCACACATATCTGCAAGAAAGCGGTGACCGTAGGGACCAGGCTTCAGGTGCGCTGCAGCTGTTTTGCAGCACTGTAGGGGAGCTGAAGCTGTTTTGCCTCACTGGAGCAGCACAAAGCAAGCAGTGTGCTCTGGCAAGTTTGCCTCAAGATGTTCAGGGATTGTTGGGACTGAAGGAAATGCCCCTTGGAAAATATCACTCTGCTCAAACACACACTCCATATCTTTGCTCCGATGCTGCACAGCTGTTGAACTCCACAATTTTCCCTGCGGCTTTTAAAATGAGGGTAATATATTTCTTTTTCCCTGCAACTTACATAGCAATGGTGAATTTACTAAATGAGAACAGTTAAGAGTCACAGTAATCTTTGACATCAAGATTTACAGTATCTCCCCGGAGAATAACGGGCACTTTGTACATAACACATGGGCGAATAAGCCCTACAGGATCAGAAACACATGCATCGGTGTCATGATCTTTGCAACTGAAAGCTCTCTGACTCTCTGCACGGACATTAAAGAGATCAGTTCAGCAATTCTTAACCAGCTGTGAAATAGCTATAGTTGGAAGTGGCTGGCAAAGCACATAGTGTGAAATAAGTTATAGAAAATCAGTACTGCTATCTGCTCAGAAACAGGCCTTGGATTTCAATTTAATATAATATGGAATCCAGCATATCAAGCTGCTAATTCTAGTTTGTGCTGGTATGTTCTGGAGTAATTTGTATTGCAGTACCCTAAAATGACCACTTAAAAACATGCAACATAATGGTTCAATCTCCCCCACCCCAAACTGTCTTTTAACAAACACTTTTTCTTTCAATACATGAATGTCCCTTGAAAAAAGGCAGTTTAATAATATTACTTTCTATCTGAGTCTCTCAAAGCACTTTCCACAGCTGGTCAAACATAATCGCACCTGCTTGATATATGGGAGAATAGTAGCACATAGAGAATGATGGTCACATAAAAAGTTAGTAGCAGCCACGTCTAAAATGCCAAACTCCACTTCTAGGTACCTGCTCTAACCATGAGACAAAGCCACTTCTTCAGCATAAAGGTTGCATAAAGAAGGTATTTCTGCTTCTTACATTTCCCTATAAAGAGGTTAGTTCTTACAGAAGATACTACATCAAAGCAAGGCACTTAAGCACCTGCTTAACAAAGCAGGCAAGCAATTCCATTGAATTCAATTTTAAATTAAGTGCATGTTTAAAGTAGAGCTTCAGTGCTCTTATCAAATATACAAAAGCCAGTAATGACTACTTCCAATCTGGTCCTACAGGTACCTCCTCTTAAGTGCTACACCTGCTAAAAATTAGGCACTGACCCCAGGAAGGCAATACATACCAAGAAACCCATGATTCAGAGAGCAAGGATCAAGAGGAGAAAAGCAGAGGGGGAACGTACATTTATAGCCTAGCAATGAAGTCACCACCTTATGAACGAGAGTCCCGAGTTCCCATCTCTGTTCCCAGGACTGTTTATGCATTTTACATTAGACAATGGTTAAAAATCTTAAATAACCCCAAGAGCAGGGGCTTGGACCAGGCTTCCCCTTCCCAGATAAAAGTCTATAATGTTTTGGAAGCAAAATTATTAACGCAGCCCCTGACCCCAGAGGCAGCCCCTGTTACATCAGCCCCAGCAGAGATCTTCCTTCCTCTCTCTGAGGTATACTTCCTGGACTTCGCTGTGTTTTCTGACTGACGGAACCAGGACAGTACCCAACTTCCTTTTTTTTCCCTTTACTTTTTTCATATCCTTGTGACAAGATATTTGGCAGAATTTGCAGATTTGTTGAAATCCGATAGGCTGCACTGTGAGCACTTCTGCTGTGGCCTCAAGTTTGCGACTGCTGTCCTCAAGGCTCCTTAGTGTCCATGGCACCCCAGCTCCCACGACCCAACTGAAAAACTGTTGCTACTGCAAAAGCAAGGTCATTCCTTGCTCTTATTTGTTGAGGCAACAGCAGTGATGTGATAGTTGGAAGCAGCATTCAAAAATGCTGCTTGTTATCATTCACTTGTACATGTGGGGCCAGTACGAGGCCTTAGGCATCACTGGAGTAGTACATAGGAATTGCATGTAATGCTGAACAGGTTTCTTCCTATGAGGTTGTTCTCACCAAAGCCAAAACGGATTATGTTGCATACCCTTAATGTGTGATGCTCCTGAGTAAGATAGGCTGTGATGTCTGGATGGAGTGTCACCACCTCCAGGAACTGGGTCCATAATGCCAGAAGATGGGAGCAAAGCCAGGTTAGGTCCTTGCTTATCTGTTCTGCTATCTTTTCTGGATTGTTCAGCAGCTGGAAAAGAAGAATAAGGATGTTTGGTGTCAGGCCAGTGATATTAAACAGAAAGAGGCTGGGCGCATCTACACGAGATGCTAAATGCGCAGGAGACTAATTGTACTGTACATTAGTGTGTCACGGCAAAAGCCGTGCTATGACACTAAAGCACAGCAGAATTAGTCTACTGTGCATTAGCATCAGTTAAAAGGCATGTGCTGGTGGTACAGTGTGGCAGCACTGGTTACTGCACATTTAGTTAGTACCTGTTATTACAGGTGCTAAACTTAATGAGCAGTAACCACAGCACATTAATGCACACGTAGACGTGCCCACTGTGACATCAAGTTAAGATTGCCTTTAAAAAAAAAAGGCAATCTCAACCATGACCTACAATGATTCATTTTTCCTAACAGTAAATACTATTCCAGAGCAGGCAAGTTAATCTAAAATTATTTCTTTCAATACATTTCTTTTAGTGCAGAAGTGGCCACGCTGGGCGGAAGTGGCTGTACAAAACAGCTGAGTGGGAAGTGGGCAAAGTGCTACCCATAATTGATATTTTTTATTGCGGGTGGAAACAAGTGACTGCAGAAAATAGTTGTTGATTCCAAACTATCCACTTGATGGTGCTGTTAACTCTGCAAATGTTGAGTGATGAGCCATCTACCTTGAGAATCACACCGTTTCCATCCATGTCAGGACACTATACCACTTGTATGGCTTTTCCTTAAAAAATATAAGTATCTCCACAATACAAACTGCAAACACGTACAAGCATTTTCCTTCCTTCTCTGCTGTACTTGTACAAAGTTGAGAAATGGGCACCAGGCTGTAGTGTTTTCTTTCGTAGTTTTAGGGTTGAAAGGGACCCCTAATTCATCCCCCTGCCTGCATGGACACAGGATGTACTACTCCTAAAACTACTGTTATTTATAAACTCCAACATCTGTAGCATAGCACAAAAATCATATATTTGGCTCCTGGAGCCTCCATAAGTCTTCCATAGGTCTCTAAACAGTAATTACATCACTTGTGCCTTACAGTAAATGGATTTGTACAATGTCTCTAGCACAACGGGGCTCTGATCTGTGTCTAGGGACCCTATGAACTTTTGTACCAGTGGGAATCACTTAAAAATTCTCCTTGCTAGACAGTCCCTTTCCATCTAGCACGTGGATCCTGCTTGACATGTACAACATTCTTACACAAGCCACCGCCCAAGGCTGGTAGCATTGAATCATAGATCAGGATTCAAAGTAAATCCTTCCCAGGAATATGTATGCAATAAATGTGGATGTCCATATTGTACTTAACGGTACTTTGACTGTTAAGTTCCCAATCCTGCTGATTGTTCAGTGTGGACAAGCCCCTGCACCAATTTAGACTACCAGTGAAATTAAAGGGGCATCTGGACAGCTGAGCTAGCCCTGGCGTGTGTGATAAAAGTCCCTGCACTGTCAATCAGATTATTTACAATTGATTTGAAACATTAACTCCCGAGGTATTGTTCACCTCGGACATTACAGTACAGCCTTCAAAGAGGTGGCTTTTTAAACTCAAATATCATGATAGTTATTTCCCCCAGCTTATTGACTTTTAACCTTTTCATCATCTATGGTGAAAAAAAAGGCGTGAAAGGTCAATGTCAAGCACTAATGATGATGTCCCTTCAGTATAACAATGTGAGGCATACACAAGAAGAGTTCAGTAGTTGGCAGACATTAGACCAAGACTCAAAAAGTGCCTGCAACTCCTGGTCCTCAGGTATCCAGACCTCCGCAGATTTGCTCCATGAGCAGGGCTGAAAAGGATCAAAAGCTTCTAATTGCTCCAGGTGCATCTGATCACCATAGTTTCCATGCCTGCCGGGACTTTCAAAAGGAGCCCGAAAGAGCCCAAGCCACACATTCAAAGATAACGAGTCAGGGCACTGACATTTCAGAGGCTGTTTTAAAAATCAGCTATTAAAAGACATAAATCAATGCCAGTGCTCTTTCTGTTCACCTTCTAGTTTCCAAATACCATTTTTTAAAGCTTTTCTTTTTAAATAGAAGGGTAAAAAATCTTACTTTCCTTTTTTAAAGAAAACCTAAGGGTTGAAATCCCATCTGAAATTCTGTCATCACAGAACTCATAGATTCATAGACATTAGGGCTGGAAGGGACCTCACACGAGCATTGGGTCCAGCCCCCTGCCCGAGGGATGGGAAGTCAGCTGGGGTCAAATGATCCAGATTACACCCTCCCAGGGCCACAACAACCAGCCTCCTGAGCTTGTGAAAGTTGGCTTTCTTAAAATCAAGGGGTTGAAGTTGGGGCTTTGCAGAAAGGCACCAAATGCCATGACAGCCAGTAATGCTATGGGGATAGGAGGTATAATCACCACAAACTCCTGCATTTGGGGGTTTTATCCCTTTCTGAGCAAAGATTTAGAAATCAAGGGTTTTGTCAGCTCTGAAGTAACTGTTTTCTTGCCTGCTACTAGCAGCCCCAAATGCTGGTTTATGGTTTTTATACGGTACTCACGGTGCTACCATGAGAAGAGGTCCAACTGGCCACCCTTCCCTTTAAAATTCAGCAGGACCTGGGTACTTCACTTGCTTAGGTTCCTTTGCCGATTCACTGCCTCTAACCTTTGGGCTGCTATCATAAAATTTTGACTGAATGAAACATTATCATCTCATGATTACGATCTTGAACATTTGTATGGCATCTGCCAAACCCCAGTGAGGTACACCCCCGAGAGGTACATAACTTCCCATGTTTTACAGAGGAGACATGCAATGTGCTATCTTTAATATTCATGGAATTTAAGGCCAGAGGGAGCCATTCACTCATTTTGTCTGACCACCTATATATCTAAATTTCATCCCCATGTTGGGCCCATCAACCTTGTGTTTGACTAAACCATAACTTCCAAGAAAGTCACTAATCCTGGTCTGAAATCAAGAGATGGACAACCCATTACTTTTCTTGGCCATTTGTCCTAGTGTTGATTAGCCTCTCTGTAAACAACAGTTGTGTCTTTTATTTAATATTACTTTATCCTCAGCCTCTAGTCATATGGGGGGGAGTTATTACTTTTTTTCTTTTTTAAACTAAAGAGACTTTTTGTACCCAATGTGTTCTGCCCACAAAAATATTTATACACTGCCATTGCATCTTATCCATGGAAAGCAAAACCGATTGAGCTCTTTCAGTTCCTCACTGTAATGTATTTTCTCTGGTTTCTGAAACCATTTTTACACCCTTTCTGATTTTTCACCCTCCCTCTCAAAATGTGGACGCCAGGACTTGAGACGGCCATGTTCAGAAATAAAATGGCCTCCATATTTTTATTCATTCTCCCTGCTTGTATGACTATTTAATTTGAGTCACCCACATTTGAATATTCAGCCTTATATAATCAGTCCCAGGCCAGACATTCAATAAGCAGCAGAGCCGTCATTATGACCGACAAGTGGTAGCCTCCAACTTCAGTCTCAGTCCACTGGACTGAGCTAACCTCTGGGACAGGATTTAGTAAAGGAAACATCTGCCTTCGTTAAAACAACCTGGCCAGCCATGAAGTGGCAATGATGGAGGCTTTTTGTGACTTTACCTTCGTAAGGGTGAAAATAAGTGCAAGAAACATTCGTTTAACTTATTGCCGGCACTGACTTTGCTTCCCTTCAATTGAGTTGTCTCAGAGCCTTTAGAAGCTGGGAGGGTGGATTGATTCCATTAAAGAAAATACCTGCAGCTCTGTACAAAGTTGAGATAACGTATCTTCCACAGACAGCTCCTCTAGGGGGGAGATAAAAAAGAAAAGAAAAGAAAAGAAATCAAGCTGGAGAAGAGTTGGCATGAAACATTAACTCATAACTGTCAATCAAAATGAGCAGCTGTTCACTCAACAGTCCACATTTCATGGGCAAGAGTCTCTTTACACCTGAACACAGAATCTCCCTTCCAACAGATGCTTTTCCTAACAGCCCAGTCCTGCTCGTCTCACTCAGTTATCCCCGCTGGAGTTCAATGCAACTCTTAGCAAAGCAAAGGGGGCTTGCTTTGGCCCTCCCTACACAGACCTTCCAGTGGCAGCAGCTCAGTTATATAAAAGAAGCATCAGCACTACATGTCCCACTCATCTTCCAGCCCACAACTCTGCGAACACCACTGCTGCAGCACGTTCAACTTCCAGTGGGTTTAACCATGGTTGAGAGTGCCCCAAACTGCACGGGCAGTGTCCAATGCTTTCTGGGGTAATGGTCTCAGCTCACTCCATAATAGAAAGATGGCACAGTGCCCTGACAAAAACCTGCAGAGAAGCAAGTGCTTCTACCAATCATCATTCCTTGCATTTGCTCCTTGGTATCTGAATGATGAGTCAGGGCAGGCTTGTAGCTCTTCCTGAAGCACTAGGTTTGCTGGCTTGAGCTCGCAGGCTGATCTAGCAATCAGATCCTTCTTAGGTTTGCAAACCATTTAGGCAATGCAAATGCTGTGCACAGTTTCAGGAGTGTTGGTTGTAGCTGTGTTGGTCTAAGGACACAGACAGACAAGGTTCTTTGGGTAAATGTTGCATCTTTTATTTTATTAGGTGATAACCCCAAATAACCTCTCTGCTTTTTTCCAGCCCCATTCTATCACCAGATCAACATTCTCCTCTTTCTCCCCTCCACCTGCCTGTCTTGCACCTATTCTGTCCCACCCTCTGATCTTCACTGCCAGGCATTTGCATTTTCACAGACCTGCATTTTGCAGATTGGCTTCTATTCCACCCAGGAAAGCACACAAACACCAGCAGACTCCCCCTATGCCTGAAGAAGGGTGTTTGTGCTCAAAAGCTTGCAAAGGACAATTTTCCCAAACAGCTGATCTAATAAAAGATGTCACATTTACCCAATGAACCTTGTGTGCACAGTTTCATACACGTGTAGCGAAACAACAATATTTGCAGTTGGCAAAGCTGCATGTGGAACATCAAATCTGTGTGCAAACCAAGTATATATTTATCCACTATAAATTGCCTTAAATGTATATAGAAATGTAGGTGTATTTGGGGCTATTTTCTATTTGCAAGCCATGAAGAACACAAGAAGCTATGGCCTTTGTACTTCTCAGCATCTAGACTGACCAACACACATGCATTATCCAAACCTGTGACCAGCTGCTAGGGCATATGCAGCCTACCTTCTCCTGTGCACTTCATTACAACTGACAGGTTGGAAGGCCTGACTTGAAAGTCTCAGGTCTGTTTTTAAGGCTGTTTTCTCAGGGCTGAATCAGACCAACCCAGTTTTTCAATTAGAGACAGGTGGTTCAGGGAGGAGACCAGGCATCCTGTAACCGTGAATGCAGGGAGACATGGACGTGGGAACCACACAAGCATAGGAAGTGCAGCACGAAGCAGTGCATTTGGCAGCCCTGATAGTACCTACACAGTCAAAAAGGAAGACATTTCCTATTTATAAAACCACTGATGCACAGAATAAGGCATGTTTCATCTCCAGGATGGTAAATATAGCAATTAGATCACAGTTTTAAATAAAAATAAAAACATCATCCACATTTCTTGAATCTAAGAAAAAAATGGAGAAGGAAAAAAAAAAACAAACCAGCAGATGGATTGGGGATTGCTTGGTTTATAGGGAATTTCTCAAGCCACAGGAAACATGAGTAGAAATTAAGCAGTGATATCCTGCAACCCTCCTCTCTCCTAAAGGTATGGCCTCAAAATTATTAGTAGGAATGTAAAGGTCTATACAGCCCTGTTGGCTTATGCAAGAGTATGATCACCTATTAAGCAAATGAACATGGGCAAATAGCAGAATGCATTGAAACAATTATGCTATTAAATAGTTTCTGATTGCATGTTTTAAAAAACATACATTTCAAAGCAAAAAATTAGAACATGTTTTAAAAACATTTCCCCCAAATCCTGATTTCTGTTTCCCAAATCGAAAGATGGTTGCTTATGAAGTGGTTAATTCCAGAAGGTTCCCCATGCTAAAAGGTTCGGTCTTTGAAATGGAACTAACTGCAGATATCATCCAAAGACCAAACATGCTTTTTTGTGTTTCTTCAGATCTTTTCATCCCTAAACACCAGATCTCCAGTTGGTGTAGAGATCTTACAATAGAGCTCATAGTTTCTAGGGTTGGAAGGGACCTGAGTAGATCATCGAGTCCGACCCCCTGCCATGGCAGGAAAGAGTACTGGGGTCAAACGACCCCAGCAAGGTGTTCATCTAGCCTCCTCTTAAAAACCCCCAGGATAGGAGCCAGCACCACTTCTCTTAGAAGATGGTTCCAGATCCTAGCCGCCCTGAATGTGAAGTAGCGCCTCCTGATATCTAGTGTAAATCTACCCTCTGCCAGCTTGTGACCATTATTCCTGGTCACTCCTGGCAGTGCTCGGGGGAACAGGGACTCCCCCAATGCCTGCTGATCCCCCCTGACTAGTTTCTAAATGGCCACTAGATCCCCCCCTCAGCCTTCTCTTGTGGAGGCTGAACAGGTTCAGGTCCCGCAGCCTCTCCTCGTAGGGCCCGTCCTGCTGTCCCCTGATCATGCGAGTGGCCTCCTCTGGACCCTCTCCATGCTGTCCACATCCCTCTTAAAGTGTGGCACCCAGAACTGGATGCAGTACTCCAACTGCGGCCTGACCAGTATCACATAGAGGGGGAGGATCACCTCTTTGGACCTGCTCAAGATGCATTTGTGGATGCATGACAAGGTGCGGTTAGCCCTACTGACTGTGTCCTCGCAATGGCGGCCCATTTTCATCTTGGAGTCAATGACGACTCCAGAATCTTTTTCTGCCTCTGTGCTGACAAGAGGGGAGTTCCCTAACCTGTAGGTATGGTGCTGGTTGTTCCTCCCCAGGTGCATCACCTTCCACTTGTCTGTGTTGAATCTCATCCTATTCTCATCCGCCCACCCTTGTAACCTGTCTAGGTCTGATTGTAGCCTGTTGCTTCCTTCTAGTGTGCCCACACCCC
>NW_017728992.1:198722726-198725518 GCF_001723915.1 Gavialis gangeticus
CCCAGAACTGGATGCAGTACTCCAACTGCGGCCTGACCAGTGCCACATAGAGGGGGAGGATCACCTCTTTGGACCTGCTCAAGATGCATTTGTGGATGCATGACAAGGTGCGGTTAGCCCTACTGACTGTGTCCTCGCAATGGCGGCCCATTTTCATCTTGGAGTCAATGACGACTCCAGAATCTTTTTCTGCCTCTGTGCTGACAAGAGGGGAGTTCCCTAACCTGTAGGTATGGTGCTGGTTGTTCCTCCCCAGGTGCATCACCTTCCACTTGTCTGTGTTGAATCTCATCCTATTCTCATCCGCCCACCCTTGTAACCTGTCTAGGTCTGATTGTAGCCTGTTGCTTCCTTCTAGTGTGCCCACATCCCCCCACATCTTAGTGTCATCAGCAAATTTGAACAGGGTGCTTTTTACCCCCTCGTCCAAATCACTGATGAAGATGTTGAACAGTGCGGGCCCGAGGACCGAGCCCTGCGGAACCCCACTGCCCACGTCCTTCCAGGTTGAGAAGGACCCATCCACTACCACCCTCTGGGTGCGGCCCTCCAGCCAGTTGGCGACCCATTTGACTGTGTGGGTGTCTACACCACAGCCCCCCAGTTTCTTAATGAGAACGGGGTGAGAGACAGTGTCAAAAGCCTTCCGGAAGTCCAGGAAGACTATGTCCACTGCTACCCCTGCATCTAATGATCTGGTGATCTGATCGTAAAAGGCCACCAGGTTGGTCTGACAGGACCTGCCACTGATGAACCCATGTTGGTTGCCCCTAAGCATGCAGTCCCCTGCTGGCCCCTTATGGATGTGTGCCAGAATAATTTTCTCAAGCTGATTTATAACAGCCAAATATGTAGGTAATCATTCATGATTACCCTGACATAAACACCAAAAATAAAATCAGGCCCTTCCCCTTGCTATAATCCTATGGAAACAAGGCTTTCTTATTTCAGGGGGTATTAAAAAAACCCATACAATCAACACAAAATGACTGAAAAGTCTGTTCACTTACCTAACTTCAGCTCCGGTAAATCTGGAATCTCCTTCATTAGGACTGTGTAGTAAATCTGAAGTCCTCTGTAAGCATTCAAGAGCAGGAGACACAGGTCCTTATGCCATTTGTATGCGTGCTGCATGCAGTTTTCAGAAGGAACATAAAAGCTACCCTGGAGAAGAAAAACGGTAAGAACGACTAAGATGCGGATTGACATTTATGCTTGTTTCGTGCCGTTTTCAAAATCCAAGAGTGGACAGTTCATGTGCTTTTCCTTTCAAACCAATAGCCATGCTACCAGAGGAGAGATTTAAACCTCCCCAATCCTGATTGCAAGACATTTCCTTTTCCACCTTTAATTCTTGATTTCCCTTCACTTTCAGTGTCCAAAGCACAGTGCACCCTGAGAGGAGAGTGTCCACAGCATAACACCTCTTTATTCTTTTCAGAAGCCTTACCTCTTTCTAGATTTCAAATTCAGGAAGTCAGGGGATTGGATCTGCTATGTGTGGGAAGCATTTGGGCAGATAAAAAGATGTTTAACAAAAAAGCATTAAAAAATAGTCACAATAAAGAAATAGTATTTTACGTTTACCACTCAAGCTGTTGCTTGCATTATTGCTACAAAGTCAAAGGGACCATCAATTTAAAAACCACAGATCATTTGGGAGAAATGTCTGCCTGCAGTTGTTACGATCAAGGCCTAAAAATAACTGGGAAGAAGGAAAACATGTTTTGCTATTCTCTTGATGTGTTTACTTGGCGCATTTAGCAAAGAGTCAATTCCAACATTTTTTCCCCCCCTTGGGTAATGAATTAAACTTACATCCTGCAGTTAGTTTTAGTATGAGGCTTGAAAACACTTTCCCTTGTCATTTATGTTCCTTTTATCCAGCAACACATGGGAGAGAAACACTTTAAAACAGGAAACCACAATGGTGAGACTGGAGTATCTGTCAGTGGGGCTCAGAGGCAAGTGTCTGTTACCTAATGACATTTCAAATTGATGGTCTGCCATTAAGCTAGAGAAGAAAGAGGCTCACATTTAAGGCCTTGTACCTAAATATTCTTGAACACAAAGAGAAATCAGATGCTGATAGACCAGGAGTAGGCAAAATACAGCCCGTGAGCCAGATCTGGCCCACCAAGGGATTTCATGCGGCTCACCAGGTCTCTTGGCCTTGCCTGAGCAGCAGCTTAGGCCAAGGAGCGTGCAGCCAGTCCCACTGCCCCAGGCATACAGCGGGGCTGGAGTGGCACAGTGGCCACACTCCACTGCCCAGGCACCCCAGCCTGTCTGCCCCCACCCACCACCAGGTGCATTGGACAGAGCAGGTGTGTGGGATTTCCATTGAGACCGATCTGGTACTCCCATGGACAGGGTGTGTTCAGCCAGGTATACAGGATGGGGTTGCACCTGGGAGCATTATCTGCAAGTGAGACGGATGAGCAGGGAGCAGGATGGGTGGATGGGGCCAAGACTGGGATCACAGGACAGTGACAACATGGGTCCAGGATCTGGGGCGGAGCCACAAATCCTCTCCCCGCATAACAGATTGTGACCAACCCAACCCGGGAGGGCAGCCCCAATACAGCACTGTTGCAGAGTGGTGCGGCCCCAATGGATTCATACCCAGATTGGGTCACCCCAATCTGATAGAGAAGGTAGGAAGGAGGGGGGGTGGCAATCTATGTCAAGGAGCACTACACATCCTCTGCCAGCAGAATGGGGTCAGAGGAAGGGCAAGCTGAAGTGCTCTGGGTCAAGATTCAGGGGGGGCAGGGGGAGAGGGATTTGAC
>NW_017728992.1:198726550-198732758 GCF_001723915.1 Gavialis gangeticus
GTTAGGGCGGCTAGGAGCTGGAACCAACTTCCAAGGGAAGTGGTGCTGGCCCCTACCCTGGGGGTCTTTAAGAAGAGGCTGGATGCCTACCTGGCTGGACTCATTTGAGTCCCGTTTCTTGTTTTGGGGTTTTTGTTGTTCTCCCGCCCTGGCGGGGGGTCGGGCTAGATGATCTACTAGGTCCCTTCCGACCCTTAATCTATGAAACTAAGAAACTATGAAACCCCGTGTTGCCAAAACTCCCTAAGTAGCCCTCCAGACCAAATAATTGCCCACCCCTGTGATAGACACATTGCCAACAGCCTTGCTCCTACTACAGAATTAGACCTGCAAATTCCTACCACACCTGGGTAGAATAAGTCAAATAAACCAGTGGGTGCTTCTTTCAGCTGGCAAAAAAAAATTGCCCAGTCCAGCTCAATTAGCCCCTGCCAGACACTTGCACTACACACTTGCAGCATTCCCTGTGGACTCAAAGACCCTACTTCGGGTTTCCAATCCCTACTCAGCAGTATCTGGGAAACCACCTAGTAACTTCAGTAGGTGCCCCCTTGTTCCAGTATTCTGGGACTTAGTGAATAGCAGTTCCTTTTTCATTTGGTGCACACCCTTCATGATTTTATAGACTTCTAGCATATGCTCCCTCAGCCCTCTTTCCAATCCGAAGAGCCCTAGCCTTTTTAGTCTCCCCTGGTATGGCAACTGTTTCATATCTCCAATCATTTTGATAGCTCTTCTGTGTACCTTTCCTAATCCTCTTACATCCTTTTTGAAATGTGGGGACCAGAGTTGCATGCACTATTCAACATGTGGGCACACACACCATTGGTTTGCATAATGACATGATGATGTTCTCTGTTTTGTTTTCAATTTGGTTCTTAATGATGACTAACATGTTATTGGTTTTTTGGTCACCAATGCATACTGAGCTGGTGTTTTTAGGGAATTATCTATAATGACTCCAAAGTCTTTTTCCTGAGTGGTAACAGCTAAATCAGCATTGCATATGTATAGCTGAGGTTATTTTTTCTCAGGTGCATTACCTTGCACTTGTCAACACGCACATTCATCTGTCTTTTTATTTTTGCCCATTCACTTAGCTGGGTGAGATCTTTCTGCAGCTTCTCTCCACCAGCTTGTGACTTGGCTAATCTGTTGTCTCTTCAAGGTGGTCCAACTCCTCATAGAAGAGGTTGAACTGGCATGGGAATTTCCCCAGTGTCTTCTGCATAAACACTAATGCAAAGAACTGGTTTATCTTCTCTGCTGTGGCCTTATCATCCCTGAGTGCACCTGGTTTAATAAAAGATATCATCTGTAGTATGAGTCTTGATTGCCTTTTCCTCTGGACCAACACAGCTACAACCTGGATACCCAACACATGGAAGATACTGAATTTTAGCCAATTTTTTAAATGAAATATTCATATTTTCCCAAGCAGGAAGCAACTGTGACCACCTGAAACCTGAGATCCTGCTCCTGCCTTTGTTTCAAGGTAATTTGCATCATCACAGATCCTCACAGGAGGTGAGAGCCTCCATACCAGTTATGAACTGCCTGCCCAGAGGAGTTTTCCATCTATTGACTACCCTGTGAAATCCTATGAAATACAAACTTTCATTTCTACCCAGGAGAACTTTTACAACCTTTTCTCCAATGCCCAATGAAGGGTATTTGTGCCCGAAAGCGTGTAATTAAAGATTTTTTATTTTATTTTTTTGAAAAAAATCTCGTTGGTCTAATAAAAGATATCATCTCTACTATGATTCCCAATGGCCTTTTCCTCTAAACCAATACGGCTACAACCTGGATACATGTTACACCTTGTCATCCAATGGTTCCACCAATTCTCTAGTTGTTTTCTGATGTATTTTTTAAAGGTTAGAGAGAAAACTCTAATTAATTATTTAGACAACAACCTGACTGTACATTACGTAACATATACAACCAAGACCTCAGAGAGAAATGCCTGAACTGAGCACCCTTACATCCACATGGAAAGCCCAATGTGGCTGTAAGAGTCAAGGATGAGCTCACCCAAAGGGGCATCTGTAAGAAAATGACCAATTTGTTCACACATCTTGCAGAGACTTGAGCACCCAGACAGGACCTACTGTTCCCATCCTTTCTTAAAGTCTTAATATCTTCCTACCTTCTACTGTTGGGTGTACGGTATAATTAAAAATGCCCTCCTCTAAGCCCAGAGTTCTTGCCCTGTCCCCAGCAGCTACCAAGAACTACTGGCCACCATCAGGGGTAGCAGGGGAGATCTCAGCCTTCCTGAGAAAGTAGAGCAATCGGCTAATCACCTCAGGTGTACGCCAATGCACGGAGCCAGGGAAACATGCAGGAAGAATTGGAAGTCCTCACACAGTCAAGGGACTATGATGTGGTTGAAGTAACAGAGACGTGGTGGGAGCTTGCATGCCTGGAGCACTGTCATGGATGGGTCCAAGCTGTTCAGGAAGGACAGGCAGGGGAGAAGAGGAGGAGGAGTTGCACTTTATGTCAAAGAGCCGTATGATTGCTCTGAGCTTCAGTATGAAGCTGGAGACGGGTCTGTTGAGAGTCTCTGGGTAAAGGTCAGAGGGGAGAACAACAAGTGTGATGTTGTGGCTGGCATCTGCTATAGACCACCAGACCAGGAAGATGAAGTAGATGAGGCTTTCTTCAGACAGCTAGCAGAAGTTTCTAGATCATAGGCCCTGGTTCTCATGGGGGAATTCAATCACCCAGACATCTGCTGGGAGGGCAATACAGCAGGGCACAGGCAATCCAGAAAGTTTTTGGAGAGTGCTGGATAAAAATTCCTGGTGCAAGTCTTGGAGAGATCAGCTAGGGGCCATGCTCTTCTTGACCTACTGCACATGAATAGGGAAGAATTAGCGGGGAATGTAGACGTGGATGGCAACCTGGGCAGCAGTGAAGACAAGATGATCAAGTTCAGGATCCTGAAGAAAGGAAGAAAAGAGACCAGCAGACTATAGACCCTGAACTTCAGAAAAATAGACTGACTCACTCAAGGAACTGATGGGCAGGATCCCCTGGGAAGTTAGGCTAAGAGGGAAAGGAGTTCAGGAGAGGTGGCTGTATTTTAAAGAAACCTTACCAAGGGCACAGGAACAAACCATCCAGATGTTCAGGAAAAGTAGCAAATGTGGCAAGTGACCAGCTTGGCTTAGCAGAGAGCTCTTTGGTGAGCCTGAACACAAAAAGGAAGCTTATAAGAAGTGGAAACTTGGACAAAGAACTAGGGAAGACTATAAGAGCATTGCTTGGACACACAGGGATGAAATCAGGAAGGCCAAAGTACAAATGGAGTTGCAGTGAGCAAGGGACATGAAGGGTAACAAGAAGGGTTTCTACAAGTATATCAGCAACAAGAGGAAGATCAGGGAAATTGTGGGTGCCATATTGAATGGGGGAGGCAACCTAGTGACAAAGGATGAGGAAAAGGCTGAAGTACTCAATGCTTTTTTTTACCGTAGTCTCTGCAGGCAAGGTCAGCTCCCAAACTACCGCACTGGGCAGAACAGTTTGGGGAGAAGGTAAGCAGCCCTCGATGGTGAAAGAATAGGTTAGAGAGAATTTAGAAAAGCTGGACGTATTCAAGGCCATGGGACCAGATAAAATGCATCTAAGGGTGCTGAGGGAGTTGGCTGATGTGACTGCAGACCACTGGACATTATCTTTGAAAACTCATGGTGATCAGGGAAGGTCCTGAACAATTGGAAAAGGACAAATATTGTGCCCACCTTTAAGAATGGGAAGAAGGAGGATCCAGGGAACTACAGATCAATCAGCATAACCTCAGTCCCCAGAAAAAAAAGTCATGGAGTAGATCCTCAAGGAATCCATTTCTAAGCACTTGGAGAAGAAAAATGTGATTAGAAGCAGTCAGCATGGATTCACCAAGGGCAAGTCATGCCTGACTAACCTGCCTGCCTTCTGATGAGATGACTGGCTCTGAGGAAGTGGGGAAAGCAGTGGATGTAATATACCTTGACTTTAGCAAGGCTTTTGATACCATCTCCCAAAGCATTCTTGCAAGGAAGCTGAGGAAGTATGGGTTGGATAAATGTGAATAGAAAGCTGGCTGGATTGTCAGGCTCAATGGGTAGTAATCAATGGCTCAATCTCTAGCTGACAGCCAGTATCAAGTGGAGTGCCCCAGAGGTTGGTGCTAGGGCCAGTTTTGTTCATCTTCATTAATGACCTGGAAAATGGCTTAGAGTGCAGCCTCAGCAAATTCACACATGACACCAATCTGGGGGGAATAGTAGATGAGCTAGAGGGTCGGGCTAGGATTCAGAGGGACCTAGATAAATTGGTCCACAAGAAATCTCATGAATTTCAACAAGGACAATGGCAAAGTCCTGCACTTAGGATGGAACAATCCCATGCACCGGGACAGGCTGGGAGCTGGGTGGCTAAGCAGCAGCTCTGCAGAAAAGGACCTGGCAGTTACAGTGGACAATAAGCAGGATATTAGGGCTGTGTGAAACTTGAGTAGCTGATTCAATTCAGAGGAGATTCGGCCCTCTTCAGCAGCTGGAACTCCAAATCGAAATCGAATCAGGACACCCTTTAAACACCCAAATCAGACGCCTCCAAAAAATTCAGAGATTTGGCCACAGACTATACAGGCAGTCCTCCACAATGCTGGACACAGCTGCCTCCAGCTGGTAAGTCTGTTTCGGTGGGTGAAGGGGGGAGGGAAGGAGCATGGGGGTGGGCAGATAAATGCCCCCACAGCGAGGGAGGAATTGGGGCTGGGGTTGGGACAAGCTGCTCAGCTGGGGCAGGGGGGTGTGAAACTTGGGGAGGGGAGCTCTTGCCACTGCACACCGCTGTGTGCCCCCAGTCTGGGAGCTGCTGTTCTGGTGCCTCGCTGGTCTGGGAGCGAATGGGAATGGGCATGTGCCCCAGGATCTGTGTGGGGCAGGCTGGGCCAGGATGAGCTCCAGGAGGCTAGCCCCAGCCAGCCACCCACCACCGGGCAGCACTCTGTGGGGCAGGCAGAGCCAGGACTTCACTCTGGGTGGCTAGCCCCAGCCACCCACCACCGGGCTGTGCTCCACAGGGCAGGTGGAGCCAGGGCTGTGCTCCTGGAGGCTACGCCCAGCTGCAGCCTGGAGCACAGCCCTGGCTCCACCCACCCTGAAGAGCACAGTGAAGCGGGGACTATGAGGGACTTCAGCCACCCTAAAGTTCCCCATAGCCCCAGCTGCTAGTCCCACCCCAATCTGGATGCAAGTGCCTGCAACCATGCCCTGTCACTGCTTGCCCAGCTGGGGTGGGGCAGGGCAAATCCATGGCTTGTCTGGGAGGCGTGGGGAAGCTGGAGCGGCTTCCACCGCTGTGCACCGCTTGTCCGAGGCAGCCCAGCAGCACTATTCTGTGCCTCCCCATCCCAGTGGGGCAAGCAGTAGGAGGGCAGAGCCCCCAGTGCCTTCCACCACCCATCTAGCAGCCCAGCCCGCACAGATCTGGGGCCACAAGTCCACTCCCATGCCCTCCTGGACCAGCGAGCCACCAGAACAGCGGCTCCTGGACTGGCAGCATGCAGCAGCGTTCAATTGTGGGAACTCCCTTCCCTGAGTCCCGCGCCCCCTCTACCCCAGCTGGGGTAGCCCTAATCCCTCCCTCACTGTGGGAGCATTGATCTGCCCCCACCCCGCCCTATGCCCCTTCCCTCCTCCGTCTGCCCACCACAACAGACGTACCAGATGGAGAAAGCTGCGTCCAGCATTGTTGAGGACTTCCTGAATACATAGTCTATACTCAAACCTCCGAACCAGTGCTGAATCTTCGAATCCAAATTGGCCGAATGGAATTGGGACAGTGATTCAAATCACTGAATTGAATCACTGTCCCTCCGAATCGGCTACATCCGAATCCGAAGCAAATGCTTGCTGCTTCCCACAGGCCTACTGAGTATAAGCCAGCAGTGTGCCCTTGTCGCCAGGAAGATTAACAGCATCCTGGGCTGCATTGGCAGGATTGTTACCAGCAGAGAGAGGGAAGCAATTATTCTCCTCTTTTCTGTAAGGTGAGGCCACATCCTTCTTGGGGTGCAGTAGCTAAAACTGTCTACTAAACTCCAGATGAGACTTTACGAGTTCTGACTAGTACAGAATCATTTCCCTTGACTTGCACATGACATTTCTGTTACTAGATCATAATACCCTATAACCTTTTTTTTTTT
>NW_017728992.1:198733934-198734834 GCF_001723915.1 Gavialis gangeticus
CTCCCCTGCTGGCCCCTCGTGGACATGTGCCAGAATAAATTCTCTCAAAAATTATTATACTGTTAACATTCAGCTTGCAGTCCACTCTAACTCACAGGTTCCTTTCTGCAGCCTAACCAGCCAGTCCCCAAGTGTAGGACTTTGCATTTGCCCTTACGGAATTTAATTCAATTTATTTTCAGGGCTTTTTCCCCAGTTTATCAAGGCCACTTGGAATCCTAATCCTGCCCTCCAAGGAGTCTGTTACTCCACCCAGGTTTGCATCCTCTGAAAATGTAATAAATGCACACTCAGTCACATCCTCCACATCCTCTATGAAGGTACAGAGGGGGTCTCCGTTGTTCTGGTTGTGCCCAGCTTTTAGACCACACTGCAGGAGTAACAGTTGGGGACTTAAGTCCCCCAGTAAGGCAGGAATCCCCCCATGTCTTGCCATCCTTTCCCTTTCCCTCCATGCTCAACAGTACTTTCCTCCCCTCCCATTTTCTCCCTTCTCCACCCACCACTGCCATTGCCCCAAGAGGGGATGCTCCAGAGCCACTCCTACCCCACTCCATCTGTACTGAGAGGAGAGTTGGGCTCAGCTGAGAAAGCAGATGGGTTTTCCCCCTCCCTTTTCAGTCCCCTGGGTGTTCCCTGCTAGTCTGAGAGCAGGCATGGGGAAGGGGAACCCCATTTCCTTAGCCTACCTGGGAGGATATCACTGCAGACGGCAGGAAAAAGCCTTACTAAAATCAAGGTCTACAACATTCACTGTTCTTCCCACAGCCACAAAGCCCATCACCTTGTCATGAGAGGAAATCTGGTTGATCAAGTATGATTTGCTCCTGACAGATCCAAGTTGGCTGTTCTTTACCAAGTTGGCTTGTTATCCCCTAGAGCAGGGATGGGCAAAATGTG
>NW_017728992.1:198739834-198745093 GCF_001723915.1 Gavialis gangeticus
AGCCACAAAGCCCATCACCTTGTCATGAGAGGAAATCTGGTTGATCAAGTATGATTTGCTCCTGACAGATCCAAGTTGGCTGTTCTTTACCAAGTTGGCTTGTTATCCCCTAGAGCAGGGATGGGCAAAATGTGGCCCGTGGGCCAGATGTGGCCTGCCAGGCCATTCTATCTGGCCCATGGGGCCCCTAAAAAATTTAGAAAATGAATATATATCTGCCCCTGGCTGCCTGTCATGTGGCCCTCAATGGCTTGCCAAACTCAGTAAGCAGCCCTCTGCCCAAAATAATTGCCTGCCCCTGACTTAGATGCTTACAAACTAATATTTTTATCATATACTCCAGTATATTTCTAGGTATAGAAGTTAGACTGAGAAACCTGCAAATAAATGCCTAGTTCCTCCCCTCTACCCCCCAGATGAGGAATTATGTTAGTCTTTTCCATTCCTCCTGGACTTTACCCAACCTTTACAAATTCCTATAGATAACTACTAATGGATCTGCCTTTACCCTCAACAAGTTCCTGAAATACTCAGGGAGTTTCTTCCAACCTGCTCATCTGAAAACACTGAGTTAGTTTAAGTAATCGGTAACCTGTTATTTTACGCACTCTAGGTCAAAGATCTACTCCCCTATCCTTGCTGCTCATGGTCCTTGTCATCTGATAGTTTGGGATTTTGTAAAAACTAAACTGAAAAAAGGAGTTAAACACTTCAACTTTCTCTGCTTGCTCATGTATTAGATCCCCCTCTCCATTTAGCTGTGCTGGAAGGCATTGAAGCTCCTTTGCAAGCAGTTGGCAGAAAGGAATCCACCAGGCTCAGATAACAGTATTTTGGGAAACTTCCAGGAACATCCACCTCCATAGGCTACAAAAGTGGCCGCTGTCCCTCTGCATGCAGGTAGCTGAAATTTGCAGCCCCCGTTTTGTGTGAATTTTCCTCATTGTGCTCATTAAGGCTGAATGGTGTTTTTCAGACTAAGACCCTAAACAGGGAACCAGGTTATGACATCCAATGTAAAATGGCATGTTAGTCGCTGGACAAGGACCTCTTTTAAATTAATGGCTTTGGCACACAGCTTGCTTTAATTCATTTAGTTTATAGGCACAGGCAGGTCTTACTAGATTTGCTACAAATGCATCCAAATTGACATTTAGTTGTAAGGCTATCGCTGGCAGCAACAGAAATGTGCATCTTGGTTCTTGTTTCTTTGTATTTGTAAACATTTGGGGGAAATCTGTGGCTTGCAAAACTTCAGTGGAGTTACTTGGTGAAGGTGTTCCAATGTCACAATGATAGACCGCAGGATACAACCATTACACCACAGATAAATATAATGCTATTATAGTAACAACCCTGAAGGCAAAAATAAAAGGGGAAAGTAGATGGGAAATGAGAAAATAAGTTGATTTAGGAGATGAGATAAAAAAGAAAAACTTCAAAATGTATGTATTTATAAATCAGTGCTTTTATTTGCTATGATATGTGGGCGAACTGTGTTGCTCTTGGAGGGAGAGATGAATCCATCTTCTGCTGAGTTACTTCTGATGAGTATTTGTTGAGCTCTATGAAATGAGATGCCATTTGTCCATCAAGGAAGAGCACAGACTGACTGCAGATGCTTCCTCAGCCTGGCAAAGAGTATTTGTACCCAAAAGCTTACAAAGAAGCATTTTTCCAGCTATTGGAGTTGGTTTAATAAAAGATATTAGATTTACCCAAAGAACCTTGCCTGTATTTGTCAATCAAGTTGCCTATAGATACGGGAAGGTATCACCAAAACCACACACTGGTGCTAATGAGGAACTTCAAGGGACACCCAAGGTTAAACAGCTCCAGAGACTAGTCTGTTCGGTGACTACCATGTTCTAGAGTTTACAACCATAAAGAACCATTAGATGACTTAGTCTGATCTGTATAAAACAGTTGTGAGATGTGCATCCCAGGTTAGAAAGGTTGCTGTGGGAGCAAGAAAAGAAGTTTCCTTTTCCTGAGCTGGTCACTGGGGGAAAACAGGATTTCCTTTCCCAGGGGATCAGTCAAGCCACTAAGTATACACAATATCTGTTTAATAGCCAAGTCACTTAGGCCACATCTTCACTGACTCCCTGCTCACTAGGGGTGTGAGAGTGGGCCCTATTTCATTCAGATTTGGCCCAAATTAGTGACAGTGATTCAATTAATTGATTCAGATCACTGCCCACGATATGATTTGGCCAAATCTGAATCTGAAGATCCAATGCTTATTTGGCAAATCAGCAATTCGGACATAGACACAGCATTAAAAGTCTAATGTTCATACCCTGAGACAGCAGGTGTGGCTCATGAACGCTGTGATGCGGAAGCTGATGGAGCATCCCACAGGAGTGTGTTGGGGTGCCCTCCATGTACTTCCGGTCCAGTTCCTGGTCTGCCAGGGAGCTTGCTGGGGGCCTTCCCATGCCCCCTGACTCGGGAATCAGCTGCAGGGGGCCCCCAGATGCCCCCCTTCCACACCCAGGAGGCACCAGTCACTGAGCCAGTGGTGTGCAGGGGAGGGGGGCCCAGTGCACTCCTTGGTGGACCCGGAAGTGGACCGGAAGTACTTCTGGTCCACTTACAAGTCTGATGCCAAGTATGCTGGGGAGCCCCCCATGCTTCTGTGGGACACTTCATGCACCCCAGCATTGCAGCAGTCACGAGCCGCCTGCTACCTAAAGGTATGTAGAAAAAACATTTAAAACTCTGTCTATGTCCAAATCTCCAAATCTTTCCAAACCTCTCCAAATTCAATTCAGAGAGCTTAAAGGGTCCACTGATTCGATTTGGAGATTCAGCCACCAAATCAAATCAGGGACTGAAGCTTCGCACAGCCCAGCTGCTCACCTCAGGACCACTGCTGAGGATGCAAGTCCAACCCATTCACACCCACTCCAGAATACCAAAGCCCAGCAATTAGGCAGGATATGGGTGAGGAGGAACAGACCACCATGTTCAGGGACCCTGTCTCCAGAGAACCCAAGAGCCACACTGGGCCACATACTTAGGGCCACACCAAAGCGTTTTGGAGCCATTTCTGATACTTTACCTCCCGGCATTGGTGCATCAGAACAAGGAGGTGGTAGTCGGGGTTTTACTTCTGCAGCAGCAGTACTAAGGCTGAATAGGAGGCAGGATAAAAATAGCTTTAATCTCCCTGTTCTTGGCGCGCGTGTGTGTGGGGGGGGACAGTTGAGATATGATAAAAAGAGAAGAACAGGAGAATAAGGTAAGAATATTTCTCAAGTCCTTGGGCTTGGGTTTGCCCATATTCTTCCATCTAGATTTTGATCTTGGCTCATCATTGTGCCTTCTAAGCATTCCACCACCCTGGACAGCCTGAGCATTTGTGCCACAGTCCCTTATCTGTAAAAGGGGAGTAAGAGTCAACTATTCAGAACTTCATGGAGCTTTAGAATTGGTCTATACGATTTGGTTTCATGAATAGATCCTGATCTTCTTGAAACCAACCAGAAATTCACCATCAACTTGAATCGAGTAGGAATGCCCCTTCCTAGTCTCAAATGTATACTTATCATGACATATCGCTTTAGGAATTTTAAATACTGAACAGAATGAGCAGATATACTGAACATAACCCATAAACCACAGCCTGCCTTGTCTTTCAGATTTTTTTTTCCTTACAACTGACCTTAAATTAATTTCTATGATGAGAGATCAAATTCAATCTCGCCCATCAATGGAAAAATACTGAATGTTCTGCTTCTTATATTTACCCAATAGACTACAATAGGCAGCATAGCAGTAAGAACAGAGGGGGAAAAAAACCCTCTCTACTAAAGCCTTACTGAATACATCAAAATGAGTGACCCATTAACATGAGTAAATGTTCTGTGTGTTTTTATTTGCAGTAAACAGATTTTGTTGATAATTGATGCATATTATTTTATAAGTAGTCCCCCCCCACCATTTATAAGAAGGGAAAGCAAAATAACTTAAAAAAACAAACAAATGCTATAATTAAAAGAGGTCCATGCCGGTCCATTATTCTAACGCAAAGAACAATTTGTAACTATCCACTTCCAACACACCAAATCCTTCTAATACCAAAAGGCATCAGTAGGATTTTATGCTTTGCAATATATTGAGCTTTGCTTGTATTTTATATTAAAGCGATTTAACAAATCATGCTAACTTGGTACAACGTTCTACAACTGAGCTAAGTGTTGGTAAATTGAACCCTAATCATTTAATTTCATTCAGCAAAGCTTTACACAACTTAGATTCATCTACTAACACAATTACAGTCAAGTGTTTTTAAGATTTAAACAAGCCCTTCCAAATTTAAACCCCAATTTTGGCAGCCATGTTCTAACCTGTTCTCATTAAAGAGCCATAAGTAACTGGCAGTACTCATTTTAGGGGAACTTTTGTAAAGGAGCATCCAGTTGTATGTGTACAGAACAGAAGAACAAAAAAATCACAGGAGGCAGAGATGGAAGAAACATTTCAGGATAAGGAGCTCATCTATCTGCCACTACAAGGTGATTTAGCTTCCAACATGCTGAGCAATAGAGATTATGGGACTCTTAGGAGGCCATTTCATAAGCTAAGAGACCCCAGTACTATTAAGTGGTTCATAGGAAATTATGCAATCATGGCAGTAAAGTGTGCATATTCTTCTTGAAAAAGAAAGACAAAAAGAGAACGGCAAGTTCTGCACATAATGCTGCTATCAAAATGCAGTTAGATATAGAACATTGTCTTGAACATATATAATGACACATAGAAAAGAAGATGCATGCAGTTCTTTGCCACAAAAATATGCACGGACAAGAACACCAAAAGTTATATTTAAATCTGACTCAGTCTCACTCATTACAAAAGACCCTGATCTAACTAAGCCTCCCGAAGCTGAACTTTAAGCACATTATTATTACGGCTACAATCTACGAACGTGCCTGGAGTTACCAATGAAGAATACAGTGGGGTGCCTAGCTCCTTCCTTGAAGAGCTTACAATCAAACAGAACGAGTAAGAGAGAACACCAGAGCACAAAGCAGAGAACTGATTTGCCTAAGGTCATGTCAGAGCTGAGAGCCAGAGTTATAATGAAAAGCAAAGTAATGTAAGATGGTCTTCTAGCATAAATCGCTGTCGCTGCATTAAAATAGATCATTTTCCTGGGAAATCTAAAAGTGATTTGAGCAGAAACAAAATAATTTTATATATGTCCACACACACACACACACACACACACACACACACACACACACACAC
>NW_017728992.1:198745204-198748619 GCF_001723915.1 Gavialis gangeticus
CACACACACACACACACACACACACACACACACACACAGATACATATACTCGCATACACATACATACATAGACACACACTAGGGCTGTGCAAAACTTCGGTCCCCTATTCGATTCAGTGAAGGTTCCGTCCAATTTGGTGGCCGACTCTCTGAATCCCAATTGAATCAGAGGACCCTTTAAATCTCTCCGAATCGAATTGGAATCCTCCAAATCAGTTCAGAGAGATTCAGAAAGATTCGGTGATTCAGACATAGACACAGCGTTAAATGTTTTTTCTATATGCCTCTAGGTAGCTCTTGATTTACACAACCCATGCTAATTATGTCAAAGTCAGGCCCTCTATTTATAAAATGAATAGGTAAGGTTTCTCACAGGTCAGATGTAGTGGAAGACCAAGAATAAACAAGATAATATATTGTTAATTATCTCTTCCTAATTATTTCCTTTATTGACACCACTGGATTTACTGATGGCAGGAGCAAATAGCTCAAAAGTAAATTCAGGATAGTGACTGTATTTCTCTGTCACTAATTGTATAGGTTTAGTTTATGTACCATCATATGCTTTAGAAGGCCAGTAAATCAATACATGCAAGGCAATTTGCTAATTAAATTGATAGACTGTTCTCATTAAAAAAGGTAGTTTCTAGTCCCATAAAGCCATATACCTGAGGTGTTTGGCCCTATCTTCTATAGTACACAATAAAGGTAAACCATTCCTTAATTTTGTAAAGTTACTTTTGCTACAAAAGTCTTGTTTTCAGACTTCTGGAGAAAAGCAATGTCTGCAATATATATATATATATATATATATATATATGTATATATATATAAACTTTACAGTTTGGCCAGTCAGTGTTTCACACTGCCCTAACCAGGAAACATGTCAAGCATCATTGTGTCAAACAAGAACAAGTATTTAGCAAGCATGGAAGCTTGCCATCATTCAAAAAATTCGAAACCTCCCCCCCGACTTTCATGTGCTTAATCTGTAATGTGCCTATGTTTGTTATGTTACTGTGTAGCTTTATATGTTACTGTGTAGTTCACCTCATTTTTTCTTCTAAGACCATGTAACCAACATGATACATGAGGTCCAATCCCTCATAAAAAACCCCAACATGTGTATTATCAAGACATTAGCCATTGTAAGTGTCCTTGTAAGACAACATTTTTTTCAAAGCAGAACCAAGACCTCAAAATGCGAATTCCTGCAGACATTGCTTTTCTCCAGAAATCTGAAAACAAGACTTTTGTAGTAAAAGTAACTTTACAAAATTAAGGAATGGTTTACTTTTATCGTGTACTATAGAAGATAGGGCCAAACACATCAGGTATATGGCTTTATGGGACTAGAAACTACCTTTTTAAATGAGAACATTCTATCAAATTTAATTAGCAAATTGCCTTGCCTGTATTGATTTACTGGCCTTCTAAAGCATATGATGGTACATAATCTAAACCTATAAAATTAGTGACAGAGAAATACAGCCACTATCCTGAATTTACTTTTGAGCTATTTGCTCCTGCCATCAGTACATCCAGTGTTGTCAATAAAGGAAATAATTAGGAAGAGATAATTAACAATATATTATCTTGTTTATTCTTGGTCTTCCACTACATCTGACCTGTGAGAAACCTTACCTATTCATTTTATAAATAGAGGGCCTGACTTTGACATAATTAGCATGGGTTGTGTAAATCAAGAGTAACTCCATTAAAGTCAATGGAGTTATAGCACTATAAAAATAAACTGGGAGTCAGAGTCAGACTTAGGGTCGCCTAATATTTTGTACAAAACTAGTTGGAACATTTTAGCAAGGGGAAATCAATCAAATTAAAGATACTGAATGAAGTACCAGGAACATAGGGTCCTTCAAGCTTAAACAAGCAGCTGTACCATAAATAAGGATGTATTAGCATTAGAAAAGGTACAGAGAAGGGCAAACAAGATGATCAGGGGTATGGAGTGGTTGTCATACCAGGAGAAACTGAAAAGGCTAGGAAAGAAAAGGAGAAAGCTGAGGGGAGATGTGATAGAGGCCTACACAGTCATGAAAACTGAGGACAAAGTGAATAAAGAACTGTTAATTCTGCAGGTCCCAGAATACTAAAACTGGAGGGATCCAGTGAAATTAGCTAGAGACAGGTTTAAACTTGACAAGAGGAAACGCTAGTTTATGCAGTGTGAAATCAACTTGTGGAACTCTACCACAGGAAGTTGGAGGGGCAGGCAGCATAGCTGGGTTGAAAAACAGAGTAGACATAAATAAGAGATCCATTAATACCTATTAAATAGAAAAGGCAGGAATATAGTCCCTGGAATCTCTAAAGCCATGGTGGTGGATGCCAGGGAGGGTATGGCAAGGGAGAATTCACCCTTGATATACCATGTTCACAGACACAAAGTAACATGGGAAAAAATGCACCCCGGCCACTCCTCTCTTATACTTTCCTCCCATGCTTTAGGGCTTGCAGATGCAGGAAGAGCAACAAGCAGCCGACTAGCAGTATCACAGTGTGCAAAGTGTGATGGGAATTGTAGTTCTCCAGAGAGACTGTGGAGTTTGCTACTACTGGGGCAGGGCAAAGCTTTCACCCCAAGTTTTTTGCTACTGGAACCCGTGTCCAGAGGGGAAAAATGGTGATTTGAGCAGTAAAAAATGGGGTTGATTCTCCCTCCCAGCGGCACTGAGCTCCATTGCCATTCTGCAGGACTGATTCCCTGACCCCTCGTACTCTATGACACATTGTCTATGCCAGCTGCTTCCTGGCAAATCGGAAAATGCAGGCAGAGCATGGGACAGAAGAGTAAGACACCCCTTCTCTGTCCTTCGGGTGCACCTCCCCTTAAGGCAGTGCCCAATGCATGTGCCCCATGCATCCACCCCTGTTATGCTACTACCTGTTCATATCCTCTCCCTCCAATTCCTGCCGCTATCAGAGACTTGATAATGGCTAGATGAACCCACTATGACATTTTTTATGCTCCTCTGATCTTAATAAGAAAATAGTATCAAAATAGTATAATAGTGTGCGTCTCAATAATTCTCCTTTGAAGTGCTCTGTTTGTAGGTAACGATGTGGTTTTCTATCCAGCTGGAACTGGTCAGAAAAACCTTGACAGATGAATTTTTCCATCTATAAAAGTGGAGCAAAACTAGAACATTTCACAAAATCAGGTTGTTATCTCTGAAATTTCATTTAGGAGGAAATTTTTCTGAAATGTCTCATTTTGACATTTTTGCACCAAAATACTTTGACTTTTCCTTCCACAGTAACTGTTCTAGTCGATGTTTCATAGTTTCATAGTTTCTAGGGTCGGAAGGGACCTGAGCAGATCATCTAGTCCGACCCCCTGCCATGGCAGGAAGAGCACTGGGGTCAAACGACCCCAGTAAGGTGGTCATCCAAC
>NW_017728992.1:198749404-198750228 GCF_001723915.1 Gavialis gangeticus
GTGCCAGAATAATTTTCTCGAACAGCTTGCCCAGGATCGAGGTAAGGCTGACTGGCCTGTAGTTCCCCGGGTCCTCTTTTCTCCCCTTTTTGTAGATGGGAACCACGTTGGCCCTCTTCCAGTCCTCCGGCACCTCTCCAGAGCACCACGAGTGTTCATAAAGCCGTGCCAGGGGACTTGCAATGACCCCAGCGAGTTCCTTCAGGACTCTAGGGTGAAGATCATCCGGGCCGGCTGACTTAAAAATGTCCAGCCCCTCCAGAAGCTCCCTAACTAAATCCTCACTCACTCTAGGCCCAGGTGAGCCTCCCCCGGGGCCCAAAGGGGGCCCAGCAGGGAGGTGGCAGTTCTAATTCATACTCTATTACAATGCAATCCAACAATTAAATAAGTCAGACTGAAACAAAATATGTCTGTAGTCCAGGGGTAGGCAATTATTCCAGGCGGAGGGCCACTTACAGTGTTTAAGCAAGCTGTCGAGGGCCGCATTGGTATCCCTGCCCCTTGACAGGTGCCCCGCCCCCTGGTTGTCATCTTGCAATGAGAAGTCCCACTCCTTAACCTGTGACCTTTACCAGCAGAAATCCCTCCCCTTGCCCTGGAAATATTCCTTTCATCAAGGGGTTTTGCCATCTCAGAACCAGAAATATACCAAATTATATTCTAAAAATCAAACATCTACAACATTCATTGATTTGATTTCAAAAAATTTTTTTGTCTGATTTACATGCATTTGTGTAGTGTACACAGGGGTGTTTGCACAATAGCTTAAAATGAAGTCTACTCTTGTAGCTTGTAGGGGGGCGGGAATGGGGATAGGTTTG
>NW_017728992.1:198755228-198770572 GCF_001723915.1 Gavialis gangeticus
CGGGCCGGCTGACTTAAAAATGTCCAGCCCCTCCAGAAGCTCCCTAACTAAATCCTCACTCACTCTAGGCCCAGGTGAGCCTCCCCCGGGGCCCAAAGGGGGCCCAGCAGGGAGGTGGCAGTTCTAATTCATACTCTATTACAATGCAATCCAACAATTAAATAAGTCAGACTGAAACAAAATATGTCTGTAGTCCAGGGGTAGGCAATTATTCCAGGCGGAGGGCCACTTACAGTGTTTAAGCAAGCTGTCGAGGGCCGCATTGGTATCCCTGCCCCTTGACAGGTGCCCCGCCCCCTGGTTGTCATCTTGCAATGAGAAGTCCCACTCCTTAACCTGTGACCTTTACCAGCAGAAATCCCTCCCCTTGCCCTGGAAATATTCCTTTCATCAAGGGGTTTTGCCATCTCAGAACCAGAAATATACCAAATTATATTCTAAAAATCAAACATCTACAACATTCATTGATTTGATTTCAAAAAATTTTTTTGTCTGATTTACATGCATTTGTGTAGTGTACACAGGGGTGTTTGCACAATAGCTTAAAATGAAGTCTACTCTTGTAGCTTGTAGGGGGGCGGGAATGGGGATAGGTTTGTGGGGAGCTGTTAGGTGTGGGTATGTGGGGTGTGGGGGAGGGTCTGAGTGTGAGGTAAGGGAGCATGTGGGTGTGCATATGGATGGGTACAGGGTTTGTTGGGGCCTGTGTGTGGCGGTGAGTGGCTGGGGTGTGAGGGAGTGTTGGTCTGCATGTATAATAGTGCGAGGGGGGTGTGGGTCCATGTGTATGGTGGGATGTGCACATGGGACTTGCCCTATGAACACACACACACACGCTCCTGCCCCTGGAGTACCAACACAGTCTGCATGCTCCCTTGGTCCTGTGATTCAGCCACATAGTGCTGGAGCAGCTTGAAAGCTGTGGCAAGCAGAGACTTCCAGTTGGGAGGGGAAGGGTGGGAGGGGATTGGGGGCAGGGAAGGGCCAGGCTGGCTTTGTTGATGGCTCCCCTTGGGTCCTATTGCCCCTGGCTCCTGTCATCTTTGACAGGCAGCCAGGAGCAGATAAATATACATTTTCTAATTTTTTTAGGGGCTCCACAGCCCAGATAGAAGGGCTTGGTGGGCTGGATCTGGCCCATGGGCTATATTTTGCCCACCACTGCTGTAGAACCACAATTATTTCTTTAAAAATTTATTTGGGGAAGAATTTTGAAATCATGGGTTTCTTTTCAATTCAGCATTCAATCAAGTTCCAAAACTGTCATGTCCCCATAATAATGAAAAAAATCCTTTGTCCATCGCTCTAGTCCTGACCCTCGGTTCTAAAGTCATGTTGCCCTGGCACATATCACTGCCAGTAATTAAGTTTCATATGGATATCTACCAAACTGGAACTCAACTAATAGATCTGTGGCTGATGCATGTGAAGGAGTAGAAGCCAGTTCCCTCCAACTTAGTTGTGTTGGCTTTGTAAAGCTAACAGAAAAAATAAATTGTTATTGTTAGTTCTATATTAAATATATTGTGGGCACTAAAGGCCTTAGGCCATAGGCACACCAGACTCCACACTTACTATACAACCAAGGACAGGTGAAAAGCACTTATTTCCTTCATTTACTTTATATACACAAATGGTATCTATATTGTGAGTACTGAGGGTGAAAATGATGTTTGCAAAGTGCACTGAGATCCTTTGGACAAAAGATGATGTGGATAGGCTGAACATTTATCTTATTATATAAGCAGTTTAATGATTTTGAGATGCCCAAACTGAATAGAACAAAATGCTTTCCATGCACAAACACCCGCTCATTCAAAATGAAATTAAAAGAAATGAACACCAGGCATATAGTCAGACCTGCAAAACAAGTTAATGAATGGGGATGTTTCAAAAAGGATATTCGAACATGGGTGCTTCCTGCTTAATTATAATCCAGAATGTTTACCTGCAGGTTAGAAAAGGCAGACCCACTCCCATCTCTGTGATCAAACAAGAACCCCTGAGCTGAAAACCTTCTTTGTTATTAGACTTCACCACAGGCAGGAGACATTAAAACCAGTCAGGTTTTAAAAGGAAACTCATTATCACTTCTGCCACACTTTTTGTCCCCTCAAAAAAGGGTTTGTTGTGAGACATAATGAGCTCTGAATCACTTTAAAGGCTATTGGCAGCACCTAAAATGCTCTAAATACTATTAACTACATCAAGAGGAAAGGAGGCTTCGAAGTTCGCAGACTAGCATACATATCTAGTGGCTTGGTGTAATGAAGATTACCAGCTGGTAGAGATGTCCACTCATTACATCATCCCCATTAGTTGACTGAAGCAAAAAAATAAGTCTGTGTTTTATGGCATCATCATATTTCCGGCAGAAAAGTTTGGGAAGTTATTTAGATGCCAATTATTAAACTGAGGCAAGCTACATTTCCACCTTATAGACTAACTAAATGAAAGCTATATAACATCAGCTTTTGTGACCCTGATCTCACTTTATGGTTTCATTGGTCTTCTTACATATCAAGTGCTTGTTGTTAAGAATGCTCAAGAATGATAGGCAGGCAGGGACACAGGCCCAAGTCCACTCTCCCCCTCCCCCCCCCCACCAGTTCAGGTCTGGGGTTATTCCCCCCCGCCCCAGTTTGGGTCCTGGCCCATTACCTCCCCTCCCCACTGGTACGGGTTCAGGTCTGGACCTGTTCCCTTCTTCCCACCCCGTTGGTTCAGGTACAGGCCCATTCCCCCACCAGTTCATGTCTGGGTCCGTTAATCAATTTGGGTCTGAGCCCATTCTCCCCCTCCCCTGTGCCGCAACTCTGAAGGAGCCACTGGGCTCCGATTGTCCCACAACCTGGACGGGCCAGGGCCCCAGTCACTGTGAACTTGGGCCCCAGCTGGGCCACGTTGTGGAGCAATCAGAGCCCCGTGGTTTTTCCAGGGGGCTGCAGTTTGCCCCTGCCCCATGCACAGACCAGGGTGCCATGTGCTGCCCCCCACCCCTGGCTCCCGAACACTGTGCCCCTGAAGGAGCTGCCAGGCTCTCATTGCCCGATGATCGGGCCTGGCTGGGGCCCAGTCACTGTGAAAGGGGCCCGTCATGTTGCCCCACTCCCCTGGCTCCTCCCACATCCAGCCCTGTGCACCCACCCAACCTCCTGCCGCTCCACTCTGCGCTGCCTCGCAGGAAGGGATGGGGGGGAACTTGCATGCGGTGGCTGTAGCTGCCATCCTATGTTGCCCCTGCCCAGTGTTTGGCTGCATGCAACCACCCCTCTGCCCTGCTCACCCTCCCTGGGCAGAGGTGATCAGGGGCCAAGAAGCAAGTCAGGGGCACAGCACAGTGCAGTGGAGGAGCGTGGGGTGGGGTGCACTGCTGCGGGTTGCATCACATGGCCACTCCCCTCCTCTTCCTCCCTGCTTCCTCCTGCTCTCTGTTAGAAGTGGTCTGGGGGCAAACCATGCTGCACCTCCTGACAACAGGCAGCAGGGAATGGAGGGTGGCAAGGAGGGGAGTAGGTGTAATGCAGCATGTCGCAGTGCCCCACAGCAGCATGCCATGCAGCCAAAGCCTATGGTAGGGAGCATACTGCACCCTGCAATAGGCAATGCTCTGCATCAGTCAGCACGCCACACAGCCATGCCCTGCAGTAGGCAATGCACCACGCTGCACCGCACCCCTGACCACCTCTGCCTCCTTCTGTCTGTATTTTTGTAAGAGTCTGGGCCAGTCAATTGCTGCCCACCCTCTGGATGGTGCATGCACAGTTCACCCAGAGTATTATGGACAGACAGACAGACTGACTATGGCTTTTATAATATTAGAATAGTAGAATTTCCAACTGGTCCTTTCCATAATGCAACAATTAAAAAGGTCAAATTGAAACCTAATATTTCTTTAGATTTACAACTATTTCTTAAAAAAATATTTGGCCCTTTCCATAAGATGTTCTGTTTTACTGCTTAGAAACAGTATGGACTCTCTTGCAAATTTCTAAACAAAATAGGAATACACACACACATGCATGGAAGTATGTATGCATATTTCATAGTTTTATAATTGGTAGGGTCAGAAGGGACCTAAGTAGATCATCAAGTCTGACCCCCTGCCATGGGCAGGAAAGGATGCTGGGGTCAAATGACCCTGGCTAGGTGGCTGTCTAGCCTCCTTTTGAATACCCCCAGGGTAGAGGTGAGCACCACTTCTCTTGGAAGTTGGTTCCAGCTCCCAGCCACCCTGACTATGAAGTAGTGCCTCCTGATATCTAGCCTGAATCTACTCTCAGTAAGCTTATGACCATTATTCCTCATTACTCCTGGTAGTGCTCGGGGGAACAGGGACTGTCCCATAGCCTGCTGGTCCCCCTTGGCCAGTTTGTAGATGGCCACCAGATCCCCTCTCAGCCTTCTCTTGTGGAGGCTGAACAGGTTCAGGTCCCATAGCCTCTGCTTGGAGGGCCTGCCTTGCTGCCACCTGACCATGCAAGTGGCCCTCCTCTGGACCCTCTTGATGCTGGTCACATCCCTCCTGAAGCGCGGCGCCCAGAACTGGACACAGTACTCCAACTGCGGCCTGACCAGTGACGCATAGAGGGGGAGGATCACCTCCTTGGAACTGCTCGTGATGCATCTATGGATGCATGACAAGGTGCGGTTAGCCTTCCTGACCGTGTCCTCACAATGGTGGCCCATGTTCATTTTGGAATCAATAATGACACCAAAATCCTTTTCTGCCTCTGTGCTGATGAGAAGGGAGTTCCCCAGCCTTTCTTATTCTTAATAGTGCTTCTTAGTAGTAGACGAAAGAATCTCAAAGTACTTTACAGTGGAGTTCAGTATGATTATCCCCTATTTTATGAGAGAGAAACTGAGGCACAGACAAGCAATGTGATATTTCCCAGGTCTCCCAGCAAACCAACGGCAGAGCCAGGTACAGAAGCGAGTTTTCCTCAGTCATACTTGCATTTCACTGATCTTACTTTCTCACTCACAATGTATGAAATAACTATTGGATACTTACTGAGGATGGCGAGTTCACAACCTCTTTCTGTGTCCTGTTCCAGTGTTTTACTCCCCCCGTTGGCTCACATTTGACTTACTGTCCACTGTAATCCACAAGTCCTTTTCTGCAGAGCTGCTGTTTAGCCAGTTGGTCCCGTCTGTACTGTTGCATGGGATTGTTCAATCCTAAGTGCAGGATGTATCACTTGTCCCTATTAAACCTCATGAGATTTCTTTTGGCCCAATCCTCCAATTTATTCAGGTCACTCTAAATCCTAGCCCTACCCTCCAGTATATCTACTCCTCCTCCCAGCTTGCTGTCATCTGCAAACTTGTTGAGCATGCACTCAATGCCATCTTCCAAGTCATTGATGAAGACATTGAACAAAACTGTCTCCAGGACTGACCCCTGGATAATTCATTCAGAGTAATTTCAGGGAGACTCAGCCAGCATACAGGCTCTAGACTCCATCAAGATAAAGGTGGATGCACTCTAGAGCTCTTTGAAATACCTGGTAGGAAGTAGGGTTGTGCAAAGCTTCTGGTGCCGATTTGATTTTGAGGAGATTTGGCCCAATTTGGCAGCCGAATCTCTGAATCAGGGGACCAGTTAAAAGGTCTAAATCAATTCAAAGCTCTCTGAATCAATTCAAAGAGCTGGGGCCGGGTGGGACAGCCATTGAGAGCAAGGGGGGATAGGGCCTGTGTGATTCAGAGATTTAGCTGATTCTGCAACAGCCAAATTTCTGAATCAGATTTGGCTGAATTGATTCAGGATAGTGATTCAAATCACTGTTCCCTGAATTGGCCAAATCCAAATCCGAAGTGCATACTAGCTGCGTCATGCAAGCCTAGTAGGAAGCTCTTGCAGGAAGGGGTTACCCACATCATTATACATAGGTAAGAAGGGTCAACTATAAGATTTTTTGCATCTCAGGAGACCCTAGAACAATTTCTAAGGGATAGAAAGGGCCTTGAAACTGCTTTTAAGCTATCTTTCAGCTTTGACACATAATTAGAAGCAGGAGCTCACAAAGCTGTAGACAAGCCCTACATCTTTCCCAAGGACTGGTTGATTTGGCTGCTGAAGCCAGGTGAAAAACAAGTGCATTGTCTGGTTGGATGACTGATATAAACGCGGTGTCACACGGTGACCCTGTCCAACCTGTCAGGTGTACATCTGGCAGAAGCCAGGGGAAGCTTTCCCAGAACTGCCTCCAACTCTACAAAACCTGGCTGAACTGTGCTCAAAAGCCTGGCAAGAAAGCAGGCAGCAAGCATTGCCTTTGAGCCACAAAGCCAAATTTATTCCATAGTGTAACTCCCTTGTTTTCCCTTGAGTTAAATTAAGGATTAAATAGATCACCACAAACTCTCCTTCAGATCAACATTTCTCCCATGATTGCTGCCTCAGAGTTCTGTAGATCACTTCACTGCGGAGGGTATTACTGCAGTGACAACTTTAACTCAGGCCCAGTGAAACTTTTTGGCCTGGAGTATGATCAAAGCTTGGAGAATCATCAGCACACATGGTACTTTAAGCCTAAATCATGCCATATTCCACATCCTGCTTGGGTACCCCAACTTCTCACCTCTTAAATTAAACCCAAGCTTGGCATGACTCAGAAACACACTCAGTTTAAGTTATGGAATCAGATTCAACCACAAAGTTGAATCAGGAAAAAAATGCACTGCAGTGCATTGAGCACAAACTTGGGCCGCTGAAGAAGAGGAACCAACAAATTCCCACCTGGAACAATAGATGCTTACGCTAATTTAAAAACAAACCAGCAACATAATCTTTTATGTTAAGAGACTCTTCCCTTCAGTTGCATTTTTAATCCTACCCAGGCCAGCAAAGTCCAATGACCGAAGGCCCTACATGTACTTAGAGATCCTTGACACTAGGTTGCGCTGGCACTCTGAACTTCCTGCTGTACCAGATGTAAAACTTGGCTCATAGTCTATTCCAAGAACTTTCCTACAATCTGAATTGGAGAACTGGTCCTTTTCTACTCAAGTTGTTGTGCTGGGCCCTTCACCATAAGCTCTGAACATGCATGCAAGCTCACTGCACAGTGGTTGCTCAGTCTGTTCTGCATCAGTCCTTTCTGTAGGGGATTAATAACTGATAGCAATAGGTTTTGGGAAGAAGTCTTTGGCATTCGGCTAACATGGAGGTGAACCCATTCAAAACAGAAGTGTATTTTGCCCACCACTGCTGTAGAACTACAATTATTTCTTTAAAAAAAAATACTTGGGGAAAATTTTTGAAGTCATGGGTTTCTTTTCAATTCAGCATTCAATCAGATTGCAAAACTGCAATGTCCCCTGGAAAACGGTACAGACTGAAAGCAAGCAGTGTAATTCTTTGGTTGTAATGAGGGGAAAAGATGAAGGAGAGACTGGCAGAGTACTAAAAGGAGAGAATAGCATGATGCTCCTTATGGAGCATTTGCACAAGGTACTCAACCTCAACTCCTTTGGTTTCCCAATCCACATCAGCCCTTATTGTTATCGATGTAGGGAAGAGCTCCCTGTTCCAGGGAGTTACGATCTAAAGAGACAGAAGAGATGATTTGTTGAAGGAGAAACAGAAGCACAGAGAAGCACAGCAATTTTCCTCAGTTCAAAGAGCAAAAATCTGTGACAGTTATAGGCAGAAGCTACTGTCGATAACAGCTACTGTCTATAACTCCGGCCTCCCATCACAGAAGGGATGCCTTGTCCATAGAAGCACTCAGCCTCATTTACCCATTAAAATGCATGAATTCCAGTAATATTGTACAATTTAAGAAAGTGCTTTCATGAACGCTTCCCACAGTGATAATGCATTGCCTCTGGTCAGACGTGACCTTTTCACCTCTCATCAGCTGAAGGTCATGTCTCGACTGCTCATTTTCCTCTGTGATTTCACAGAACTTTAAAGGTGAGAAGGAACGGACATTTCCAACCATGTCCACGCATCCTATTTACTCGATAGCCTTTCCCCAACTTGCAGAAGGGAGATACTGTGCAACCACAGAAGATGCCACATGTCAGCTAATGAGCTACATTGCTTCTTAAGAAGAAAAGAGAGAAAAACAAGACTGATCATAACGCAGTTTTCAAATTGTTCCTAAACCTGGCAAATTTAAACATTAGCAGAGGTGTCAAACAATTCCTAAAGAATTATTTAGTTGTCATCTGGCAATGATAAATGACTTTAAACTTGGGAGGGGGGTCTTTTAATAGTCTGACATTTTGTTACAAGAGCTCGCTTTCTTGTGTGTTTTATTCTTCCTTTCAGTCTATCACATGCAACCACACAGCTACCAGCCAGGTTCTGGTGAGTCAGAGCCAGGTGGGAGGCAATCATGCCGCTATTGATAGTGTTATTATTTTGTATTATTTGTAAGTGTTCTTACACATCTCTCTCACTTTCTTTTTTACTGGGTTCAGCATGAGCCACTTGCATTTCCCAAAGATGTGGGTAAGACAAATTACTTAGCTTGGGAATCGGCAGTCTGGATCGGCGATCTATCAAGGCTGGCATTCTGCTTCTGATCACAAGCATTACCAGATGCTTCTGCCACTTTGCAAAATTAACTGCCTCCGCCCCACTGGTTTGTCCGCCATAAACTATGAGAGCAATAAACAAGTACAATGATCCGTTCTATCATGACCGTGAAAGTTTTCATTCTGCGCTATCCAAGCCATTTTGGAATGCTACTTCATTCTTGACTCCCATAAAATTAGCCAGCAGTAAGATGCACGGACTAAACCTGTAAGCCGAGAAAAATTTTAAATTTGTCACAATTGCAATTTCATTGGAATTTATGTTATTCTTTTGTTAGGAGCGTGGAAGACTGGTGCTGCCTTAGTCGGGGGGGCACATGCCCCCCCCCCCAGCGACCAGTCCTGCCAACCGGGGAATGTGGGGGGGGGGGTCCTCCATGGCTGATCTTGCTGCCCGGGTGGGGGGTCCCCCCACAGCTGATCTCACGCCCAGGGGGGCAACGGTGCTTCTGGGAGCGACTGCAGCAATCGGCCGGCGCTTGCAGGGGGAGCACTAGCGCTCCCGCCTGCGTATCGCCTAAGTGGCAAGCATGCCTGGTCAGGGGGTGCACCAGTGCTTGCAGGGGGTGCATTCATTAGGAGGAAAAATGAATATAAAGTTTAAGTAAGGGACATGGTCAAAGGTTTGTTGAAGGCAAAAACTAATTAAACCAACTGGCTGCCACTTATCAGCCATTTTGTTGACATGGTAAAATAAGTCCTATAACATCAAGCTCCTATTTCTATCTGCACATTTTGCAATGCCAATCCAATCATCCTGTGTTGTTTTTATTTATTTGGTATTGAAGAAAGGCGCACTAGCTGGTAAATCCCAAGGATGTCCATTTGTGCTTTTTAAAGGTATGTATCAGAGGCCTATTGCATGGATGCAATCTTTTGAATGAAGATAAGTGCACACACAAAGAATTACAAAACTGATCTAAAAATTGAGAGATTTTTTTTTTCAATAATAAATTAGGGCCTTTTTGTCTTCTTTTTATCATCATCATCTTTGGGACTTAGGTTTACACGCTTTTCTCCTAAAGCATAAATATTGGAATCTCACTTCCCTTGTACCCACTTTTTAAAAATGAAAGCTAAGATTCCCATGGCATTAGAGTTCTGGGAGGTTGGGAGTTAAAAAAAGAAATAAAAAAAAAGAGAATGGGGGTGTTTCTGACAGGCACTCAAGTGATTTAAGAACTTAAATTTTGTTTTCAAAGGTGACTTAAGTAGTTAGGAGCCCAAATCTCAGTGAAAATCAATGAGAATCAGGCCACTAAGTCATGTAGGTACTTTGGGAATTTTTACCCAGTTAACAGGATTCACAAAACTGATTGGACTGCAGGACTCACAACTGGAATAAAAAAAATCACTTATTTCAATCATTTGATGTTTGAATTAGCTTAATTTTGTGGCAGGAGAAAATCTTATACTGGCAATAGAACAAACCCAGGGAAGCAGGCTGGATCAGGTGGGTGTGCTGTACAGTTGCACCCAGATGACAGTCCCTTTTCAAAATCTCTTGAAATACTACACTACAGCAAGCAATGACTTCCAAGGAAAATTACTTACAGCTCTGGTAACGGTCTGTACACGTATACCTGTCCTCTGCTGAATAAAATCTGAGCTGCTCAAAGACAGCATGGGACCTAGGGGTGCAACGAGTAGAGTAGGGGATGGGCTTTGTGAACTGGGGCCCACGCTGCAGGTTTTGCAGGGGGCAGCTGTCTTACCCATGCTGGAAACTCCTAAATGGTCCCTACATGAACTGCTGCAGCCACCCCGTGCTCTTCCCACCCCATCTGTTGCTCTTAAAGTAGCAGCAGGAGCCGGATATTTTGAAGTTGCCAAGTGACTCTGCAGAGCGGAGGATGATTCTGGCACCCCCACTAACTTGGCATGTAAGGCAGGTGCCCCTCTCTACCATGCCTAGTCACACTACAGAGGGGAATCATCTTAGAGATGCTGAATAGACACTTTCCTCATTAGGTTAAGGAATAGGGACCAATGCTTTTTAATGCAGGAAGATGCAGTATCTGTCCTTGACGTTGTGAAGAAGCTTCTGAATTCATAGATTTGTCATGCTTCACCCCCAAAGTCCTACCTTGCCACAGTTCTGGGGCTGGGCAGATCTGGGATTTCCTAAAGAGGGGTAAAGCACACTGCCCCCGAGACTGCCCCAGGGAAACGGACGTGTGGTGTACCCAGGGCTCCTGGACTGGCTGGAGACACAAGAAGCAGGTACATGAAGCGGGGACAGCTGCCCACAGCTACTATTGCTGCTGTTCCCTGTTGACTTGAGCATAGGGAATCTCCAGCGCCACTCCTGCTCTCCTCCAGGTATCACTGGGGATAGTGTCACCGGCACACAGGTTTATTCCTCCTTCCACCATGCCGCACCCCTCAGAAGATATCCCCCATGACCCCCACTCCCTGGGAGCAAGGAGGAACCTGTCACTGTCCCCGGCCCATCCCGGCTCCCTGCACAGCTGCTCCCTACAGCCCAGAGCTGGAGTGGAGCTGAAGTGGTTCTAGGGGGTCCCATGCATCAGGGTGAGCTGGGGGAAGTAGCTGCAGAAGAAATGGGGGTGCGACCATGCTGCTGAACTTCCTGGATCTGCCCCCAGTCCTGAGCAACTGTCCACAGATGGTGTTTGGGATATATGCAACCACAGCCCAGACAATAAAGCACAAAGCCAATTATAAGCAAATAAAGGCCCGTTTTCTTGTTTAAAACATCCAGAATTTCTAGTTCATCTCTGGTTCAGTGGTAATGACTAATCAGAAACTTTCCTGGGTATTTTACTTTAAGGCAAATTACATTCATTTGCTGCAATTTACAGCAATGTAACAAGGAACTTCTGAATAGCTGCAGCTATACAAATCTGCATAAATATTCCATTTTCACCTATTCGTTTCCCTACCCAAGCAGACTTCTACTGCATTATGCACAGTTCAAACACCAGCCTTCACATAATTTACAGCCAAAGGCAATCACATTTTATGAGCCATAGAGTAGTTTACCATTTCTTCGGCAGGTCATTATATTATGTTTATAAATAAAATATTTCTAGTGAGCTTCGCACTGAGGGACAGATGCTGGATTGACAAGGTTTGGAGACAGGATAACTATTTATTCACAGGAAAGGCACAAAATATTCAGCAAAATTAGTGCTTCCTTGACCCCACCCCCAAAGATGACTACAATTTGTTCTGGAGCAGTGGTGGAAAATTGTTCGCACCAGAGGGTCACATAAGAAATTATTGAGAGCTGTTGCAGGCCAGGGTGAGGGGGGGTGGGGTGCTGACCCAGCCACCCTTACCATGAAGAATTTCTTCCTGATATCTAGCTTAAATTTGCTCTCTGTCAGTTTGTGACCATTCTTCCCTGTTACCCCAAAAGGCGCCCTGGTGAACAGAGCCTCTCCGAATCCTTGCTGCACCCCACTAATGAATCTGTAGGCGGCCACAAGATCATCTCTCAGCCTTCTCTTGCAGAGGCTGAAGAGGTCCAGGTCCCTGTCTCTCCCCATAGAGGTTGGCCTGCAAACCCTTAACCATATGAGTGGCCCTCATCTGGACCCTCCCGAGGTTATCCATGCCCTTCTTAAAGTACGGGGCCCAAAACTGGACGCAGTACTCCAACTGCAGTCTGACCAAAGCCACATAGAGGGGAAGTATCACCTCCTTGGATCTATTTGTCATGCCTCTGCTAATGCATGATAAAGTGCCATTAGCTTTGCTGATCATTTTGTCACGCTGACGACTCATGTTCGTCTTGGAGTCTACTATGACCCCAAGATCCCTTTCTGCTTCTGTGCTGCTGAGAGGGTCACTTCCCAGTTGTGACATGGTCGAGATGCAGCTTCTCCACACGCCACCAGTTGGCTCCAGTCTTTTAGATGGACACCATTTCACAGCATGCACAGGGTTGGGGTTTTTTGGTGGGGGAGGAGTGGTTAGGAGGGTTTTCTGTTTGTTTGTTTTCTTAACATGCTGTTCACTGCTCTTGCATTGCACTTAGGCCCTTTGGTTTTACCTGAAGTTAATGTTTTTTGTTTGGTTTTTTTCCTCCTACTTATCCCATTCTCATGCATCCAAGATCTCTGCAGTCCATTATAAAGCAGCTGCCTTTTTAAGTTAATTTTAGAAAGATTATTCCTCACTTAAAGGCTGAAAGAATTTTCATTATAAGGTCATTGTAGGAACATTGTCAGGTTGAGAAAAAACACTAATTTGATAACAGCGCACTGGCCCTCCAGATCAGGAAATTAAAGATCACAAACTATACAAGTGAACTAGAAACCTGAAACATGGGATGGAGACGCTAAGCCTGATTTGTAGTTATTTTAATCAGGCTGGCAATTGTACCTAGACTGATAAGAAACACACATGGATGTGGCTGGTGAAAAAAAAGAAGGTGCACAATTGTGTAAATGACAAGGTTCTTTGGGTAGATGCGATATCTTTTATTAGACCAACTGAGTAGCTGGGAAAAACAGTTATTTGCAAGCTTTCGGGTGCAATCACCCTTCTTCATGCATAGGGAGGCTCTGCTGTTTTGAAACTCCAAGGAATGAAAGAAGCTAAAAGTGTGGCAGGATGCCAGTGAGAATGCAGGTTCTCTGTTATTTTACATTCTCGCTGACGTCTTGTCACACTTATTGCTTCTTTCATTCCTTGGAGTCTCAGAACAGCAGACCTCCTATACCTGAAGAAGGGTGCTGCACCTCAAAGCTTGCAGAAAACCTTTTTTCAGATACTCAGTTGGTCTAATAAAAGATATCACATCTACCCAAGGAACCTAGGCTGCCTATGGCCTTAGACCAACATGGATACAACCAAAAACCCCATTGTGTAAATGGGATTTAGGAGCCTAAGTTTTGTTTTCCAAAACACTTAAGAGGCTTACCACTCTTTTCTTGAGTGCTTTCTTGAGTTGCTATTACTGCTTATTTTCTGTTGTAGTAGCCTCTGGAGACTCCCTCCATGGACCAAGACCTTGTAGTGGTAGAGAGGCTTGTGTGTCCCAATGGCCCTCAGAGCTATGTCACCTGGAGTATTACACTCCTGGCAGAGTCATCCATGGCAAACAGGCAGGAGGAGAGGCTCCAAACAAACCACAGTCTGACCCCAAATCATCAGTGGTGGATCAGGCAGAAGATGTGAAGTTTTCAATGGTTGTAAAGATGGAAGGAGGCTGCAGCAAGATGGAGGTTTCCTGTCATCTAGGGTTCTCCTTTGCCACTGGACCCAGATCCTCACCTTGTCAAGATTGTGTGGTTACTGTTTCCACTCATCACCTTCCTTACATTACAGTCACACATGGGCAACAACCAGTACTCCACCATCATCAGCATGTATGCTCCAACACTAGATGTTGATGATGATGTCAAAGAACAGTTCTGCTCCAACTATGACCACGTACTGTCTGATACTCACAAGGAGGATAAGATCATTTTCCTTGGTGGCTTCACAGCCAGTCAGACATGACCTGGCAGTCTGGAGTAGTACTGTTGGGCAGGAAGGAGCAAGGAAAGCCAACTCCAGTGACATCCTTTCCTGAGCAAATGCACACTGCACGGTCTTGTCATCTGAACACCATCTTCAGACAAAGAAACAAATACAAGGGCATCTGGAGACATGCTCCCCCTAAGTACTGGCACCTCCTCAACTATGTTATTATTAGAGCTTGTGATGTTCATATCACATGAGCCACACGATGAACCAATGACTGCTGGACAGATCACTATCTTGTCAGATCCATTATGAACATCTGGCTTGCTCCAGAACACTGAAAACAGCCAACAAAAATGTAAAGGACTCTCAACATCAAATATCTTCAAGACCTGAAGGTCCGTAAGGATTTCTACCAATGTCTCTGTGAAAAGTTCCTTTCCGTGTCCATAAAAGGAGCAACATTGAGGAGGCTGGTTTGATGAGAGTGATGCTGAGACTCAAATCCTACTCAACCAGAAAAGAAGGGCTCATTCTGCTTGACAAGATGACACCTCATGTTAACAGAAGGAGACATATCAGCTCCTCAAAGCCAAGCCCCAAAGAAGGATCTGGGAAATCAAAAATCAGTGGTGGCATGGTAAAGCTAAGGTGATCCAGCTGTATGCTGACAAGCATGACATGCATAACTTCTTCCAGGCAACAAAAATCCATCCACAGCTCAACTTCCCGAGATCCTAACTGTCCTGTGATCATTTGATGGCTTGACACTCCTCAAAGACAATGAATCTAGATGGAAAGAGCACTTTAAGGCACTCCAAAACCATGAGTCAGTTGTGATGGACACCATCATTGAGTCCATCCCCAATGTCCCAAAAAAAATCATTGCTCACCAACTCTCCTTTCGTAGAAGAAGTCAAGTGTGCCATCAAGGAAACCGAGAATAACAAGGCTACTGGCTACTGAAATCTACCAGGCTGATATTGAGGAACTCGTTCTGGTACTCCACAAATTTATGCTCCATATTTGGAAAAATGAAGAGATCCCTGGGGATGTGAGGAATGCCAACATTTTGACTATCTTCAAGAAAGAAGATAAGTCTGGGAACTATTGAGGTGTTACCTTCATTTGCACAGCAGGGAAATCCTTTCCTGCATTCGCCTGAACTGTCTTCTCTCTCTTTCCGAGAAAGTCCTGCTGAAATCTCAGTGCAGTTTCAGACCATTCCTTGGGTCAACAGACATGATCTTTGCTGCTCGCCAGGTCCAAGAAAATTGTCAGGGACAACATTAGGACCTCTACATGGCCTTTATTGACTTTATTAATGCTTTTCATTCTAACGATCACAA
>NW_017728992.1:198775572-198783583 GCF_001723915.1 Gavialis gangeticus
GAGAATAACAAGGCTACTGGCTACTGAAATCTACCAGGCTGATATTGAGGAACTCGTTCTGGTACTCCACAAATTTATGCTCCATATTTGGAAAAATGAAGAGATCCCTGGGGATGTGAGGAATGCCAACATTTTGACTATCTTCAAGAAAGAAGATAAGTCTGGGAACTATTGAGGTGTTACCTTCATTTGCACAGCAGGGAAATCCTTTCCTGCATTCGCCTGAACTGTCTTCTCTCTCTTTCCGAGAAAGTCCTGCTGAAATCTCAGTGCAGTTTCAGACCATTCCTTGGGTCAACAGACATGATCTTTGCTGCTCGCCAGGTCCAAGAAAATTGTCAGGGACAACATTAGGACCTCTACATGGCCTTTATTGACTTTATTAATGCTTTTCATTCTACCGATCACAAAGCTTTGTGGAAAGTACTGGCCAGATTTGAATGTCCTGAAAAGTACATCAAGGTCCTGAATAGGTAACTGTGATCATTTTATGTAGCAGATCCATTTGTCATCTGAATTTGGATCAAAAAAGGATGCATCATATTCCCAACACTGTTCTCCATTTATCTGACAACCATCATGATTCTTATTAAGGACTGTCTTTCTTCTGGAAATGACACTGAATACCAAATGAATGGAGGGCTCTTGCATCTGAGATGTTTTTGCTCAAAGACCAAAGTACTCAAAACAACCATCCATGACCTTCAATATGCCAATGACTACATCATCTTTGAGCACACTGAGGAAAACCTCCAGATCAGGCTGGATTGGTTCAAAGAAGGTTACCAAGAGCAATGTTTGTCCCTGTTGCCCGACAGGATAACCAAAACCTTTATACAAGGGAAGGTAAACAAAGAGATGACATGACTGACTTGTCCTTATTCTAACACACCTGTTCACCTGGCTTCTAAGTCTCATAAAACAAAACCAAAGCAACCATTGAGATGAAAAGGGGTGCAACTAATTGCACAGTGTTCAAGTATTTTATTAAAAACATTTCTAGCATTAGTTTGAATCAACAATACATGCATCTTCTTACAGATTTGCTAGAAATGCAATACCAACTCCAAACACATATTTGTGTTCTACTGACTTCAACAGGACTCGATCTGGAGTTGGGTTTTACATCCTTCCAATCGTAGCTACAATACTCACAAACTTCTGCTATATGTATTGCTTAGGCTGCCACCCACCTGTGATGACTATGGTCATCAAGATACATAATGTGGGCAAATGCACCCATTTTAACTTTTAACCTGTCTTTCAGATCATTATCTCTTTTTGCAGCTCTTGTTATGGATTGCAAGTTCCTTGCGACAAGAGCACTTTGCCTCGGGCAGTTGCGCATCGCAATGAAGAGCCTCCTTCCTAATTGGCATGTCCAGAAAGTACTGCATTACCTTGATTAACAGTAACAGAATAACTCATCCCCATTCACTCTGCCCAACTGTGATGGGCCTGGAGGCCTCTAAGAGGGATGTGACACTTGACATCATGCGAGGGTCTGTTTCTGCTAACCAAGACAAAGTGGCAGAAGAAACTGGGATACTTGTCTCTCATTTCTCAATCTCAGTGCTGCCGTCTGGGACACTTGCCAGTAAGCAAGAGTTAGCTTCTAGATGATGTATTTCAACTGTGCTGTTGTTGGCATTTGTGCTCCTGTCGGGAAGGCAGTCAGCTTATAAGCTTTCAGAGTTGATTAGGTCTCCTTTCAAAAACTGTGTTGCCATCAGTCAGTGAGGATTATTGTAGTGTTCTTAAGGGTGTGTGAACACATTATTTCAACAAGATATGATGGAGGAAAAAAATATTCCATAAACAGAAAAACTGTGCAACGTTTCAGTACATTAACAGGCAGAGATTAGCATTTTCCATCGATGGAAGCTGAAGATAAAGACATACCCCTGCAGTTTAAACCATCTTCAGCCAGGAAGTATATAACTTCTACATCCATCCACTTGAAGCTGCCTAAGGAACCAAGGCTGAACTTCAGAGAACAGGCAAAGCTTTAAATGTATACAAAAATGTACATCGGCACTGAGGGAAGAGCCCAGAGAGTAACACAGTGGAAATATAATGAAGCTCAGAATTAAGTCAGGTGGAAAATTACTTCTCTTTCAACCTTCCTTTTATTGGCATCCCTAGCTGTGATTCATCTGACCAGGTGATAAAGCATGATTGACATAAAGGATTTTTTTTTTCTAATTAGTGTAATAGATCCATTAAAGCCTCACAAACCAGAATTTCTAAAACGCGAAACTTTGCTTTGAAGTTCATGTTATTCTAATCAGTCCATTTTAAAGGTGCAAAAATAATAGCACGGACTTTTATCCAGAGAATAGGAACAGCCTGGACTTCTGCAGTATAAGCCTCTTCAAAAGATTTCAGCCCTGGGTTCAGATATTATAGCAACAGAAGAAAAACAGGCACCGAGATAGACAATTTCAACTGCAGCTGGAAAAGAGTAGTCCATCTCCTAATTAAACCAGGCATTTGTCCACCTACTAACCTTGTTAACACAATGAGCCTAAATTCAATCTTGAAAGCTGGGTAATCAAACACCAAGGCAAAAATCATAAGCCACATGTGGCAAACACAGCTCTGGGTGACTACATAGGGGAGAGGGTGGTATGGCCGTACCCGCTTCGGCTGGGTGATGTATGCACAGTGAGCTCTCCGAGTTCACTGCCATGTCAGCATGGGCTTTGGCCAGAGCCCTTGTTTTGCATGGCTTTGCAGCCCAGGGGGTGACCATTGCTGCCATCCGCTCCTTCACCTCCCTTCTGTCCCTCTGAATTCAGCAGCAGGGGACACGCAACGGTGGCCTTCACCCCCTAGTCTCCGGAGCTGCACAAAAGTGGCGGCCCCAACCAGAGTCTGCACTGCTGTGACGGTGAGCTTGGAGGGGTCACGGACAGCAGCTGATCTCATGCCAGTGACAGGATGTTCACCGGGGCTTTGCAGGCTCTGGCCAGCCTGTAGGCTGTAGGTTGAGCACCAGTACGTTAGAGGAAAAGCTGGGAACAGAAGCAAGGAGCCTGAGCTCCTCTTTCTATTAGCCTTTAAAAGAGACACCAGCTATGAGCCCAACATGGAACGTCATATGCAGCCATTTCCACACAGATGGGACAGAGGGGTCCAGAGTCAACCCCAGCACTTAACTTTACCCTGCAGACTCTCATTCAGAAGCAGAGCAAAAATTCTTGATTCTGGTTTTTACACAGCTGAAATATCATGGGAATTAATCCTTGATCTCATGATATTTCCCCCATTTGGAATCAAAGGTGAGCGCAGAAAAGGCTGCAGGACTTCTTTTCTATTGAGTATGATCCATAGTCCTGCTCTAGCCTCAGCTTCATCCCCTAAGCCTAGTCCCAATCATAACACTGGCGCGCTCTGCCTATGCTACATCTATAATAAAAAGCTGTCAAAAGAACTGGCAGAGATGCTAAAAAAAACACCCCATTATCGTCCCCATTATCTGACTGTTAGATTACCACGGTCCCGATCGCTTAGGAAGCCATAACAGTTCTTTGCAAATATTAACCAATCCTTGCTTAATTGAAAATGATAAATAATAATAGCAATTATCCCAACTGGTCTCCACACCCAGCTGATGAACCAGCATGTTACTGGAAAGGCCTACTGCCACTCGTTGCAAAGCATATATGGAATGGACATTTGTTAGGTTCCCTTGCTCTATTCATTAAAACCCACATTAGCAGCACACACAAGAGTCCTGTTCATTTAATACCGCCTAATACAACATTACTTAAAACACATTGTTAATATGCAAATGCTGCATGCATGGTGTTAGACTGATGTTAAGCAGAGAGCTCAGAGAGAAAAAAAATTAGAACAGCTCCAATCTAAAATTACCATTCAGGGCTCCAATTCTGCTCTGGTACATCACTGCATTTCAGTCAGATCTGCTCAGTTATACCAGCCAACCTGGTTGGACTCAAGATACCCCATCTCAGAGTCAAGGCACCTCTCAGAAAGTGTCAGCTTTTTGCTCACCATGAGCATGGACATATAATCGAGCAATTCTTTGGTTGCAAAGAACTCACAAAGGCCACAGCAGGTGGTCAGTGCTTTTGATTTTAGGAATTCCTCTTTGAAGTCTCAGGGTCGATCTTGTGAATCATGTGTAGGTGCTTGCACACCTGTCAGTGCTAAGGTTGTGTTGCACCCCTAAAAGGATCCCATGGTGCTCCAAGGTGCTAGGGCACTGTGGTTGAGAATCACTGCGTTACCCAGTGTAAAATCTAGATTGAGACTATTCAAGCTTTGCACAGCATCATCAAGGTCAGAACTGTGCCCTTGGTAAACAATCATTGTTTTAAACATATTTAATCTAATGTAGGCCTTAATGCAAAAGGCACATGTTTTTACATGCTGCAAGGCACTTCAGAGCTCTGGAGAGAAAACTTAGCTTCCTTTTGAGATAGATAAAGTTTTCTTTATTCAGCAGGGCATATTAAACCTGCAAGCTCTGCTAGTTTCAAAGGGGAAAAGAATAGGTATACAGATTTCTCCTTTAAGAGGGGAACAGCTGGATTTTAGTCCTCCTTTTGCAAGGATGATACCTCCTTTACTTCTATTTTGATATATAACAAATATATATAGAGAGAGAGATATAGGTCAGTGGATACCAAAGCCGTCAGCCAGAAAAGAAGAAGGCTGTCTCTTCCATCTTGTGAGCTACTCAACACAGCTCACAAACATACTCTCATGGACCCAGAAGGACAGCCTTCCATCTTCAGCTCCCGCTGTGCAAAAAAGGAAGTTTATTTCCTACCTATGGGGACTTCTTACCATCTTGTATCACCTACACTTTTCCCAGAGCCTGACAAAGGGGCTTTGATCCCGAAAGCTTGCTGAAAAAGACAATTGTCTTGCCATTTTCCAGTTGGTCTAATAAAATGTATCATTTTGGAACCAAGACTTCTAGTTTTTGTATGTCTAAATGGGATATGCACTCTGAAAACATAACACTACCACAGGACCCTGGTGAAGGAGGGATTTGCTACCATGGGGGGACTTTGAGATGGAATAACAGCCTCCATCTGGACCTATATACCTCAAATTGGACCTTCCAAGCTGAAAATATGAGCTGCAGCAGCTTAAAGTTGAAGAGCCACAGTTCTCCAGCTGAAGCTGTATTAGGCTCCACAGATGAGACACCAACATTACACCCGTTATACTGTGAGTATAGCGTGTTTATGGAAGGTCATGCTATGTGCATGTCACACCCTCATTATAAAGTGAGGCAAGACTGAGGCACTCCCAGGTTTGGAAAATGTGGGTCCAAAAGGCCAGAAGTCAATGAGGGCACGCGTTGCATATGGTGCAGCACAAGCAGGTGAAGTCAAAACTGCTGACGCCACACATCAGTCCAGCTCTCAGCCTTGAGTGGTGCATGCCCCTGTGGTTTACTGGGATGCTGGCTGTAGCCGTGTTGGTCCAAGGGCACAGCCAGGCAAGATTCTTTGTGTAAATCCAAATAATTTATTAGACTAACTAAAATAGTAGGAACAATTCTTCTTTGCAAGCTTTCATATACAAACGCCCTTCTTCAGGAAGAGGAAGCATCTGAAGACACTTCCTCTGCCTGAAGAAGGGTGTTTGTATGTGAAAGCTTGCAAAGAAGAATTTTTTCCAACTATTTTGGTGGATCTAATAAAAGTTACTGTAGGTGGTACTTCAGGCATGATGCCTTATTATTTAGACTTTTTTGTTTTTCTCCAAGCCAGCCTCTAGCTCTTACAGCTACTGAAAGCACCTAAAAAATCTGGGTCATCCATAACATGAAGGGACCTCTGCCTGGGCTTGCAGGATGGGAAGTAGTCCAGCAGTGTATGCACCCAGTGCTTAGGCAGAAGTTAGGTCAGGATGGCACCTTAGAAACTAACTGGATCAGAGGTACAAGTTTTCATGAGCAACAGCCTGCTTCATCAGATCCTATGGCTGGACTGCTGGTTGATGAGTTAGGTGGTTGGAGAGGGAAGCTCATGTTTTTCTAAACTCATTCGTCTTTAAGGTGCCACCCTCCCCTGCCCTACCTTCTCCCTGACTGCAGACAAGCCAGACAAACCCTCCCAAGTCAAGTCAAGCTCAAAAGGCCTAGCAAGCACGAATATCTGCACAATCCAGTGCAACTGGCAGAGCTCATGCCACAACACGGGCTTGAAAAAAGGACACCCACCTTGTTTTATACCCTAATCATCACAATCTGTGCAAGTGTCTCTACCTCAACAGAATAAGCCTGTACATTAGTTGAAAGCGAAATCTGAGATTCACTCTAACGCAGCCATGAAGTTTCAGTTTTGTCTGAAATAAAACTACCGGTGAAAAGAAAAAGAATGGCACCTTGTCCTGCAGTGACTCGTGGTACAAGTCAGTGCTTCCATGGGAGTGCAGAGAAATGGAAAAAAAACCCCTGCAAACCCTAATTGTCTGGGCATACAATTTGGAAGAAAGTGAAAGGAATAACAGGACTCTGATGGGGTTTTAATCACAGTGTGAATGATTAGTATGACTATGCTGGGCTGTGAGATGAGGGAACTGTCAGTGGTATTCAGAGGTCACTTGGAGAGAGCTGGGGAAATTGGATGTGTACAATCTGACGGTGCTGACATTTAATTAGCCTCCATATTGAGAAGTCAGAAGCTCAGAATGAGGCACCTTCACTGTCTGTCACTGGCGGCAGCACTTCAGCCTCCCACGGGGGCAACGTTAACATAAAAAGCAGTTGAGAAGGACCACTGATTAAAAACCGCCCCCCAAAAAACAGCATTTTTTTTTTCAACTGGAGGCAGCAATTTAGTAAGAAATAGACTTTGCCCATAAGCTTCCATAGTGATCTTTTGGGCCTTGGTGGACAATCAGAGGTTAGCATTCCTGTAGGTTTTAGAGCACGCATATGTGTTTTGTTTTTTTTACAGGAAAGAATTAAACAGTATGTACGGATGCGAGATGGAGGCACGGTTTGGCACTTTAAGAATTATTTACTGACTACTCGTCAGAAGCCTGGAAAGAATGGCGGAGTGATAGCCACTTCTGACATCAGCACAATGATGCATTTGTTAGGTACTCAACCTCTCTGAAAATTAGGTCACTTGTGTACCTCAAGCTACAGCTTTAAATCCCTTGATGGCTGGCTGATCACTTCGACCCACTGAGTTCAATGCAATCTTAATGTGATCACTTTGGGATCTTAATGGCTGATCACTTCGACCCACTGGGTTCAATGCAATCTGTCAGCAGTGCTATCTGCTCGATAGGCGTTTGGGAAGATCTTCCAGGCTGAACTCAGGAATCCTGGTTTATTTAATAAAGTTGCTATATTACTGAATACTTCAACCATTTGTTTATAGGGGTTGCGTCACGTATCTCCCCAATGTAGGCAAGGGAGGTGCAGCAAAAACAACTGTTGTTTCCGTAAGCAGCCTTCCATCTACATGAAGAGTCCCACAGAGTAATGAGATGGCTAAACCTATTCCCCCCGACTTACCTGCCAGGTTTGGGAGCTGAGCAAAGGGAAATCCCTAGCAGAAAATAATGCAAAGTAGAAAGACAAAATGGCATTAAAAGCTTGTTGAGCTGGGAAGAACTTTTTGACTATTTTAAGTCAACGAATCTAAAGATCTGTTCTGCAAGCATGACAAGAAATCCTGTGATCAAAAAGATGGCCAAGTCAAAGAAGTGAAGTCCTGAAGAAAGGAACTAGGATCCTTGAAGACATTTACAAAATACAAAGTATGCTCAAGAGTAGTAAGGTACAGGATGATTATCTTACCCAGAATGACCAGGAGACTTTGGCATTTATAGATTTTAGTTTTGGGGCATGGGGTTGTTTTTTTTTGTTTTTTTTTGGGGGGGGGGGGGGTTCACACTCCAATACACTACTGACCTCTGAGGCTTTACCTGCATACTTGCAACCAAAAACCTACTCTTCCAAGACTGATGTAGTTTGTACACAATAACAAAAAAAAAAAAAAAAAATAAA
>NW_017728992.1:198783600-198791328 GCF_001723915.1 Gavialis gangeticus
AAAAAAAAAAAAAAAAAAAAAAAATCAATATGCATGGTATATGTTACACTGGATCCTAGCTACTCCACAGACTGTAGATAATGACCAACTCGGAAGGCCTGTATGTCTAGTTGGGGGAGAGGTCTGGGATTATTTAGGATGACAGGGACAAGCCCTGAGTGCAATAACATGCAGCATAGCAGCAGGCCCACTGGCACTCATATTTGGAAAGTCCGTTACAGAATTTACCAGCTTGGAAGAAAGACGCTTGCTCAGTCCCATGTAGAGCAGCAGAGCATCTGTGCTGCTCTGCATGGGGAGTTTAATCACATAGCTCAGCTCCTCAGCTGGAATACATACAGGGACTTCAACAGAGATGCACCAATTTATACTGCCAGTGATATGGGCCTTAAAATCTAACAATGAAAAAAAAGTGAAAGCATCAATAAAATGCACAAACACAGAGAGCATCAAATCCTTACTGGGTTTTTATTCCATTTTCTTCAACCTCTAAATAAGCTACCTCCCACTGAACTCTTTGCATACATGTGCCAGAGTGTCTGGAGTGTGACCTGCATTGCTTGTGCTTTCTACTTTCTACTCCCAACCAAGCAAACCATTCTCAACTTATTAACAATACATTGTATGTTAACATGTGCATAATGTCCACTATTACCAACAGGATGTGCATGTTCCAGTCAAAAATAAATCCCATGTCATAAACAAACATTCCCAAAGCTAAGGGAAAAAAATGTGTTTGATCAGCCAGGACAAGATAGAGCCAGTTGTAAACTGTTCGGCTTGACTGGCTAACTGGCATACAAAGTGCTAAAATAAGAAATGCATAGTTTCATAGTTTCTAGGGTCGGAAGAGACCTGAGCAGATCATCGAGTTTTACCCAATGGCACGACAGGAAAGAGTACTGGGGTCAAACGACCCCAGCAAGGTGGTTGTTAAGCCTTGTCTTAAAGACCCCCAGGGTAGGAGCCAGCACCACTTCGCTTGGAAGTTGGTTCCAGATCCTAGCCACTTTGACTGTGAAGTAGCGCCTCCTGATGTCTAGTCTGAATTTATCCTCTGCCAATTTACCCTCTGCACGATGGAGAAGGATTGAAAGAGTTTACATGCCTTTCTAGAACACAACAGGCCTGCTATCCTGCTGTGCTTTATATGTTCACTAGCAAAACAGAAATATGTCTCACTGGAGATAGATGCCAAATGTTTTTCCTTCCTCATAAAACTATTTGAGATTTCAAAAAATTGCCTGTTCTGCACCAGGATCAAAACAAGATCTTTCATGACATCATTCGTGTAAAACAGGAGGAAGAGAGACCTCTGCACCTGTGAGCTGCCAGCCTTCTGGGTAGGTAACACATTTCCCTTAGATGTGGGAGATCCAGGCTCACGTCTCCAGGTTGCCATTCTCTAACATGGCAGGTGAGTTCCCTGATCAGCGCACGTCGCAGTAAGGCTGTTCTTCTGGGCCAACACACGTGTGACCATTTATTCAAAGAGGAGGCGTTCCAATGAGAGGGAATTGAGAGACTGACCATAGCTGGGTGAATCATAGCAGGGATGTTATCATCTCCCACGCTACCAAAAAGTGCCCTAACCCCTGGACTAATTCTCCACTGGGATCCCTTGTCTTGGAAGAACAATTTGTTCCAACAATTTTTTACCCCAAATTGCTACATTCCATCCAAAAAAAAAAAAAAAAAATCAACATTTCCCATTGAAAAAAACAATGTGTTACCAAAACCATTCACGGTTAGCTTTGTTTGGCCCGGGTGTGAAGAGAAACTCAAGAGGCCTAGGCTGACTTGAGGAACTGTGCTAAGCAAGAAAATAAGTATAAGCTGCAATCACCTAGAAGGCTCCATCATTCATCAATGATCCAAGGCACAATTCCTCTGTGGTTTCCTCCATGTTTGGGGGTAAAGGGGAAGATGCTAATTTGCTGCTGTCTTTCTCCCCACAGCAAATGACAACTCCCTCCATGCTGGCTCAACCACACGTGTCTTTTCTCAGCTATTCGGGCCGGTGGAGGTGGAGATAAGCTTCTGTCTGTTGTCTAACATGCCTTGCCTATCTGATCCAGCAAGGCATATAGGTAGGGGCTGCACACCCAGCCCCAAACTGTGGGCAGTTCGTACATAGGTGTTTGGAGCGCTCATTCATTTACTCCACAAATGCATAATCCCACTCACAGACTCTCCCAGAGTACTTTTATAAAACAAGAATCAAAATTCAACCATGCTACCACGGATTGACTTCCCTTACCTCTGAAGAAGGAGGTTTGCAGTAGCCGGCTCCAAACACAAGGTTCTCTAATGACATACTGGTCTGGTCTGGTCCCGTTTCCGGACTGCCTTTTCCAAGCCATGATCCTTTTCCTGGACGAGCAAAGCTAAGGACAAAGAAATTAAGGAAAGACACTTATTAAAAACTGAGATGATGGAAAAATCAGTGTTATGCCCCCTGACAGTTGGATCTCCCCAGACAGATGCTACTGATGATTTAAGCAAGTAAAGCTTTTTTCATCAACATTAAAATGGTATCATATCATGTGGCATTCTGAAAGAAGAAAGGTAATAAGATGTTTAAAGTTTTATTTTAAATCAATGCAACATGTCAACACTGCATATGTCACAAGGGTGAAAAAACTCCAGGAGGCATGGACAACATCTAGGATTTAGTGTCTCTAAATAAAGTTATTAGGTATAGATCTTCAAACATGGGAGCCTACAGTTCAAGTTCCAACTCTGCATTAAGGCAGCCAATGAAAAGAATCAGTCATCACATACTGAGGATCCGACAGCTGCCATTAACCTTGACAAGAGCTGTTGCACTCTCAGGGTCTTTAAAATGATACCATTCTTTAAAAGAGGTTAACACTGTGCTACCACTTTTGGAAATCCTGACCTACAAGTAGATCAGAGATCAAAATCAGATTGTTCTTGATCCCATACTTTTCTCCTCTATGCATCGTCTCTAGCTAATATCGTGCAAACAGATTAAAGTATCATCTCCATATGGTAGATCGTCTTGTCTAGTCCAAACTAAAAATCTCATCATGTCTCAGTGATTTCTCCTAGATGGCTAGATGTCTGCAAGCTTAATATGGCTAAAACAGAGCTCTTAATCGCCCAAACTTTTTTTCCCAATCCCATTCAGACCTGTCTCTAATGTTGACGCCAGAGTGGGCAAAATGCAGCCTGTGGGCCGAATGCAGCCTGCCAAGCCATTCTATCCGGCCTGTGACGCCCCTAAGAATTTTAGAAAATGAATATTTATCTGCCCCTGCCTCTCATGCAGTCTTTGGTGATTTGCCAAAACTCAGTAAGCGGCCCTCTGCCGGAAATAATTCCCCACCCCTGGTTTACACTGTCTGAATCTTACAAATCCTCCCACAACACACAGAAGAAAACCCTTTTCTGTCCATCCACTGAAGTCTTCCATGTCTTCTTCATCTTGGTTGTTAAGGACAGCAACGTCCTTTCCTCTAGCCCCGGTCTAACAGGCAGGTCTAACAAGAGCGGTGGTGCTCTCCCCTACCTTGGGGGTCTTTAAGAGAAGGCCGGATAGGCATCTAGCTGGGGTCATCTGACTCCAGCTCTCTTTCCTGCCCAGGGCAGGGGGTCGAACTCAATGATCTGTTGAGGTCCCTTCCGACCCTAGCATCTATGAAACAAGGTCTAACAAGCAGTCTTGCCTTGCTCCATTCAGAATACTGCTGCAAAGACCATGCTTCTACCCTTCTGCCTGTTTTTGCCACTCTCTTTGCATTCGCTGGCTCTCCCTTCACTATCACATCAAAGAGAACTATCTGTTTCCATTATCAAGGCCACTCATGAACTCTCCTCTCACCTCTTTCAGCATCTTTCATGCTGCCTTGAGAATTCAAACCCTGCCACTGACTGACCCCTATGAAGGGAGCCACCCACTTACATTTTCAAGCCAACACCTCTGCACTTTCTCCCTTGGTGCCCCCTTCCAGCCACAGGAGCTCCCTGCGAACACTGCAAAGCACCTTCATTACTCTGCTTTAAATCCTTCCTCAGAATGATTTCCTTGACCATGTTGCTTACAAAAAACCCAACAATATTTTGGCTGGCAGAGTAATGAGATTACAGCCTCCCAAGATGGCCAGTATTGCTTCACTGCTTCTTTATACTTGCCCATCTCTCGGTGTTCATAATACGTCTCCCTGCCTTATAAACTATTAGGGAAGGGGCTGCCTCTGTTCTGGCCTTGTTCAGCACTTCGCACAGTGGTGTCCTGACACATGCTGAGCTTCTTAGATTGAATGAAAATGCAAAAAGTAAATGAATTGTGGGCGGGTTTATAGGTTAAAAGCAAGTTACACAGGTCTAACAAGATGACCTAAAAGGCAAGGTCTAAATATTAATCTTCTTCAGCTATCCCTTGATACGAGGATGATGTCTTCTGGGGTGGGGGATTCTTGATGAGTTTTAAGGTGGCTGAAGAGTCCAGTCATGTTATGCAAGTTTTTCCACAGATATAACTGGTGGTGCCTTGTGTGGGGCACAGCTGTTGGGAAGGATATTGTGAGTTCTCCTTCCTCCTCTGCCATTTCTCAGCTTCCAGAACAAGACAGCTCTCAACTAAGTAGGCTGCAGCTTGATGTATGGCGCAGCGCCATTGAGACCTATTACCAGTCAGCACTTTCCAGTTTGTAAGGTTAATGCCACCCTTCTTAAGGTATGCTTTCAGGGTGTCCTTGTAGAGCTTTCTCTGTCCTCTGCAAGTCTTTTTACCATGACTGAGTTGAGAGAAGAGGACTTGTTTCAGGAGATGAGTATTAGCCACCTGCACACAGTGACCAGCCTAGCAGAGTTGATGTTTCACGATGCTGGTTATGTTAGCTGCAGAGAGGATGCTGGCATTGGTGCTGGGGTCTACCCACCTAATACAAAGGATCTTCCTGAGGCAAGGCTGATGGAGCCATTCCAGGTGCTTAAGATGGCTAAGTATTAATCAAAATATTTTGAAGACCCATTTTTGGAAACTGTACTTGAAGAAAGATGTGGACAGATTGGAAAGAGTCCAGTGCGGAGCAACTGAAATGATTAAAGGTCTGGGAAACTTGACTTACAAGAAAAAGTTAGAAGAGCTGATTAGGTTGGAAGAATTGGTATTTAGTCTAGAGAAAAGAAGACCGAAGAGACCTTTCATAGCAGTCTTTAAAAACACCTGAAGGGTGATTATAAAAATGTGATTTACTGTTCAGTGTGGCTGCAGGGGACAGGACACAATGCAATAGCTTTAGATGACAACAAGGGCAATTTATTTTGGATATAAGGAAGAGCTTTCTCACTATGAGGGTGGTTAAGCACTGGAACAAATTACCTAGAGAAGCATCTCCAAGTTTTTATAAGCAGGTCAGACCAGTGGTTCCCCAACCTTTTAGACTCAAGGCGTCCCAGACTCAAGGCACCATGCCATAATTGAATGGCACTCAATTAAAAAACTAACATTTCTTATTTCACAGGGCCAGGCAGTGAGGGCAAGGAAATGGTCAGCCCGGGATGACCCTTTGCCTATAATTATGTGCTTATTTCTTCATACCTTGCAGCAGCCTTCAAAGGATTTTGCAGCACCCCGTGGTGCCTTAGCACCTTGGCTCAAGTTACACAAGCACTTGCCTGGAATGGTTTAGACAGGGATGAATCTACCTTCAGCAGGAGGCTAGATTAAATGCCTTCCTGAGGTCCTTTCCAACCTATTTTCCTTTGATTCTGTGAAGCCAAAAGTGGATTGAAAATAACTGAGCCAAAGAAAATCACACCCATCATTCACCTTCATGTTGGGGGTTGCGGCACCTTTTAGATGGGGACACCTTGCCCAGAGGACTGCTGTAATTTAGGCATCCCAAGTCACCTCAGGGTCCAATTTTGTCATCCGAAGGAGCTCAGAAGCAGGCAAGTGCAATGCTGGATCTACACCCATTATGCTTCCCCTTCTCCTAGGCTATCAGGTGTGGGGGACCACTCACTCCACAGGTGCTAGGCACTGCAGAAACACACTGGGAGGGAAAGAGCTTGCACCTGCAGGAGAAGAGGCTGGACATAAGTGAAGAGAACTTCTCTGGTCTCCAGTCTTTACAGATGAAGATCTGAGGCAGAGAGAAGTGGAGTGATTTGTATCAGATCACTCAGAGAAATGGTAGCAAAGCCAAGAACTGAAGCTAGAATCAGCATCTTAACTACAACTCACTTTTGTCCTCCAGGAGCTGCAGTGATGCTTACTACATCTCTTGAAGCGCCAATATATTGCCAAGAACGATACTCCGTAAGGAGGAGGAAGGCTTAGAATAAATTTCAGCTCAGCTGGCCTTGTGTTCCTACGTTTTAAACAATGCAAATCAATCCGTTTTTCAGGAGACTGCTTCTAAGCAGCAGCCAGCACATCAATATATTATTTATCACTTGCAAAATTTAGTCTAAAAAAAAAAAACAAAATCAACTGCAAAGAACAAGGGATAAACTTCGCTCAGAAGTTATACTGGCCCAGAGGAAAGAACCTGAACTAAAACACCCATGAGGGAAAGCTCTGATAAATACATTTCAATATTTCGTTGAACTGATCCCATTTTTTTGGGCCAGTCCAACAAAACAGCATAATATACTGGGGGTCACAGTGCCTCAGTATGAACTATTTCATGTCAGTTTTCTCCAATAGAAAGGTGAAAATTCTCAACAAAATGAAAACTTCCCTGTGGAGTTGTTCAGAGACCCATGGGGGAAGAAAAAACCCCCCACCACATTTTGATGGGAAGTTCCTGACCAGGTCCAGTTTGTATTGTCTGAGTTCTGCTTTCAAGATCAGACTAACAGTGACAGAAACCAAAGGAAAAACTTGGGTGAAGTCAGTGCATCCTGTATGCAGGTAGAAAGAACATTTTGTGGCTACGGCAGATGATAGGAAGGTGAGGGAACATGGGTTGACCAGCCATAACCTATGGACAGATCACTGTATCCCTTTGTGTGCCACATTCTCCTCTGTGCAATGTGGAGAGTAATACATCCTACTAACAGAACCCACTACTGAAAAGTATTGAACAGTTGTTCAGCAGGAGATTCCCCACAATACCAATTCATACAAATAAACATCAAAATAACTCATACTAAAATGCTAACACATAGTTAGCACAATTTCACAGACAGAAACAGATTCTGCATTTTTACTAGCAGCTTCATGAAACCTCTTCTATGTCTAACAGAAAAGGAAACCCACTATATACACAATACAGTAATTCACTGACAGCCTAACAAAATCGTTAATGCCAACCTCAGCTGAATTATTATTGACATACGTGTACAGGTTGAAAGACCAGTCCGACATGTATTTGTGGGAGGAAATGAGAGCACTAGCAAAGTGCCCATCAAGAATGATCATAGAAGTCGGGTCGGAAGGGACCATGTAGATCTTCAAGTCCGACCCCCCGCCTGGGCAGGAGAAAAACTGGGCTCAAATGACTCCAGCCAGGTAGGCATCAAGCCTCCTCTTAAAGACCCCCAGGGTTGGAGCCAGCACCACTTCCCTTGGAAGTTGGTTCCAGCTCCTAGCCGCCCTGACAGTGAAGTAGTTCTTGCGGCTGTCTAACCTAAACCTCCTCTCCAACAACTTGTGGCCGTTATTCCTTGTCATGCCAGGGGGCGCTCGGGGAAACAGTGTCTCTCCCAAACCCTTCTGGTCCCCCCTAGCGAGTTTATAGACTGTCACCA
>NW_017728992.1:198791675-198795894 GCF_001723915.1 Gavialis gangeticus
TGCTCTCAAGAAGGGAGTTTCCCATCTTATAAGTGTGCTGCTGGTTACTACTGCTCAAGTGCAGCACCCTGCACTTGTCAGTATTGAAACCCATCCTGTTTTTGTTAGCCCACCCCGGTAACCTATCCACGTCTTGCTGCAGTCTTTCCCTCCCTACTAGCGTGCTCACCTCACCCCAAATTTTGGTATCAAAATCAGCAAATTTAAACAGGTTGTTTTTCACCCTGTTGTCCAAATCACTGATAAAGAAACCGAACAGCGCAGGCCCAAGGACTGAGCCCTCCTTGGGGACTCTGCTGCCCACTTCCTCCCAGGTCGAATATGACCCGTCCACCACCACCCTCTGAGTGCAACCCTTCAGCCAATCTGCAATCCATCTGACTGTGTAGGCATCAATGCCACAGTAGCCTAATTTTTTAATGAGGATGGGGTGGGAGACGGTGTCAAAGGCCTTGCTGAAGTCCAGAAAGACTACATCCACGGCAACACCTGCATCCATTGCTTTTGTGACCTGATGGGTGGGCGGCGGGGTCAGAGCACCACTACCCACTGCCCTGCACTGCTGCCACTCTGCATCCCACCCCACCCCACTCTGTGTCCAGCCCCGTGCCTCCCCACGCCTGACACACACCCAGCCACACAACACACACACCCAGCCATGTGCCACATGCCACACACCCAGCCGCACGCCACACACACCCACCTTCCCAGCCACATGCCACACACCCACCCAACCACACCCAGCCACACACACAGCCACCCCATACCCAGCCCCATGCCACACACATGTACCTCGCTGCTCAGCCTGGCCTGCCTCGTGGTGGAACTCGCATGGTGCCGTACCACTGTCAAAGCAGAGGCAGCGAGGCAGGGAGCAGAGGCAGAGCAGAGGCTGCAGCTGCAAGCACCCCCGCCCTGTGCACAGACCAGGGGCCACATGCCCCCCTGGGCTCCTGGCACCACGTCTGGAGGGGCCACCTGACTCCCACGGCCCCACAGCCTGGCCTGGCCTGAGCACAGCCCCTCCCCCTCCCCAGCTGGGATCAGCCCAGCACAGTCCCCCCAGCCCTTCTGGCAGTGATGGTAATGGGGCGCTGTGACCCTCCTCCCCTTCCCAGCCCCTGCGGCCACATGCTGTGAACCATCCCCCCTGCCTAGTGTGCCCCACAGCCACAGCCAGCAGTCACTCTTCATGGGGGGGCATGGCCTCAGGGTGTCATGCAGGAAGCAGGTGTGGGGGGGCATGCCCAGCCCCACAGCCATGTGCTGCAGCCAACGGGTGCTGCCTATGCACCCTGCGGTCATGCACCAGGCCCCACCACATGCCATGCCCCGACATGGCCACACGCCATGCCCCCACTGCAGGGCCACAAGCTGTGCCCCTCGCTTCTCCTCCCCCCCACGTGGTGGAGCACACCCTGGTCCCCACTGCTTCTGCCTCCACCTCACCTGTGTGTCTGTCTGTCAATAAGGCTCTGGGTGGTGCATGCACAGTTGGCCTAGAGCATTTCGGACACATGGCCAGAAGTGCTACAGCTTTTATTATATTAGAATTTTAAGTTTCATGGTACATTGCTCTGCCTCCAGTATTCCTCCGTGAAGGTGTAAGGAGAAGGCAATTAATATCTATAAAGTGCTTTGAGACCCCTGGATAGGAGCAACCGACATTTTTATTTTATATATACTGTACATGTTTTCTGAAGGAATCGAATAAATTATTCCCTTTGACCTTGAGCATCGGGAGTTAAAGTCAACCTGAGTTCTTCAAAATGAATGCATTTGTCAGGGAACTTCCCTTCCCTTTCCCCCAGTCCTGGCTAAATCTTAGACCCACAATGAAGTCTGAAAGTAGGAAACTGGGTGAAGACAACAGAATTGTTTGGTTTTTTAAATGAAAACTTGACACAGGACCAGTCAACCTGCTATTGTGTGACTTTTTAGGTTAGTAGCTTGGAGGGTTTCTATATAAAAAGGAGTTTACTATTTCAGGGTATGAGTAAAAAGGAGAAAGAAAGATAATCCGAAACAAAAATGATTTCTTTTCCCTGCAAATATCTCTAAGGAGCAGAAACACTACAATTTTTTTTTTTTTTAATTAATGAAGGGTTGCTTTCAATATTTTTTCAGAGAAGTTAAGGTCTTACCTGTATACATATTCCATGTTCTATTTAAATATTGTTCTTTTTAAGAATACTTTTTTGTGTGTTAAATTTGTCCATAGAAAGAGAAAAAGAAATCACTGACTTAGTAACACCGGCCGTGTGTAGACGAGACAAGAGGGCATGTGCACAACACTTTAAAGCAAAGCACCAGCCCCCCCGCAGCCCAAAGACCACTCCAACCTCCGGCAGCTCACCCTCACCTCCCCCACCACTGGAGAGGCAGGTAAGTCGGATGTGTGCGTGACGGGGGTTTAAATTGGCCCTAAATTGAAGCCGTGTTTTTAAAAACCCGCCACTTCAATTTAGGGCCCCCATTTCATCCATGCACGCCCACTGCTACCCAGACTTCTCTCTATGGTCACTTCAAACAAGAGGATCATTGTTACTCCCTGCTATGCACAGGCTGATTCTCTGCCAAGATTCAAGGTGTACCTGGCAATAAAAAGCAGAATAAAGTAATTTGGAGGAATGAAGGTAATGAGGGCTAGAAAATGATATTTAGAGATCTGGTTTAGGAATTGGCTTATAAGTAAAGTAGATATTGCATTAGAACAATGATCCAGGAGAACAGCAACAGTTGATTAGTTTCTAAAAGCCTGTCTGTAACAAAGATTCACGGTCTCAGCCTTTAAAGCCCACCCTGTCTGGAGCTAGAAGACAAACCAGCTGGGGAAACTGAAAACGTGAACAGTTTACCCAAAACATGAGATAAGGTGGCATTAGGTCACTGTGACCAGCTGCAAAGCCCCTGGGATTTCTGGTTCTCATGGACCGACCAAATTAGGAAGCTGGGCATGCCCAAATTAAGACACTAGTAAACAACCAAGTTACGATGTATGCATCTTAACCCATGATGGGTTTGTGGAAACAAAGAAATATGCTGACAGTATGACACCCAAAGGAAACCAGTACACAGAAATGAAGAGTCATCAGAGAAGAAAGAATACAAAATAGAAAACAGGAGGTCCCTGAGGGGGGAACCTGAAGCCACCATGGACAGAGGGCACATCACCCACCTATCTCACTCACCCCATCAAGGGTGGGGGCAGGGGGGAGTAGGGGGAGGATGGGCCTCGGCCTTTGACCTCTAAGGCTGCTGACATATGACATTCAAGCAAGAACCACAAGACAGTGCTGTGTGCTGGCCAGGTTTACCATTCTCCTTATGAAGCCTTAAAAAATGGTAGATAAAAGGAATCGGGAGGAGGAAGGGGGGCATATTTTTCTTGCCTTGCCTGCATTACTCTTATCTGCTATCGCTTTGTATCAATAAAATTTGCCTACTACCAAATGGAAGAAGTTATGGTCAGTCAGAGGGTTTGGGTCCACCCAGAACAAGGTATCTGGGTCATAAATCCAGTGCCAACAGGTAAGTCTAGGAATTAGGAACTCTGACATAAAATTTGTCCAGAATATTCAACATTGGCCTAATTCTGTACCTACTGAAGACATGAGGGCCCATGCACATGTGTGGATTTTTGGTTCCCTGGGGACAGCTAGTGGCAGTGCACCTTGTGCCACTGCTAACAAACTCAGAAGATGACACTGGATAAGTCATTCGACCTCTCCAGACATCAGTTTTCCTAGCTTCCATTTTCCTTCTTTTTTATTCCAGTGCAATGACGGGGCCACTCATTAATTCTTTTCCACTCCTTTATTCTCAAACCTGCTTCATGGCTTCTTCATCTTTAAATCGTTCTTCCCTCTGCCCTTTTTCAGTGAACCTATCTAACACTTTCTTGATCTTCCTCTACTCTTTGTCCCAATTGCTTTGGTATATATCATCAAAAAGTCTACCCTTTCTGCGTCCCTCCTCAACACATATCCAAATCATTGCATCATCTTCCTTGAATTTCTGTAACAACATTATTTCTTGTTCTAGACATTTCTTATTACTTCTTTATCGTATTCCCATCAACCAATTCATTCTGTAGTATTTTTTAGTCTTTTTTTCATTAGCTTTCTTCATACTTCAGCGGTCTCTATAAATCATAAGGATAAGATTTTTCCAAACGCATCACTTTTTTTCCTTCTTTTTTTTTTTTTTTTTTTTTTTT
>NW_017728992.1:198795907-198804947 GCF_001723915.1 Gavialis gangeticus
TTTTTTTTTTTTTTTTTTTTTTTTTTTTATCTAAATGACTTTCACCATCCATATTGTAATGCATAACCAAAATGCATTAGCAGCTTATCTAATTCTTATTTTTATGCTGTCTTTACAATTTCCATTCCTTGACACTTTTTTTTTTTTAATTCATAAATTGTTCCCACTTATTCTGGTTCTTGTCCATCTTTGTCCTCTTATTCTTGCTTTCCAGCTCCCCTAATTTTTGTCTTCTCTGTGCTAACCCTTGGTCTGAATTTTCTTATTTCCTAGCTTCGTAGTCAGATATGCTGTGCAACTTATTCTCTGTCAGTCCTATTAAGTTAATGTTATTGCATAATGAAGGAGTTTCACTACCTTTCCGCATAACGTTGCTTCCTCCTATTTCACCCCTCAGCACTAAAGGTATTAGTGCTTCTAGTACAAATCTAAAGAAGCTGTGCATCCTTGTCTTGCTTCTGAACTATTCTGTTTGCTCCTCATCTCCTCTCACCACATGCATTGACTGGCTGGTTATGTTTATGAGCAGCTTGATCTGTTCCCTATACTATTTACCTGCTTCCAGTGGTGTGAAGTTTATTTCTTAGTTACTCTATGGTGCTTTGAGATATAAGAAGCGTCAAGGGTCCAGTGCTAAGTATGAGTGGGTCAGTCAGTCTAGATGAAAGTACTGTAAGGTAGACGCATAACTGTTTGGGTCATCATGCTCTACAGCTTGATATGTAGTTGGGTGGAGGCATCAGATTGAGTCTCCTGGGGTCTGTCCTAGGTCTGGTATTATTCACCTCCTTCATTAATGATTTGGCCAATGGACTGAGTACATGCTAAGCAAATCTATGATGATATCAAGTTGGGTGGAGTTTCAGACACTCTAGGATCCAGAATGACCTGGATGGATTAGAAAAATGATCCAAAATAAACAAGATGAAATTCAGCAAGGACAAGTGCATACTTCTGCACATGGGACAAAATAACTGCATGCACAAATACAGGCTGGGGAATGAGTGGGTAGGCTGCAGTACTGCAGAGAAGGACCTGGGGGTTACACTACACCATAAACTCAATATGAGCCAGCAGTGTGCTATTGTTGCAAGAAAAGTCAACCAAATAGTGGGTTGTATTAACAGGAATGTCTCTTGCAAATCAAAGGCAGCGATTCTTCCACTCCACTCCATTCAATACTGGCGAGGCCTCACCTGGAGAACTGTGTCCAGCTCTGGGCCCCCGACTGTGAAGACAGACTGGAAAGAGTCTAGTACAGAACAACAAAAATGATTTGAGGCCTGGGGTTGAAAATGGAAAAGCCACAGGAGCTTGGGTTATTTAGTCTGGAAAAGGTAAAGTGAAGTGGGATTTGATTACAGTCTTCAAATACCGGAAGAGCGATTACAGAGAAGATGATGATATGCTTTTCTTTGAGGACATAGGGGACAGGACTAGGAGCACAGCCTCAAGCTTCAGCAGGGAATTTGAGGTTGGAGATTAGGTGGACCTTTCTGACTAGGAGGGTGGTCAAACACAGGAACAGGCTACTTAGAGAAGTTGAGGAACCCACGTGCTCAGAAACTTTCCAGAGCATATGTGACAGACTTGCCTGGGATGGTTTAGTCAAGGATGATCTTGCCTTGAGCAGGACCTTGTCAGGTACCTTGCAGCCCTACCTCCATACGATGCTGTAATCCTAACCCCCAGATGTGGGTAACGCTCCTGTCAAAGGCAGTGGGAGTTGTGCCTGAACAGGGGGCTACAAGATTTCTCTTCATTTCCATTGTTTTAAAAGGGCTGTGGGGTTGAAGGAAGGTCCTGGGTAGAAAGTGGCAAGCGGAAAAATAAAAATCTCCTTCCTTGAAAAAAGAAAAACACAACCCAAAAGAGAACACAGGACTGCCAGCTGCAAGCTGGGGAGGCTCTCGATTTATTTATAGTCATTTCAATGGTTGCTTGTTTGTTTTCAGTTGGGTTACAAATGTGTTCAAATGAATTCCAGGAATTATTGAATATACGATTGAAGAGACTGCACTGCCAACTACAGCACCGGATTTCAGCTCCGTGCTAGGGGACGTGTGCTTTTTATGAGCCTTATTTTTATGGATGATGGCAATTTGACAAAGAATAATGGCTCTCAGATGTCTGGAGAGCTCCTGGAGGTTTGAAAGCATAAATCAACTGAAGTTAGGGCATAAGCTTTCACTGGAAGGCAAGCCCACTTGATTCTGCCGCCTGCTCTATTTACAGGCCAGTCGAGCACGTGGGGCTGCCCAGCGTGCCTGGGGGAGGAGGGGGCACCAGATTCAGGCTTGCATGTCAGAGGTTAATTGCATGCTGCTGTTTTGTCTTATGCACAGCAGCGCATGCTTACTCCTGTTCAGATGGCACAGCACAAAGAACCAGGACAGCCCGAAAACCAAATGGCCTCTTTTCCGGCTTTTAGATTCTCTGCAAAACAGACAGGGAGCATGGGTGTGCATGCATGCACATGTGCTCACACGTGTGTGGGTGGGTGGTTTCTTTTATACCCCCACTGTGGACACAACACCAACACCATGTATCTCCCCCCTCACCTGCTTCCATCCTCAGATGGAACTATGAGGATGAGGGTATTTTCCTTCCAGTCGCACAAGGCAGTCAGGTCCCCAAAGATGAGCCCCTGTTGCTTTCTATGCTCAGCTGCAATTTCTGAAGTGCTCCCGAACACCTGGGCAAACAAACCCTGATTTGCATTCCTTTTCCCCCATTCCCCCTTCCCTCCCTCCCCTCGAATTGCTGTTGGCAAAAGCATTCAGCGCTGGCAGTGCCTAGCTGCAATGCAGCAGTGACTGCAAGAGTGGAAGAGTTTACATCTGTGGAGCAGAGCCTGAAGCCCCAACTGTTTGCAAGTGACGGTCAGGCAAACGCTTCTGGGGACCGGTGGGAAGGAGCTGGATGCTAAGGTGGACATCAGGAGGTGCCGTGGCCTGGGTCAATAGGCCATTACAAAAAACCCACATGTGCTACGATCCTACATTTCTTCCTGCATATAACACAGGGGTCTGGGACAGATGTTCCCAGAACCAGTTTGACCCAAATCAGTTCAGAGTGATTCTGCATTCAAGCAGGTTTATTTTAAACCCGTTTCAGCCATTTTGAAAGTGGTTTATGTGCACTGAGCACAGGTTTAAACCTGTTTCTGATCACTTAAACCAGTTGATGTGTAACTTGTGTCCCTCGCCCGGCATTTCTAGGCCCTCCCTCAGGGGTAACACTCCCTAGGGCCCATTGAAAGAGGCCTCATTAATGTAAACCTGGAAGCAGCAGCTCTTCACCAGCGTCTAGCTCAGCTCTTTAAAGATAAATGAAAAGAAACACCACCCAGCTGCTTTCCCCTGTGTTATTGAGTGCCACAGCTAAAGAGAAGCAGTAGTTTTGCTTGGAAGGGCCCATGTGAGTCTTGATCTTTTTGTGCTGCTTCAAAGGGAACCTGCTGTTGAGCTTTAAAGGGCTGCATGGAGAGCTGATTTAAGGTCACACAGAATCAGGTGACAGTCCAGGCCCATATTTATTTCCATAGGTCACTGTGGAGAAATAACCCTTTGGTCCACTTGAATGCAAAACCAGGTTTATATCCCATTTCCACAGACTCTTCACTAGATACATCCACTCCCCAGTGACTCCAAATGTCCATCCTTCACATGGGCCTGTGAACAGAAATCATCGTACTGGATATTACAAACCACAGACTGAACCCAGACAGTGGTGTTATGGCTCATTACAGTTTACCTGCTCTTTGCTACCTCTTAGACGCCATGGGTAATAGCAACCCACGTCCCTTTTGAATGTTTTATTCTTCCACATAATTAATTTATCTAGTTCAACTGCCCTTCACCTGTTTTGTAGCCGTTTCTAATAATTTCTCTTTGCTCTACATTTTTATAGCCATTTTCTCCATTTGAGTGACTTTTCATTTACACAATGGAACATTGTTTTATCCAGCATTTAGCTCCAGCTGTCTCTGCTTCTTTCCCAGACCTGAGGGAGGGCACTTTGGGCATTTATAGACGTGCTCTGGGAGGCTGGGGGTCAGGACTGCTTTAATTAGACTGGCTTTCCCCTTAGGGAAAACCAGGAGCAATGGTCACAAACTCCTGAAGACTGTTTCAGCCTCAACATTAGGAAATACTTATTCACATCTAGTGTGTCCAGACTGTGGATTAAGCTCCCTCCAGAGGTGGTGCAATGGCCTACCCTGGAGATCTTCAAGGGGAGACTGGATGGTCACCTCACTGGGGGCACTTGACCCCAGTTGTCTTTCCTGCTTGGTGTAGGGGGACTGGCCCCGATGATCTTGGGAGGTCCCTTCCAGACCTTACAATCAATGAATCCACGAAAGTGCCCAGAGAGTCGCATGTATCAGTATCCCCATGCTGAAAAAATGACGGTGAGGTGCTTTAATGAAGGCTCAAATGAGCATTAGTTAAAGCATCCCTGTTGCCACTTTCCAGCCCAAGGATGCTGATACATGTGATGCTGGAGTCTGGTGGAGCGTGGTAATTATGCGATTAATTGAGTCTGCTCTGACGTTAAATAACATAATTAATCAAGTCTGCTCTGATGTTATATAACATGATTAATTGAGTTTGTTCTGATGCGTTCCAATTACAGAGCTTCGGAGCAGCCTCAGTGTATGTGTATAGGTGCCCATTGTGCCCAACAGCTCTTCTAACATCTCTCCCAATTATTCCGGTAGTCCAAAGATATTACCAAAATCAGTCAATCAATATAAACCACCTTGCTTCTCATCTATTTCCTGGACCATCATGGCTACAATAATACTCCGCACTGAACACAGTTTTTACTAACCTGAGGTTATTGAACCTTGCTTACTGCCAGAGGTGCCAAAGACATGAATCCCACACTTCCTTCAGTAACTGAGAGGGCATCTCAAAGTATCAAAACTGATTCAGTAATTAATAAATCAGGACTTAACCAGGCCAAAGTAATATTTTGAAAGGCCTGAGCTGTTCTCCAGCTGAGCGCCTACAGTCCTTTGCTTATGCCTACCCTAATGTCAATAGCTAACAGCAGAAGACTTTTGCCCTGAAATACTGTATACCCTTTTAGGACATACTCATCCTTCTAGAAAAGGGGTCCCTGACTTCTGCTGGCTGATGGAGGGAGAAAGGTAGCATTTCCTGAGTTATAACCAAGGCAGGAGAGGATGGATTTTGGGAGCCAGAGCAGTCCTGGGCAAGGTAGCATAGTAAAAGCTGGTGGGGGGGATTGTGGACAGATACTGTTATTTCTTCCATTCTTGGACAAAAGACTTTAGGGTGGCAGTGAGTTTGGACTTGATACAGCATGTGAATAGAGCTTGCAAAACACATTTGAAAGAGTGAGAATTGGTTTCCAGATAAGCATTGTGTGCAATCAACTGCATGCATATATTCAGATAAGCAATGTAAAAGGTAACGTGTAGACGCTGTTAAGAAAACTTGAGATCACTAGCAAACTAAGCATGAATAGACAACGACAAAAAAAATGGACATGCATTCCAGCTTTGGCAAATTAAAGGCTTTGCTTTTCTTTTTGATTTTTTTTTTAGTAGGCTGTGACAAGATGGAATTTATGATCAAGAAGTTTCTGGGGCTTTGTGAAGAGAATGCCCTCCTTTCAGATCAAAACTCGTGCTATCCAGCTTTTTTTCGCAATCATCCCCAGCTTTCCCCAGTGACCTGCAAAGCTGAACCTGCCTACACAGAAGAGCTCTGAGCCACCGGGAAAGAATACTGATAGGCTTAATAGGCTGCTTCTGTCTCTGAATACACCAGGCAAAGGAGGTGCTTTCATGCAATTTACCCTGATTTATGGTTGACGAATTTATGATTGGGTTTCTAGATGTTTATCAAGAGGGAGATAAATCTACAATATCACACTTTGAAATTATTGTTATTATTGACATAATCAAATGGGGCTTTATATCGTGCTGTCAAACATTTCCATTCCACTGCATAAAGAAAACCCAATGAGGAAACATTGCGGTCTTCATAAATGTCCAAACAATCATATTGTAAGAGCGGAGGTAGTAATCCAGCTATAGTGTTTCCCGTGTGTTTTTTCTCTGATAGTAGTAACCCTACTTTGAAAGCTCCTTTCATTAGAAGATATAACACACCAATAAGCCTGCTAACTACACGTTACTGATTAAAGCGGAGTTGAATGGGGGTCTATTGGAGAGCAGGACACCACCATGTTCAGTAATTATAAACCAATAGTGAAAGACAGTGTGAGCTCTGCATTGGTTTCAGTTCAGGGAGAAAAACGGGACAAAATATGGAGAAGAGTAAACTTACTCCAAACACCACTGAAGTCCAAGGGAGCTCATCCATGGGCTTTGAATAAGGCCCTGAGTGACTTGCCATAGTTCATGCAGGAAGTCCGTTGCAAAGCCAACAGACCCAAATCTCCTGAATCTTAGTCCAGAACCCAAAAAAGCACAAGACCATCTATCCTTCCTTAGCCACACTGGCTACTAGCAAACATTTGCAAGAGCACGCTCCTACCGATACAGCCATCCCCATTCCCCTTTGCCTTTTACCTGATCAGTGGTTGGTGTAATGCTACCAGCGAGGCATGCACGGTAACAGAGATCACCGACAGGTGGAAATAGTCGAACATGACGGGAACATGGTGGTGCAGGCCTCTCTTTGGGTGGAAGTGAAGACACAGAGTGCGGCTGCTGATCACTGGGATGGCAGGAACATCTCTCAGCCTGAAAGAGAGGTTTACAGGGGTCAGCAAAGCTGGAAGGGGTCATAATTTGTAACATCATTCAAAGCAGCAAAATGGGGAGATGGCATAGGGACACTTGCAGGCTGAGAGCTGGAGGTGGCAGGGGGACACACTTTTTTTTGTCCCTTCTGCAATTTCCTTTAATGCAATATTTGCTACTCTCACAGACCCAGTGAAACCTTTCCAGGTGCATTTCTCTTTGCTTTCAGTTTAGCCTTGAAAAGAGCATTGAAGTTTGACACGAGTGGTGCACAAGCCCCAGTCTCAGCGGAGCCCCAGCCTTCAGCGGAGGATTTCACACTGGAAGGTGCATTTTTATTTGAATGAACTGGTGTTTCGGACAATGAAGTAGCACAAACCTGGCCATTCTCCACACCTCTTTTAGACGAAAATGAAGACTGGCATTTAAATTTGGAGAGAGCTGTTAGTCTGAACTCAGGCAGAAGGCAAGGTCGATCTGAACCTCATAGACCTAGTCAGAGATGCATAAGCTTTTGCAAACAGCTGCTTCATCAGATGCTGTGAAGGGACTGCCCCTTTACATCTCTGCATCTCTGACTTGGTAACATTTAAAGTTAGAACCACCAAGTTTTAACAGGTTTTCCTGATGAGCAGCCAACTAACAGATACCAAGCAGAAGTATCTGCTCCATGGAAATGATGCACAGATTTAGGGCCTAACATTTCCACCTGTTCTTCCACAGCTCTCCTGCCATTGAGGGGGAATTATACTGAATTGCAATGGTTTCAGCTCTCAAAGAAAAGACAAAATGGTAAGGCTCCAAAGTAATGCATGATAGAAACCGTTTATTTCTAAGAGGTGAGAGACCCCTGCAGCGATAGCACTTAAGTATCTGGTGTGGAGGATTGCTTTGCTCAGCCACAGACTTGCCTCCCACTGAGTTCAAAGGTAGCAAAGTTGGGATAGTGTACTGCAAACGCAGAACTTCTTATTGCAAAGAGAGGAGCAAGAGACAGAAAGAACAGGCAGCGGTCCCTCCTCCGAAGGAGCATGAAGGCAAATCAGAGATATCCATTTTTCCATAAGATCCTTTAACTTCTATCAAATTCATGTTATCAATATGGGAGAAAAAAGAAAGCCCCAACAATATCAGCTGAGCTTCTCAATGGCACTTACAGCTGCTCACTATCAGTAAAGTGCAGGTCCAACTTGAGCTGAAAATCAGCTTCGCTTAATGCATCTTCCACCTACAAAAGGAAAGCAGAGCTGAGTCAACGTCATAAATCACACAAAGCCCAAGTGCAAAGGAATATATCTATTTTCCCTGACAAAGCAAATGCAAAGAAATACAGCATAAAAAAACCCAAAAACAATCCCTGATGAATGGCATAAATAAGACATCCGGGCAAGAGAACTATTTTTCTGGCACAAAAGAAGGGAGAGCCCCTGCTTGGGTTGAGAAATCTCCATACAAATTCACTTTGGGATGAAACTGAAATGAGTTGGGTTTCAGAGCTGGAGAAACATCATTAAACATCACTAAATGGGACACATTTTGGAACATGTCATGGACGTGACTTCCAGATTCTGAACCAGTTCAGAGGTGTTTTGAGATCAAACGCTTTGGCTGAAGTCCACCATACTCAAAACATAGTCCAGGCATGCTTATTCTGCAATAGCCCAAAATTTGAGGAGCATGGGAAACCATGGTCTTTATCAGATAAAATTATTATTATTTATTCATACCGAGATAGCACCTATGACCTTCCAGCACGGATCGGCCTGTAATGCGCAACGAAGACACAGACTCTGCCCAAAGACCTAACCGCCTATAGAAGTTAGAGACAGAAAAAGCTCTGTTATCTCCTTAAGTCCAAATCCTCTTAGGGAAAGATTGCTTCCCCCAAAACTTTTTTAAATACATTCTCATATTGAACTTCAGATGTTCCAAATAAAGGGAAGCCCTATTGCTTCACTACAGTTAGGTTTGTGGAAAGCAATAGCTACGTTTCCATCTGTGTTCATATGGACTTGTGGTGCTCAGCCAATAACTATTGCAGAGTTCAATTATTAGAGCTGAAACAACCAGAAGTTAAGAGGTTATTGCTGCTAATGAAACCATCATGGTTAGGCTTCAGAGGTAATATGCCTGCGACCCAAATGGAGAGTGGGAAGTCTCATATTGGTCAGAGCCACCGAGTCTCTTTGGAAACTGAGGAGGAAAGCACTTTTTGGATCACGTTTGGATTTTCCCCCTCAAACAAAACTTGAAGGATAAGCTGTGTCTTTTTTTTTTTTTTTTTTTTTTTTTTTT
>NW_017728992.1:198805031-198812457 GCF_001723915.1 Gavialis gangeticus
TTTTTTTTTTTTTTTTTTTTTTTTTTTTTTTTTTAAGTGAAAGGTTAGAGTCTGTAAAATCTTCGTGTACATGTGGCTGGAGCAAAAAAGAAATAGCAAAGATGCCAGATCTGGCCTATTTGCATACTGATCGGTTCCCTGGTAAACCGGGCTCACCGTCAGGGAAATATTCCTCATGTTATTATTAAGGAAAATAGTTTCATTTAGTCTTATATGCTAGGACACACAGCGAGCTGTCAGTTATTGTCAATTCTCCATAGAAAGGATGGCTTTCATGAAAAGCCTTACAGTTTAATACAATTATAAGCAATTATAAGAGCTGAAAATACAATTTGAAGAATGGAAACAGAACCATGTCATCCAACCACTGTCTGGTTCATGTTTCCTGAATCCTTTTTCTTAGGCAGCAATGCAAACTGAATAGAATTTAAAACCAGCTCATTTGATAGTGAAATCGCACCCATTTTGGAGGGAGGTTTAACACAGTACGGCAGTGCTGTACAATACTGGAGGACAGAAAACGAAGAAGGTAGGACAGGTACTCCTCACTTAACGTTGTCCCGGTCCACGTTGTTTCATTATTACATCACCGATCTATTAGAGAACATACTCATTTAAAGGTGCACAGTGTTTGGTTATAAGGTTCTTCAGCTGCCGCCTGCTAGTAGGTGACTCCTGGGATGCAACTGGATTTGCTTAACATCGTTTCACTTAAAGTAGCATTTCTCAAGAATGTAAGTACAACGTTAAGCAAATAAAAGCTGTATCAGAAAGTGGGCACTGCCCTCTTGGATGGATGAGGAGCTGTTTAACAGTGTATCAGGCATCCCACAGCTACCCTACCGCTTAGAGGAGGTATTTTGCACCCTGCCGCAAGAGGCCTTGTATCAGTAACTCATTACAGCTATTCCAATAGCATCAAGCCTACTCAGGCAAGCATGATTCAAATAACAGCATGCAAAACATGCTTCAGCTGAATTTTGCAAAGGTAAAACTTTACCCGGTTGATTTTTTGAGGGGGAAGATCATTTAGCATTCCACGAGGAGTTTGCTTTGTCATAAATAATCAAAGAGGCATCTTGCCTCTTCCAAAATAATCAGGTCTTCTGCAAGGAAGGACATGACAGCTCATGGTGGGAACAAAGAAAGAACTCCGGTCTTGGCATACTGAATGTCTCTCCTGGTTTGTGCGCATGTCCTGAAACACCCGGGAGCAGAGTTATCAAAATAAGAAGGGATTTTTTTGCTTTAATCCATTGCGACTAAGAACCTGAAAATCAGAGTAACAAATAACCCCCTTGGAATTATGGTCTGAATTGAATGCAATCCATGCGTAGTGACTTAAGACAGACACATCCCTGAGAGATGTGGAAGAAACTTAGGTCCTTTCCCTGAATGGTGTTAAGTATCTGTAATGCTGGAGAAAAATCAACAGAAGTTATGGACGGGGAAGCTTATAAAGAGCCCATTCTGGTGAGGTGCTGAGGTCTGACAGTGCTGGGAGATTTGGGGGTGGAAGACTCTTGGACTAAAGGTTCCCGTGTAACAGAGAACAGCTCCAATTCGAACGGCTCCAATTCAAAGTCTGTTTGGATACCGCAGTGTTGGGTATGGTACGAGACCTTGCATCTTATCACAATAAGGAATCACACCACTCCTTAAACAGGAGGAAAGTTTCCCCCCCACACATACTTCCTGGGCTTGATTTGTGGAAAAAAAAATTGAGACATCAAAGCACTGTTTAAAATAAATAAAACGAATGGGTGGATCCAGGATTTTATAAAGGAGGGTGCAGGATCAGTGACCGGTGCTGCAGGGGTGGCTTCACCCCCCACTCCTCACCTCACCCACGTTGATGTGGGAAGACCACACCAGGGGAGCAGCAGCTGGGTATTTTTTAAGTCCCAGAATCAGGTATGAATCTCCACCCCTTGCTCTTGGCACTCGCCTCCATCTGTGCTCGGTGGCATATCCCCTTCACTCCCTCCACCTGCCACAGCTCTCCCTGCACAGCCCGCTGGAGGGGGGCACGGGTGGCCCTGGAACTCCCCACATCTCTGGGGCAGCGGTGGGCAGTGTGGGAGGGAGGAGACGTGCCCCTGAACATAGAGGGAAAAGGGGATTGGGGACTTGAAGAAAAATCCCCACACCTGCTTCTGCACCAGGGGACACACCTGGTGGCAGAGTTGCATTCATTACGTAGATACACCGTTTCGGCATGTCTTTCTTCGTGCTGCTTCCTGAGCCCATTAGCACCACAGGCGCATCACCCTTTACAGAAAAATAATTTGCAGTGGCCATCCCACAATGTGAGGAGCTAAGATTTTGATGATTCATTTCCCGGTCACCCCTATGAAATTACACTGTCCTTAATGAAGCAGTACTGGGGCTAGGGTGTCCATTTCCGTGTTTCTAATTTAAAGACTATAATTTCCTCACAGCATGGTAGGGAGTCTGATTTTTTTTTTTCTGCTTCAGCAAAATCTGGAGAATAAGCCTTAAGCTTAGTACCCGTTGACTTAAAACCTTTTCAGGAACCATCATTAGGATAGGCTTCAGAGAAGACTTCCATATATCTCGTCTAGCTCAAGTGAAGTATGCAGTATGCAGCGTGGCCTCACTTCTGAAAAGCTGTGTTTTGACTTCTTAAGTCACTTGTGTTGCCATCTACAAATTCTCTGGACTGTGTGTCAAGGAGCCCAAGTGAGAAATGGGAATCAATGTTTATGTTGGTGATTTCTGGGCTTGGAAACTGTGGGACTGGCTCTGCCTCTCTTGTTCATCCTCTTCCGTCATGGTCTGTGGACATGCTTATAACACTTGCAGCTCCACATTAAGGTAAGGATTATAACCAAGTCTCATGAACCAGGGTTTCAACCAGTTGCCTGTGGGATAGGGATGAATTTCTCACCCCAACCCCCCTGTACAGTTTAGCACTGGGGTAGGTTAATTGGTATTTGCCTCTCTGAAACATCCAAAATAGGCTAAGCTGAAGGCAGTATACTGAAGACCTGTGGGGAGGTTTCTTTCCTTGCAATACAGGGTGAGGATATCCTGCTAGGATCATGTGGACATATCTCTAATGAATGCTTTCCAATTGCAACCACATGAACTGGCCATATCTCTCTCTCCTCCATAGCCCATGCAAAGCATACATCTTAGTCTGATGAAGGCAGACAGACCTGCCATATCTAAAGTCATTGACCTTCTTAGATCATATATGGATGCCCAATAGTATATAAGAGGCAAGAGGTCTGGCTATGCATCCCAGTGGTACCTTATCACTTTACTTTCTAAGGTTTGCACTCTACAGCCTAATTAAATCAGATTATATATATTTTTTATTAATATATTTCATGTTCCAGGTCAAATCAGGCAAATCAGTTACAAATCGTATCAACTGAGCAGAACTCAATTGTTCCAAAAACCATATCAATTGAGCAGGCAGAACTCACTCATTGTAAACACCATGCATGGCCCTACAACCAGAAAGCATCCTTCATCCCTGGGACTCTCACCCTGGGACTTCAGATACTCCCAAATCCATTGGCAGGCTTCCTATGTGCCAGCAGAAGCCTACTTTGTGGGATGTTATGGAGAGACTACAGAAGCAGCACTTCTGAATAGAAAGCGATGATTAGAATATATGGGGCAGGGAAAGGGGAGGAGAAAAGAGGGGGCTGGCTGGGAGAAGCAAAGTGGGTAGGGCAAAGAAAAAACAGAGCAGTTAACTCACTGAGGGACACAGGGATTAAAAAGCTGATCTAGTCAATGCACTAAGTATCTGTAATCTTGGTTTAGACCAATAGGAGCAAACCTTTTCTGTAGGTGCACCACAAATCAAGCTCTGTACCCTCTCCAAGTATCACTCTGATCCCCTTCTCCTGCTGCTCTACTTGATGGCCCCTTCCTTATTTCCCATTGTGCTGCCTGCTCCCGCCCCAGTCTGCTATGAGCCACACGCAGAGACGGACGGTGCCACTTGTTCTGCAATTTCCCATTCAAGTTGTTTTTTAAAGTTTTCATTGGGTAAGAACAGCTGCTCTGAGGTCGGCAATGGGATGTCCAGGGAGGTTAAAGTGTTCTGCCAAAGGATTGTCTGTCTTTCTTGAATTTATGTTGGATGGGTGTTTTATTTTTAAACAGGGATCACCCAGTCTCTCCAACATAGACAGCAGGGGGGCACTGTAAACAGGTGATGGCTTATAGGACATTGGTAGAGGAGCAGGTGAACAGACTTCTAATGGGATAAGCCATATTATTTAGCTGAGTGATGATGTGGTCTGTATTGATGAGGGGCACAGCTGGAATCTGGGTCCAGAACAAGGTCTGGCACCTTGTTGAGAATAGGTTCGGATTTCTCCAGTCCTGCTGGAGAGACCATTTGAGATTGAGCAGCTGAGAGCAGGAATCCTGTATCGCAAGAGTAGGAATCCTTGCTCTTTAAGTTATACATCCTGGTCGGTGGGATCTGTCTAGCAGCACATTCTCCTACAAAATCAAAGAATCAAGCCTTCTCGGATATGATAGCAAAGGGGGTAAAACCCTGTATTATTTTAAAGAAGCATTTAAATGGCAAAAGGTGGCCTGAGTGCTCTCCCTGGACGGATAATTGGGCACATCTACCTGTAGTGCAAAACTAAAGAGGTCTGTTTCCATATTTAAGTTTTTCTAGGGTTATGTAAATAGAGCAGGAGGAAAGAATCTCACCCAAATCTCTGTTGTTACTTTTTTCATACCAAGGACTTTGTCAACAGCTTCTCCCCACCCCAAAAAATTATATATATCTTGTGAGTACCAGGTAGCAATGCATATAGCTTACTTACTGCAATATTCTTTCAATTTAGCTCCAGCAGCCAAAATGCACAGAGGGTATTAATTCAAAAGCTCATATCACCCAGTCTAACTTTATTATTCATTTAGCATCTCTTCCTTTTATAGGAAAGAGACATGAGCGGAGGGTCCTCTGTTCATGGTCAGACCAAGAAGCACCTGCTACTTGCCTAGGTGCTTCTCACCTCTGGGGAAGAGAGGCAACGTAAAGATACAGCTATGTGACAAATAAAGGTTGCAAGTATTGGAAGAAAATGTGCTGCTATTTTTGAGTGACACCAAATTATCATTGCTTGTTATTTCATGTTTTCCAGGGGCTCACTAATTGCATTTGGAGCTGTGTAAATACATGCAGTGACATGGGGCTGACTCTCCTTCCATTTTAAACCACTGCAAATCAAGAGGTTTTGTGTCAAATCTGCATGACAATAGAAAATCAGGCCATTGTTATTTCCCCAAGGAGCTTATTACTCAAGCCAGGCTGAGATGCATCAGTCATAGGAGTGAATTTTAGCTGATCGGAGGGGAATCTTGCAAGTTTTATTTCCAGCAGGAGTGACACTGTCCCGAATATGAATATAAAATCATCTCAGCTCATAGCCATTCAGCCCTCATGAAAGTCCCCGGACCCTGAGTGGAGAGGGCTTTCCAGTGCACACATTGCACAAGGTAAAGAGAAAACTAATCTGTAGTAAGCTGTTAGAATGGTTTTCTAACAATTATTGATAAGGTTGCAATGATCCATCGCTTAATGGGAGCATAAATTAAATTGGAACTAAACAGTTATGAAGACAAAGTAGGAGATCAATCACACCATATGCAAGAAAAGGAGAGGGAAAGCTCATGCAGTGAGCTGAAGCTCGATTCTTCAGCAGTTTTAACTCTATCACTTGCACGGGTGTTGAAGCAAGCTAACGCAGGAACTCTGCATCTGGTCCGCTTTGAAATTCAGGTCCAGACAAGGAGGAGGGTTTACATCTCCAGACCTAATCCAAACCATTCTGGTGTCCTGTGTTTTCCTGAAGGCCAAACCAAGGCCTTATTTTTGAAGCTGGGGAAACTTTTTAAGAACAGCAGATGCCATGAGACTCACACCCTAATGGAGAGCCATTGTTAGTGCTGCAGCTGACTTTTGTGCAGATGGTGCGTTGGAAGGCAGAATGCACCGTGACACTAGTGTGAGCACGGTCCATGTATGGCACCAACACCTTTCCCTACATTGCAGAGGGACACGCACTACTGATCCTCCCTCCTCCTCCTCATTAGCTCAGAGGGAAGGTGGCTCCAGAACCCTCACCCTTATAAGTACAACCACCGTTGAGGATCCGGGGACAAAAATGAAGTCTACCTGAAGACTGAACACTTCTCCTGTGCTCCAAGAAGCACCAAGAGGGACAAGTCCACATGAACCCAGTGCCAGTCAAAGGACGGATGACCCTGGCCTGGTCCTCGGTTTCAACTCGGTCTCAGAACCCAGTGGAAAGCTTGCTATCAGCACATACGGCCTTTCTCATCTCCTGTATTTACCTCTCAGAAGCACTTACCCTCTCGCCATCTAGGAGGAGGTGAACCCTGAAGTTCATTGATTCGTTAAGAACAATCTCCTCGTTCCTGTACAAGATTTGAAACACTCTGCTGTAGACGTTGTTCTCATGAACACAGGCTGAGCAGAGGCTGGAGTCACCTGTGCAAAACAACAGAGCATTGATTTGATTACTGCAATGAGATCATGTTCTATTGTACATGTTGACTTCCCCCATTAACCAGGCCCATTGTATCTGTACTTGTAATTAAACACTTGAATTCCCGATAATTGATGTTAATGAGTCAGAATGTTATTGCAGGATAAAGGTCCCCTGCTGAGGCATTTCGTGAAAACAACTGTTAAACGAAAGCAGACAGGCTGGATTTCCAAGTGGGAGTTGCTGACCTTGCAACAGCATTAATTTTGGTGACATTTTCTCCTAATGAAGGATAAGCCTTGAATTGTTCTCCTAGGAGGCTTAATACACAAGACTGTAGATTTCTGGTGTCTATCAGAATGACTTGGATCTGCAAAATTTGGCTGCAAATCTTAACAAGAGAAGGATCTTAGGATTTCTGACACTTTCAGGAAGCCCTATTACTAGGTTGGAAATGCCAACAGAACCGCCCCTCTCTGCTATAAGGTGAAATGCAAATGTGCAAAGGAGCCTGAAAATGAAACTCAATGGAGAAAAAGCCCAAAAAAACTTTTCCAAGCCTTCTTCGGATCTGGAGAACGAGACAGCTGCCATTTTGGCTTACACAGATGAGACAACAGTGGAGACCTCCAGCGCTAAAACCATGAGCTGCTACAGCTTGACCTAATGAGCCAAGCTCTTTTAGATGGGGATAAATAGACTCATGCCCAAACACAGCTGGGAGTGGGTGCAAGCAGATTTGTTTGATCTTCTAATGGTGGATTACACTAGCTACGGATTCACCAGCTTTCAGTGCTGTTGTATGCAGGGCTGGACTAACACATAGACAAACCAGGCACAGGCCTAGGGTCCTAAGTGAAGAAGGGGCCCACTTGTGATTATTTTACATATTATAATTATTGAGTGAAAAA
>NW_017728992.1:198812499-198816385 GCF_001723915.1 Gavialis gangeticus
GTTTGTTTGCCTAGGGCCCACTAAAGGGTTAATCCAGCCCTGACTGTATCCATAAGTGACCTAGGAGTCTCTGAAACTCTCAGGTTGCAATAGAAGTACTTAACAGGAAATCCAGGAAATAGCGTTATTACTTCAGAGGAATAATATCCCTTCGAAGTTTCCTTGAAGCCAGGCCTAATCAGACCCCTACTTGAATCCTGTAGGAGCCCCAACTTTTGGAGCATGATACATAAGCAGAGGTTGGCTGATGCTTTGCTGGAATTCAATTCTATGAGCCTGGCAATATGAGAGTGCTCCTGTCCTTAACAGAAACCTTGGTTCAGAGATGAGACCTTTTATTAGATCAACTAAGAAATTACAAAAAAACCCTATCTTTTTCTGTAAGCTTTTGAGCTTGCACGCCTTTCATTAGGCTCAGGGAAAATTAAAGATGGTAGAAAATCCCCATAGGCAGTTATTTTTTGTCTCAGACCAACACGGCTACTAGATACATCCCAGACCTTAACACAAATCTATAAAAGTGCAGGGTTCGCAGTCTTGGAAGAGATCTAAGGCTGTGATCCCTACTTGAACAGGTCATTAGATCCATTCTTTTATAAACAGGAATGCACATTCACTACGTGCTTTCTTGCATGTGGGTCTGTAGGCAGCGGGTTTTATTCTACATCTTTGGCAAAGGCACAGTGCTGTTTAGGAGGTCTGAGTGATCACTGTTTAGTGACACACACATGGGTCAAGAGGAGGCAATCTTGCTATATGAAAACCTTTGCTTTGGCGCTGCTCTGCTCATATTATTTACAACTAGGAGCCCTGGCTAAGAGTATATTATTAATGAAGCAGCGTGGAAGACTTCCAACTGTGAATTTTATTTGTAACACTTAAAAAGGAGAAGCTGGGACTGACTTACAGGCCATGGCCAGCAGATAAATTGAGCTTCCGTAATTATATTTATCTATCACCTGTCTGCTGGGATCAGGCAAAGGTGATCCTGCAAAAGTCTGCCGTCTAACAGGAGATATACTGTGGGGGAAAAATAAGTTACTGAAATTCAGATCAGACCTGGGGACATTAATGACAGAGTCCATATAGCTGAAACTCAAACCAATTCATGTCATTTCTCTTAACACTGATTTGTATCCGGCAAACTGAGGACCACACAAAACTTTTCCTTTGCCCAACTCCTCCTGCACATACAGTGTAGACAGTCTGTAGAAATGCACTTTTACTTTCTTGTGTTTTCAGTTAGAAGGCTTGAGCCTGATTAGCTCTTCAATGGCACGCAGTCATATTTATTTTAATTTAAACCTCATCATTTGCAAGATACCAAGGAAATTATATTACCGATATAATGTATTCTCATTCCTTTCTGGTGGACAAAAGGAGCTTTATGTTATTTGATTTGGATATTGATATACTGACTCTCTTTGGAGATGGAACGTTTAATGTGATTTTCATCTCAAACACACTCCTACCCGGACCACTGCCAAGACGTAATTGGTTTAAAAGCTAGATTTGCAAGGTGGTGTAACAGCCACCATTTTTTGTTGAGAAGGTCAAAGTCAAAGACAACCAACAATCCCAAAGATGTCATGTATCCATGTGAATTAATACAGTGCCATGATGCAAAGTCCCTTCTCAAGCCCGCAGCAGCTTTGCAATTTGGCATTGTCTCAATGCACGGAGATCTGTGCTCGCAGTCGTCTGCGGAGCTCCAGAGCAAACTGCTGCAGCACACTACTTGCCTAATCATGCCCAATGCTGAGCCCTACTCACTCATGATATTGTGAAGAAGGCAGCCTGCACTTCTGCGTCCACCCCTAGAAACTGCTACACAAGGCTTGAAAGCAGTGCTTGGTCCTTTGCAGAGAGCAGGGCTCTTAGACTGGATGCTGACAACCTGCCCCTCTGGGCACAGTGGAATAGCAACAGCTTTGCTGTGCCAAGGGACCTCTGTGTTCCTACTATATAAAGGCTGGGGTTTAGTTGAACACACATACACTGCTTTAAGAGTGAATCAATGGCCACTTCACACACTCAGGGCTCTTTATTTCCTCTGCAAGAGTGAATGTCCCTGCCGGCAGCTCAGCCATTGCAAGGGGACACAGTGTCTGCTATATTGAGAGGCTAGTGATACTTTGGGTTAATGCATAAACACACATGTACACACACACAGCTTATTTTTTAAGGTTTCAGTTGCCAATTTCTCTGTGCAAATAGGCAAATCTTGATCACCTGGGGCCATTCTAGTGATACAGCTGGCCCCAGTTTCTTTGTGAATTGTGGTACCATTCACCCACTCCCCCTTCTCGCCTACCAAATTAAGACAGAAATCAGGAAACAGATCGCCAAAGCCTTCTTTTTTTCTCCTTTGGCAGGGGAAGGTATTACTGAAAGTTCACGGGATTTCAAACAATCACATGCTTGTTTCCCTACCTTGTCTCACAATTAAATGGTGGGGTCAGCAATATTGTGATAAATCATTGAAATATAAGGTGGATTCACCTCATCCTTATCCAGAAGACTTCTTCTGTAGTTTGAAATTTCAGAATCTTTTTCTCCGGTCAAAATTTTTTATTTGTTCTGATCTTTCAAAATGTAGGCAGCTGTCATTGCATTACAACTTACAAAGACTTGCCCATCACATGTGGAAGACAGGTTAGGCTCCATCAGATATTACTAAACAGGACCTGCCTATGCCAGCCTTATATTCATTTTACCAGCCCCAGAGAAATCATTACACGTTGGGTAAATGTTATAGCTCTTTCCCTCTGCTTTCAAAACTGCCTTCACCCTTAGGAACAGAGTGCCATCAAACACTTCTACCCACCTCGCCTCCAACCGGCTGACCTCCTTCATCTCCCACCTCAGTCGCGATTAGCCCAATAATGAGAAGACATGTGTAAGCTATTAGAGACCTGAACTTCTTCACTCCCAGCTGAAGCAAACTAACTATACCCTGCTAGGGACCCATCTCTTCCCCTTCATTGGATGGGGATATGACTACTACCACCTCAACTCTGCCAACGTGCACCCGCTACACCCTCCACCACTGAAGACAGCTACTCCTAGCTGCCATTGCCACTGGAGCATGGGTGGCTACTGCCAGCTCGCGGGGCGGGAGAAGGTAGGGGCAAGAGCTAAGGTTGTTCTAGTCATGGGCTTTAACACTAGCTCTTGGGTTCGCCGAGGTCTGTGCCACATTGAGCTCAACCCGGCTGTTTTACTTCTGCATTAAGAAAGGTTTGCGTCAGTCCAAGTTGAAGCAGAACTCACTGATGTTGTGCGTAGGAGTTTGGGGTCATTGAAGCAGTCCCAGTCCTCTGCACTTGCAGCTGGGGTGCTGGAAGGTCAAGAACACGGTGCCATTTCCAAAGAGCCCTTCCCAATATTTGTCCATTGGAGTGGTGATAAATGTACAGAGTTGCTCTCAGGAATGAGGGTCCCCGCTGCCCTTCTGACTTGTCTTTCCATGAAACCACTGGTACTTTTGCAGCTATGGCCATATAAAAAAAATATGCCCCGTGCTTGCTGAAGCTTTCATTTTTTAAGTACACATCTCACATGCAACAGCTGACTGGAGGGTCACCCAGCTACTGGTCCTGTAGGATAAAGTGCACACTGAGCTGGGCCCCAGCACCTCTGCCATGCCTCTACTTTCTCTCTTCTCCCCCCCACAAGTGCCTTAATTTTGCATTTCCTCATTTCCAGCATCTTACAGCTACACCACTTTTGGGGGTGCCCTGATCCTAACTAACATGGGAGGGGGGAGGAGAGGGTGCGGTGGCAGGCAGATAGAGGGGCTCAGACTCTACTCCCAAATCCCAGTGTGTATGTAGAAATATGGGATTTACAGTTCCCCAAATCTTCATTCACCATGTCACTCAAC
>NW_017728992.1:198816396-198832389 GCF_001723915.1 Gavialis gangeticus
TTACAGTTCCCCAAATCTTCATTCACCATGTCACTCAACCCTGCTTCCTCCTATGTACCTGTCCTCCCCTCAATCCAAATTTTGGCCTGTCAACTACTTATCTCCTTTCACCCCCCTCCCTTCACTGCAACCCCAAATCCCTTTCTTCTATAGCCTCCTGCTATAGTCCTTTCTCCTACAGACCCCCCCTGCAGCCAGCATTCAGACATGTCACTCGTTTCCTCTCAAAAAAGAGCTTGAGAGTCATCGAATTCCCTCCTGTGCCCAGATTCCCTCTCCATAAAAATCTTTCACCAGCATCGCATCATGGAGACATACCTACAGCTCCTTCTCTGACTGCTCCCTGGGACAGGTTTCACATTTGCAATGTCTGGGCAGTGCAGAGATTCAAAGCCTGGAGAATGCCCTTTTGAGTTCCCCAGGTCGCATGAACGCTAGCTGGCTAGAATACGTACGGGACGGTCTCTGTCCATCTGCACACCACAATCTGTTTGGCACATGGCTGTTCAAGACCCCCACTGTCTAGAAAGCTAAATTCTTCCTTTAACCTTTTTTAATATGACTTCTCCAACAAGTCAGCAGCTGCCAGGCATGAGCTGGGCTCAGCGCTGATCTGGTGGGAGACAGCCAGAGCCACAGCTTGAGTCTCCGGTAAGCACAAAAGAAGTGGGTAAAGCTTTATAAAACATCTTTTTCAGGGCATGGGGGAGCCTGCCTTTGCTCTTATGACCCCAAATTCAGGCCACCACTTTACATGGCATGTCCACAAGGCAAAACAAATGTTGAGGCAGGCTGACTTAGCAAGTGAATTTTTGAGCAGTTGGAAGAAAATTTGACCTTTGAACTGTAAAAAAAAAAAAAAAAAGGTAAAAATCTTCTCAACCTTAATTACGGCCCAACTAAAGCGCTCCGGCAATAAGGAATAATACACATCTCAAATGCCCCTACCCTTTGAGTCTCACATTTCTCACAAGATACCAGAGATTATCAAGAAACCCTTGCGACTTATCCCATGGTGAGTCATCTTAAAATGGATTAGTTCATCTAGCATAAATCTTGCATTCAATGATGGAAACACAACCCTCTGGAAATACCTATGCCAGTTTTGCCTATAAAACAAACAGCAAACCTCACCAATAAAAATGTTAAAAAAAGTGGAAAATATGCATTTCCTCCAGACAAAATGAATTAAGACATACCCCCCCCACCTAAAGCAAATTCTGCTCTGTACAGCATGGCTCTTAATCTCAGGAGACTAGATTGCCTCAGCCCTTTTTCAACTGTTCAGGAAGAAGACAGCCCTAATTTCTCCCCACCCTTCTCCACCTCCATTGGTCCTGCTTATATACTAACTTTAACGGCAGGGGGTAAGGAAGAACAAGGGTTGATGGGAAATGCCTTTACTCAGTCTCTGCCAGCTACTCACTGCTCAGAGTGGCTAAAAGTCCTGTGGGGGGGGGAAGCAGCTCCAAGGAGGGCCAAAATAATTTATTCTTCCATCAGAATAGAAGAGGAGGAATGGGGACCAACTCATCATTTCTTCTGTTCTGCCCTGCTCAAATAAGTTAGTGAAAACCTGTCCCACCCCTTCTTCAGGTCAGGGTGCAGCAATGCAATCAAGCCACTTCTAATATCCTAGACAATAACTGTATAGGCACCAACTTTTATTTTATTTTCCTTTAAATGCAACCCTACACATACAGTTATGATACCATTGATGCCAGAGTGGAGCATAAACCCATGAGGGAAACATATGTTTTGGAAAAGATGCCCGGGGAGTGTTAAATACCGGTTCCAGGGATGGGACCTCAGTTTCAGTACATCCCTAACTCCGTGGCTGCTGCTTGCTGGGAGGGTATAACCAGGGACAGCCACTCTGCACACCCCTGGTTTCTCATACTCTTCCTCAGATGCTTGCCATGGTTGGACCTGGGGCAGTAGCCTACTCCTCATTCGATCATAGTCCTGACCCAGTACAGCAATGCTTGCATTCCCAGGATAAGTGTGAAAAGGCGTGTGTGAAATGCATATACATAATACTAGAGAAATAATTACACGATCTTGGGATTGCATAATCTTGAATTTAAAAAAAAAAAGCAGTGCAAAAAAACAAACCTATTACTATTCCTTTAGTACCCAGCACTGAAATAAGATGATTATTTAAACGATAATGACCCCCCGACCCTCTCAATGTCTAAGAAAAAAATAATACAATTATGCTATTGCTCAAATAAATGAAGACACTGGATTGTGCCAAGCCTTGCTTTAATGAAACCGCTACCATGAAAGAACATATATAAAAGAAAGCTGCGATATTAGTAAGCCTGGTTTCTGCCTTAAAGCTATTTCTGTCTGAATAGTAATGCAGACTTAAGTACTTGTTTTTTTCTGAGTAAACACACAGTTCTGGGAAACCATCGTTGGCTTCGGGTACTTATACGGTTCCCATTTATGGCATTTACATGGCATCTCAGAGAAAGGAAGAGAAGTGCTGCAGAAATTATGCATGCAGGACATGGAAAGTGAGACTACTTCTATACTAGGCATTGGTTAGGCTTTAGTGTGTCCAGTTCTGGGCACAACATTTTGAGAAGGAAGTAGAGAGACTAGAGAGGAACCAGAGGCGGGTGACAATGATGAAATGGTTGAAGCCATACACGAAAAAGGTTGAAGAAACTAAGTTTCCTTAGTCTGGAAAACGGAAACGAAGGCAGTTTTCAAAGGCTGTCATAAGAAGGAGGAAGAACAATTATTCTCCTTCGTCACCACAGGCAGGGAACAAAGCAAAGCAGATTGAGGTTAAATCTTGGGGGGAATGAACTAACTGGGAAAACCTTAGGGCAGTGGAAGGAGTTGCCAAGGGGAGTTGTGGGATTTCTTTCACTGGAGGTTTTCAAAAAGAGTCTGAAGAGGCATTTGTCTGGGACAGGTTAGGACCATCACCCTATATTCATGCCCAGGGTTGGGTTATATGTCTTGTGAGGTTCCTTCCAACCCTATTAAATTCATGCTACAAAAAATGAGGACAGACAACGCGCAAAGTGCATTTCCTACGGTCACACTAGACGTCTGTGGCAGGGTCAGGTCTGACTCCAGGTCTCTCAAGTGCCCAACTGGCACCCTGAGGCTCGTGCCATCCTTCCTCTTTTGCTATGGAGCATCTCAACTCCTCTTGATTGTGGTGGAGCCGGTGTCTTCAGAAGTCACGGCCAGATTGTTTACTTGCTAAACCGTATGTGTCCTCTATTTCCTTCAGCTTCTCTTGCCGTTGCCAAAATTTACAGGCACTCACAGTTCCTGCTAATTTTGCTTTCCATTACTGAAAATAAGGCACATAGACATTCCTTGAATGAACAGTACAGCATCATACTAAAACCCAAGCATTATAATGCGAAAAGTATCACCAAGAGAGACCAGAAAAATCAATACAAATAGTTTTGTTTTTCTGACTCACTTTCCCTTTGCCATCTGTTGAAGCCATATGCCTTCTTAAATAAGTGCTAAATATAGTCCTATTGCAGCAAATCAAATAGTTGAAACTATTGCACCCTTCTCCTGGAGATTTCATGTCTCCATTACAGTATTTAAAAAAAAGAAAAAAATAAGCAAACAAACAAATCCCCCTTTTTAGGGGTTTTGAGGTATAATAGAGTGTGTGCATGTGCCTGTGTGTATACACGCACGCAAAAAGGCAAGAGAAATTTATGACTTGCTGCAATGGAGATGAGAGCCAAGGTACAGTTGCCAACTACACTGTAAGAGGCGACCTTGAGACAGAAAGTGATGGAGTAGAATAAAGATCCGCGGCTCTGTGTATTAATACAGTCCTGGCCTTTATGACAATACCACATTTGATCTAAGCAGGAATACGGGCTAGAAAATGTAGTTACTGTTTTTTTAAACATTAGGGAGGTGCAAAATAAGAACTGAAGTGCTCCTCTCCTCATCAAACCTGCTGGAAACACGTTTTGGAATAGATCATACTATTTCCATGAAAAACAGTCTCTCAGAAGTGCCTTGGAAATTCAACACAATCTGCCTGGGATTTCAGAGAAGAGTGAAGGGTTTTGAAGGTACAACTAGGACCCATCACTTTGAACATGTCCCATAATCCCCAAGGAAAAAGAGAGGGGGAGAGCAGGGAGAGCCGTGCTATGCTCCAGTGCTCGTCTTCACCCTGCCTACCGACACCTGTGACTACCAATAGACAATGCAGAACTCCACGAGTTAATGTTGACATGAAAGATAATGCTGAATAAACCAAGTGGACGATGGGATGGACTCTCCTCAAAACCAGAGAATTCATATCTGCAGGAAACAGAACTGCTCACCTAGTCCCCAAAGGTAAATCCCATTTCCACCACTTTCCTTTCTGACATAACAATACAAAATCCATGATCATTTCTGACAGCAAAAATACCATCTCTCATTGTAACCTTGGTTGGTGAAAAGAATAGGATGCTATTCTGAAACTAAGGGTGCAGACAGAAGTGCAGCTCCCTGCTGTAACTGAGAACGCTTTGCAGGGCGCGCTCTGAGTTGCAATGATCCCCTGGACCAAACAGAAGTTCACTGTCGGTTCCTGGGAAGGGGAATCTAGTTGCTGGCTGGGAGCCTGCAGCTGGTTTCCCCTAGCAAAGCCCCTCCTCTTTCCCAGCCTGCCCCTGTTTCAGAATAGGAGTGGGGGGAGGATGCAGAGGGAGCTCATTCGAGGCATTTCCTAGCCAGCTCTGGAGGGGGAGGTGTGAATTGGAGCCCCCCCACGTTGGGGGCTCCAATATGCCTGCCCTACCCTCCAGTGGGGGCTAAAACCCCCCGAGACCAAACTTCCTCTACTCCCTCTCCCCTCTCCCAGTCGAAAAACATCTCAAGGCTGGCAGGCAGCGCAGACAGAAGTTACAGCAGACGCTGTGTTTTGAAACATCTTCAGCTGATTTCTCATGCAATGAGGGTTTAGATTTTCACCCAATTTTGAAGCTGTCTGCAGCTGTGTAATTGCATGTGGTCACTACTTTCTCTGGCCAGACTGGGCAAAAATTGTCACTTCTCTCTGCACCCTAAGAGTGAAATGGAGAGAAATCCAAGTTCAACTGCCATCTAGTCCAGGCCCCTACAGAGATGCAGGATGTGTTACTCCCAGTTCATCCCAGACAGACTTGTATTCAATCTCTTCTTCCAAATCACCAATGAAGGGCAGTCCAGGACCTCCCTTGCCAAATTGTTCTGCTCTTCTTTTATTCTTACAGTCAGATTTTTTTCCTGAGATTTAATCTCCTAAACTGCAGTTTCACTCATAGCCATGCACCCCATCCTCTAGAGCAAGCAAGATCAATGTTTCTCCATCTTTCTGAAAGCCTTCCGAATATTCAAAGGCATCATATATTAACCTTGATCTCCTTTCCTAAGCCTTTCCTGACACACTAGCATCCCAAACTAGCATCTTGTTGCATGTCTCTAGGACTTTTAGTTTCTCTCCACTACTGAAATTGGGAGATGGAGGGGGTGGGGGCATGTAATTTGGTCTCTTTTGCAAGTGTTATATTGATTTTGTGGGTCCATTGCCATCAGTTGGCAAATTTCCCACTGACTTGAATTTTAATACAAAAGGTAAAAGATTCTCATTTACCTTCAATATTTTGAACATTTCACACCACCTTTACATCCTTCAGGTAGCGGAAAGTAGCCATAAGCTTAATTTACACATGCTTTATGAACATTTTATATTGCACAGCTTAGGGTAGATGTGAATGAGACCCGAAAGATGTTTTTGAATGTAGACTTGCAGTCCCTGGAAAAAGAAAACTAAAAACCACTAGATACTTGACCCACCCCCCATGCAGTCTGCATCTCTGGCTTCACAAGAAGACTTTGTGTTCAGCCTCTCATGCTGTCTTCTGAGTCAGCTTAGACATGTTTTATCTAAACTTCAATTTTCTTTTCCAGTAAAGAAAAACACTTGTTTCTCCTTGGTTCTTCCCTGCTATCAACCAGCCCATCATTTCCCACTTCTACTACTGTTTGTGCATGAGTGGGTGGGAGGATGACAGCAATGAAGTCCAGGCTTTAAAAAGGTGTCAGTAGAAATCTCATTAGAAAGGAAAAGCTAGATCTCAGTTGCAAAGAAATGTGCAGGCAGTAGTTGAAATCCAGACAAAAATATCTTATTCCATCTCACACTTCTGGAAAACAGGTTAACCTTGAGCAGTGTGGGTGGTCACCAGTTTCTGATGGGCAAGTCACCCCTGCTAATAAACCATTTGAGGGGTGGGACTCTATAATTATTGAAAAATGTAAAGTTAAAATAGTTCTGGCATACATAAAACACATGATGTATACTATCAATGCATGGAGAGTGTGTAATATCATAGGGAAGTAGAGCTGGACGTGGCATCACGAGTCATCTAGTCCAGCCCCCTGCTCAAGGCAGGAGCACCCCTGACTAGACCATCTGAGCTAAGTGTCCATCTAACCCCCTCTGAAAATTTCCAGGGGTGGAGATCCCACAGTTTGTCTAAGAGGCCTGTCCCAATGCTCAGCTACCTTCGTAGTCAGAAAGTTTTTCCTAATCTCCAATTTAAATTTTCCTTGCCGAAGCTTGAGGTCCTGTCCCTTATGGCCCCAGATAAAAGGTATTTGAAACTGTTATCAAAACCCCCTCAGTCTTCTCTCCTCCAAACTAAATAACTTAGGTCTTTAAGCCTTTCCTCATAAGTCTTGCCTCCCAGGCCCCTAATAGTTTGTGTTGCTTTGCACTGGAGAAACCAGTCCATAACTCTCTTGTAGGGTGGGAACCAAAACTGAATACAGTCCTCCAGGCAGGGCCTCACCAGCACTGAATAGGGTGAAAGAATCACTGCCTTTGATTTGCAAGACATATTCCAGTATGCAGTTGGCTCTTTTTTCCCCACAAGAAAAGTACACTTATCTCATATTAATTTGATGATCTCCTGTAAACCCCAAGTCCTTCTCTGCAATACTTCAGCCTGGCCACTCGTTCTCTGCCTATATTTGTGCATGCAGTTATTTTGTTCCAAAGGCAGGACTTTCTGCTCATCCCTAATGAATTTCAAATGATCGCAGACCATTTCTCCAGTCTATCCAGGTCAGTCTGAATTCTAGCCCTACCCTCCAGAATGTCTTCAGCTCCACCCAACGTGGCATCATCTGAAAATTTGCTTAAGTGTGTACTTGATCCAATCATCGAAATCATTAATGAAGATGTGGACCAACATCAGACCTAGGACAGGCACCTGGGGAACCTCATTTGATACTGTAATTGTAACTTGGAACTTTATTTGTACCAGTTGTTATAGCACGTTATCTAAGGTGTAATGGCCTGTTTTTGAGCTTTGGTGGTTCCTGATTTGGCCCAAGCATTGGCCAGGAGGCTGACATGTAATATCAGTTTACTATGAGTGCATAGCCTTATTGGTTCCAGGGGTACCAGACACCTCAGTTCTTAGGTGGGCACTCAGAGGACTGAGCTACCCTTTACCCCCTTAATCAGATGAGACTCTGGATGCAGGGCTGAGAAGGAGGGACAATTCACCTGTTGCTTTTTCTGTGCACAGGGGAGAGTCCACAACTGGCCCCCTCCCATGCCCTCCCATAAACCGTTCTGCAAAATGGCTTGCCCTGAGCAAGGTGATGAGCTGCGACTCCCTGAGCTGGGGACTGTTCAGTGACACAGCGCCACCCATTACAGAAGGCAAACTGCAGAGACAGGGAACCAGCCTACCCAATGGGGCAAACAATGCAATTACCGCTGACACAATGAGGCCCCAAATGAGCAGGTTGACACCGACATTCCTATTGTGTCACTGCAGCTCTTCTGTACAACACAGCGCTCATACACTATGGCAACATTATAAAGAAGTAAACGTGCCTTCCTGCCTCAGAGGCTGAAATAACTAAATGCAGCATGTTACCATCACACAAAAAAATTAAATAAATGGCAATTCCAGCTGTGGCAAAAATGGTTCAGTGTCTAACAAAAACTGGGCCACAGTAAAGAAGTTTCAATTATAGCAGCTCCGAGGATCACAGAAGGAATCATTATGAGCATATGACATGAGCTTAATGAAGCCCGAAACATACATTTTTATATTTTACATCTTTCCAGCTTTTTGTTTGCTTTGAACAGAAACTTTAAATCCTCCCAGCCAACTGTGATGTATGATTCCCCCCCTCTCATGCATCAGCTGAGCTCTCATGTATGATTAGTTATCTGATGTCTGAGCTGCCTATAAAACTCAGAACAAAAATGCAATCAAAAATGTTTCTTATTCATTTGCTTCTCCAATTAGATTCCGTCAACCTCTGCCATACACTTGGTACTTTTTTGTTTGTTTGTTTTTTGCTTTTTAATTACACACATTATTTCAACCGAAATCCTGCAGCTTTGTCTGGATCACACATGCACATAAATCAGCGAGAGGCCTCTCATGCTTTCTCAGTGCGTGACAGACACAAGCCATTTACCTTTTTGCCTGGGATTTCATTTAGCAGCATTAATATTCTCTCTGTGACATGCCAACAGGGTCATTAGCTGCTCTTTCTTTGGACCAGTTTCTGGCAAAACTATTGGCCCCTCTCGATCTGCATTAAGGGTCATTCAAGAAGAGTAGCCGTTATCTCTTCCTGAAATGTCTTGCTCTTATTTGGAATTAAGGTCTCGTGAATGTTATAACATGAGAATAAGCTCTGCACAGACTAGACAGCATATGGATGAGGTGCACGACTACCTACCTCACTTAGATTAAAACTGTCCTATGACTTCATGACCACAGAAAGGAGCACAAAAGGCATCCAGTCCAACGCCATCGAAGAACCACAACAGGACACACTGCAATGAAGCACAATTATGCCCATTCCAGGTACATTATGCTCTGGAAGCCACAATGTATCAGTTCTTAATGAGGTTCCAGGATGCACCAGAAATTTTGAGTCATCTTTATTGGCTAACTACCAGCATCACATTAAGGGTGGACACACTACATCCAAGCTTCACAGCAGATTTCCCTAACAAAGTCCCCTGACATATTGAACCCTTCGGGAACGTCTACTTGAGCAAGTGTCTACCTTTCCAAAATTCCTATACCGTCCCTATCAAGATGGCATCTGAATATCTCACGGTGCTTAACATATCTCACCTCACAATGCTCTTGTGCAGTTGGGAAGTACTACTAACTGCATTTTACACATAAAATGTCTCTGCTCAAATAGACTAAATTATAAGGTTGAAAGGGATCTCCAGGGCCACCGAGTCCAACTCCTGCACGGATAGAGAATGTGTTGTTCCTGCATCAGGGGCCTATCCTGGATCTGGCATGTTTTAATATCTTCATTAATGATTTGGACAATAGGATCAGATGCAAGCTTAACAGATATGCAGATGACACCAAGTTAGGTGGAGTTGCAGGGGGCAGGGCTACCATGCAGAATAACCTGAATAGATAGGAGAAATGTTCCAGTCACAGACTCATAGAAAACGAGGGCTGGAAGGGACCTCAGGAGGTCATTGGGTCCAACCCCCGCTCAAAGCAGGACCAGCCCCAACTACATCATCCCAGCCAGGGCTTTGTTGAGTCAGGCCTTAAAAGCCTCCAAGGATCAATCAATCAGATGAGACCCAACAAGGGCAAGTGCATAGTCCTGCACTTGGGACAGAATAATTGCATGCATAAATACAGACAGGGGGATGAGGAGGTAGGCTGTAGTACTGCAGAAGAGGACTTGGGGGTTACAGAAGACCATACACTCAATATGAGCAAACAGTGTGCTCTTGTTGCCAAAAAAAAAGTGGCCAAGTTGTATTAATAGGAGCGCACTCGCAAATCAAGAGAACTGATTATTCTGCTCCATTCAGTGCTGGTGAGACTGCACCTGGAGTACTGTGTCCAGTTTTGGGCCTCATATTTTAAGACAGATGTGGACAATTTGGAAAGAGTCCAGCAGAGAGCGACGGAAATGATTCGTGGCCTAGGAAGCGTGACTGATGAGAAAAGGCTGGAAGAGCCAGTGTCAGTTAGCCTGCAGAAGAGGAGGATACCTGAAGAGTAATTACAGAGAGGTTGGAGATGGGCTTTTCTCTGTGGCTGTAGGGGACCAGCTAGGAGCAACAGACTCGAGCTGCAGCAGAGGACACTTAAGCTGGCGATTAGGAAGAACTTGCTAACTACGAGAGTGGTTAAGTATTAGCACAGCCTTCCTAGAGAAGTGGAGTCTCCATCCCTGGAAATTTTCCACAGCAGGTTGAACAGACACTTTGGGTGGTATGGTTTAGTCAGGCAGCATCATGTCTTGCATAGGGATCTGGACTAGATGACCTGGTGAGGACCCTTCTAGCCCTAGGATTTTATGATTCTAAATAACTGTAACTTTAAATCCAAATGAAACAGGGTTAAAGCTGCAGCAGTTTTGCTATATAAATATCACTACAGGACCATGAGGATGCAATAGGTACATCGTAACAGCTTATATTGGTATCAGATGGTATCAGAATATTTGTTATCTCTACCTATAGCCTGAGCTAGTCATGAAATAACTTAGTGCCTCAGTTTCTCAGGGGTAACAGAAGGATAATACAACTTCTCTCTTCTCTCCTTATTGTGCAAGATTTTAGGGGCAGAGACTCTCTTTTACCATGCTTGCCTACAGCAAAGAGCTCAACGGGCCTTCCATCTGCTTGGGCTTTTAGGTTTAATTGCTATGCAAAACAAAATGAAGGTAGCGATAGTACCTAGTCTCACCAAGAGACACTTTTGCAGATCTATGATGACCGTTGCTGACCCACTTTCAGTAGCATGCCTTTACCAGTTAACCTCAAGGGGATGTGGTAGTAGAGTACTCAAGGCATTTTACTAGAAATCCAAAAGTCTGAATTAAGCTGTGCTCCAGCCTTCTGTTTAAAAATGCCAAGTCCTGTCAAATGCCTAGGTGTCCTATAAATGGGGGCACAGCTGTTCAGGCTGTCACATGTGATGCTAGCTAAACCACTCTGTTGGGGCTGGCTGCAGAAGCAGGAGTGACTTAACCCAGGCTAATATCATGGCTTTTTAGCTTCAGGTGGCTATTTAGTCCAAGTGAGCCAGCAAGTTTCTTGTAAAAAAATTCTCCTAGAAACTTCAGAATACTTTGATTTTGTGAGTCAACTTAACATCTCTTACCACTCACCCCAAGTGGCTGGACTATATGAAAGTGGTGAAGCTTGTCACTGTCTACAAACTAAACATATCTAGTGGTCAAATCCTAGCCCCACTGAAGTCAGTGGGAGCTTTGCTGCAATTTCAATGAAATTCTGATTTCACCTAATAACTTAAGAACAGCCAACAGCAGCTCTTTTGCTGTATAGATTCAGATATGCTGGATCCATAAGTTAATCACTGACCTTGGCTTTGCCAGCTCTAATAATTGAGAGGCCTCCCTTCATGCATCTCAGACTTGAACCTGAACTTTCTGGATCTAAACATATAAGCCTCCAGTTAGCTTGGGAAAAGTTGCATTTCCAAGGTCAGTCGGTCGGTCTGGGTCTTTCCTTGAAAAGGGCCCTCCTTTCTTCCCTCCACCCCCAATGCACTTATCTCCTCTTACAAAATCTCCACTTGAATGCAACAAAGGATTACACCAGGATACTGTTGTGCAAGAACTACTAGACATGGCAAACTGAAAGCATATCATAACATAATGACCAGGAAAGCAATCCAAGCAATGGAAAACAGAAGGGGAATTCACATTTCAGAAACACATCAGCTCCCCGTTTTTTCCCCTGTGCTTTTATAAATGATGAAAAACTGGATTTTGGTTTCCAGTCTCCAGGGAACAGAAAATTAGATAAAGACAGTTCTACTGCCACACAGATCACTGCTCATTTTGCATGAAGATCTTTCATGCACCACTGTCCTTGAAAGGATGCTGTCCTTGAAATGAGAGCGGTGAAACTCATACACCAGCTTGTAAATTTGAACGATGGGAAAAGGGTAAGAGTTTCGCTTGTTCTTATTTAAAATTGATGGAGGGCATTTAAAGATTTGATTGGAACTTTTCACATCGGCAAAAGAATGAAAAACTGAGCGAAACTGGAAAGTGTCCAAAAGAGGCTTAGTGAGAATCTAGAAGAGAAGGTTAATAAACCTTCATAAATTATAATAAGGCAAAGACACCGCGAGGGAGTGATGGAAGCAACGGCATTGGCACTTGTTAGGGCCAATTACTCCCTGTCATAGAAATACAGGAATTACCATGCTTCACCATGCCAGGATTTGTTCAGCCCTAGCACAGCAGATTTCAGACAGGGCACTACTGGTGGCTTCAGAGGAAGAGGCACAACACACTAGTGTAGGCAGCTATGGAGCAACCCATCCACAGAAGAGGTTTCTTCATAAGTCCTCCCTTAGCAGCTGGCTTGCTGGAAACCATGAATGATGAATGATATTCTGTCCCCAACTCTTCCTCTTAAAATCCCTGCTATAACAATTCTGGAAGTTAGTTCTTATAAACTAACTTTTCATTACTGCTGACCACAATGGTGAAAATGAGTTCAACAGACTTTGTAGAGAAAACGATCTCCTTTCATCAGGCTTAATTGTTGCTATATATTAGTTTTCTCAGTGTCAGCTCATTCCCATGTTGTGTTGGTTTTGACTTACAAGGTTCAAAAGGGCCTGATCCCTGCATGTCTAATGGACTGCCTTCTCTATGCCTCATCATGATCTCTAAAGTCAGCTGAGAACAACCTGCTACAAGAATCAAAGAATCAAGAACCACAGAAAATGACGGCTCGGAGGGACCTAAGGAGGTCATCTAATCCAACCCCTCTCCTCAAAGCAGGACCAGCCCCAACTACATCATCCCAGCCACAGCTTTGTCAAGCCAGGCCTCAAAAACTTCCAAGGATGGAGATTGCACCACCTCTCCAGGTTACCTGTTCCAGTGCTTCACCACCCTCCTAGTGAGAAAGTTTTTTTCCTAATCTATAATCTAACCCGCCCTTGCCGCACGGCGCGCCCATTGATCCTTGGTCTGTTAGCTGCCCCCACTGAGAACAGTCCAGCTCCATTCCCTTGGGAAACCCGCTTCAGGTAGTTCAAGGCTGCTATCAAATCCCGCCTCAGTTGGTGCATCTACACGTGCCCCTGACTGCGCATTTGGTACTGCCAAGCTGGCAGGCATAGCTTCTAAAAAATAACCATGTGCAGTGCTTTTTAGATACTATGTCACTGTAGCGATGAGCTATGTCACTGTAGCTCATTGCTATGGCAATGTAGCATCATGTGTAGACATGCCCAGTCTTCTTTTCTGCAGACTAAACAAGCCCAGGTCCTTCAGCCTCTCCTCACAAGTCATGTTCCCCAGCCCACAAACCATTTTCATTGCCCTCTGCTGGACTCTCTCCAACTTGTCCATATACTTTCTGCAGTGCAGGGGCCCAACACTGGACACAGGACTCCAGATGTGGCCTCACCAGTGCTGAATAAAGGGGAATAACTGCTTCCCTCGATCTGCTGGTAATGCTCCTATCCATGCATCCCAGTATGCCGTTAGCCTTTTCAGCTACAAGGGCACGCTGCTAGCTCAGATTCAGCTTATTGTCCACCGTAACCTCCAAGTCCTTTTCTGCAGAGCTGCTGCCAGCTAATTTTAATTAGCGAGGCTCCAAGAGCCATGCTAATTAAAGTGCCCAGAGTATCACATATATTAGCATCCCCACACTGAAAAACGGTGGCAGGGGCACTTTAACAAACTTTAGTTACAGTGCCCTACTGCCATTTTTCAGCGCAGGGACACCAATACACGTGACACTGGAGTCTGCTTGAGTGCCGTAATTACCATGCTGCAGCAGACTCGATTAAATCAAGGCTGCTCCAATGCACTGTATTTACAGCTCATTGGAGCAGCCTCCCTACACATGTATAGGAGCCCCCTGATTTTATCCCTGCATGCCCAAGCAATCTTCTTATACTCCTCCATAGTCATCTGTTCAGGATTTAACTTCTTAGAAGCCTCCTTTTTCTGTTTAAGCTCACTGAAGACATCTCTGCTAAGCCAAGCTGGTCACCTGCAATATTTGCTGTCAGTACTATCAGTATGCCAAGTTTGCCTGGTGCAAACATATAAGAAGTTGTCCTGGGCAGTTGCTCAGCTCTGGATCTTCCTCCCTCTTCAGGCCTGTGGAGCTTGCATGTGGACAGTTTTGGAAACACAAGACCTTTCTATTTGTCCAGGCATTTAGCAACCAAATCTTGGCTGAGATACTGCTTAGTGGATCTCTGCTTTATTGTATTTTGTTCTATTTCTTATATTTGCCTTTTTGAGTTGTTCCATTTCTCTTACTGTAAGTTGTCCTGAACCTTTTTTGGGGAAGGGTGGCATATAAATCACATCAATAAATAAGGAAGGTCAAGTAATGCCCAGTATTACATCCGATTGTTTTCTGCTGGGTTTTGATTGTTCAAAGTCCAGATGCTGAAAATCGATCAAGCAGTGTAGATGACAAGGACTTTGAAGGATCAGGACCTACACACATCTACAGCATGACGGTAAATCTTAGAAGACCACCATTTCCATGCAGCAGTTAATATTTAAACACTACAGCATACCTGGACAAATATTTCTGAAAGCAGAAATTTATTTTCACTGCTTTTCTTTTCACCTGTCACATTAGTCTTTCCTTGTTGCGTCTGTCATTTTCTTCTGGACCTTGAAACCTTGTACTAGCCTCCACATGTTCTACCATCAGACACATTTGTTACATTTCAAATCATATGTTATCAGTCTGGATTGCCAATTTTCAGCAAGTAAACTGAGGCCGAGCTGCTTAGGGTGCCGATAAAAATACTGGATGCATCTTTTCCTTGGATATCTTATTCATGCATTCCTGCCATGTTGTTTTATTCTAATTAGCTAAGGAACCAAGTGTTGCACTCTGAAAATGTTGCAGAATGGAATAATGTTGTCTTGCAGAGTGGGAAGGGCTGTGAAATTTCTGAATGCAATAAGCATGACACAGGGTAATGCTATCAGGAACATTATTCATGGCACAAAAGAGAGTCCTTGCCTAGCTATCTAAAGACAGGGTGAAGGACAAGAAGCTCCTGCCACAACTTTAACAAGATTTTTTTCCCTGTGATCCTGTATAGGTTGCTTGCAACTAGATTGTGACTTCAAACCATGGGCCAACTGTTTAAAATCTACAGCCTAAAGTCAGATTCCTACATCCACACACAGAGCGAGCACTCTGAATTTCTGGGCAGATCATAGCTGAAGCCAAGGAAAATTAGGCCAGTGTTTAAATTCTCCAGCACAGAAGTCAGATCTAAGAGTTAGATACCCAGTTTGAGAAACGTTGCCTGTATCTGAAGTGAGGGTAGATTTGCACCTGGACTAACTAAAATATTTATAGAGAGCACACTTTTGTGAACTCACTTCATAACATGCTGTGAAAGGACAGCACAGAACAGGGTATCAAGTGGAACAAGTGATTTGAACACAAAAAGTGGGAAATGGGGAGGGAGAAGAATGGGAGGTGGGGAGGGAAGGGACAGTGCGGGGAAAAGCAAAGAACCCATGGAAGCAAAGGTGTCACAAAAACTAATCCAAGTAATCGGATAAGACTCCAGAGCCCCTTTTAGATCATACTTAACACAATCCAGTCTGTGGATGACATCTCCCTCTACCTGAAGTTACAGGGGGATGAGGAAGCACCACCTGGAAGTGCAAACTTGCAGGAGTTGCATTCAAGCTGTTTTGATTATATAGATATTAGATGTATTTTTGAGTTTGGCATGAAAACTGAAAAGCAGAGGATAGAGTAGATTTCAAAAGGGCAGATTTGCACCTTATAGACCAAATCAGAGATGCATAGCTTAAGCGTTTGTAAGCAGTGACTTATTTTGTCAAATGCTGTGAAAGAAAACTGAAAAATCATTTTAATTAAAAACGGTTCAAATCAACCAAAGGAACCCTTCTTTTTCGGGGGGGGGGGGGGGTGGGGTC
>NW_017728992.1:198832536-198852972 GCF_001723915.1 Gavialis gangeticus
GGGGGGGGGGGGAAGGTTCTTGTTGATATAAAAAAATGAAACAAAAGTTTCTTTTTTAACGGAAATTCCATCCAACGTGACTTCAGCGTTTCAAGAAGTTAAAAAGAAAGCAAAGGAAACATGGGACTAGAGTCAGAAGGTGGGGAGTGACAGGTATTCACACAGGCCTGGGATTAAGGCATTTGCCCATTATGTGGGGGCCCGAGCTACAATTCCCTCTCTACCTGCTCCTCAGAAGAGTGCTCCAGACTTGAGGCTAAAGGCTATTCTGTGGGAGAAACCCTTCAGCTTCTCCCAAGAGAGATGCTGCTCTTTTGTATAGGCATTTCAGCATTCATTTAGGGCACAGACAGAAGTGCAGCTCCCAGGTCTAACTCATGGTGATTCACAGAAAGCACCGCAAGTTTGACTGATCTCCTGATCCAACACACATTAGCTGTTGGCTCGGGAAGGTGGAGAGTCAGCTCCAATTTGGAGCCAATCCAAGCAGACAGGCTGCCTCTGTGCAGCCTCTCCCCCTAGCTCCACCCCACACAGCCCCTTCCCCATCACAGGGGAAGAAGACAGAGGAGGGAGGTCCATTCTGCGGTTCTCTCAGCCCCGCAGGAATGTGGGGTTGGTATATTGGAAACCCCCCTGAGGTGAGGGGCTTCAATCCATCCCCACCCCCACCGTGACTCCAGTGGAGCTGAGAAAACCCCAGAACAGACCTCCCTCCCCTGCTGTTTCCCCTTCGATGCAGAAACAGCAGCTGGGGCCAGGCTGGTCGGCAGCCAGAGTGGACAGAAATTAATGAAGGCACTCTGCTTTAGAGCATCTTCATTTGAACCTTCATACAACAAGGGCTCATTTGTTGCATGACTGGAGTGCTCTGCAGCCATGCTCCTGTTTGGACGTGGCTTTATAGTGCTTTCATGGGGCTAATTGTGCAACAAATGACATTTCTGTGGTTCCCCGGAGACAACTAGCAGTGGCACACCTTGTGCTGCTGCTAGTTGTTCCTGGGAAATACCTATGCCATGTGCCTTCTGGGACGTGGTAGGTTACCCTGGGTGGGGTAGGGGAGGCTGGGACTAGCACTGGGCTGGCCTCAGCAGCCTTACTTGGGGTTCCTGGGGTCCTCCTGGGATCCTGCCGCTCAGAGCCGAAGCATGAGTACCGTTCACCACTTCTCCAGGAGCTCTGAGAATCACTCTCTGAAGTACATTTCCCCCCCAAAATAAACAATTCCTCAACTTTCAACTGAAGTCATTAATGCGTACTACAAAAATAATCAGAGGTCTAGGAAACACGGCACATGAAGAAAGGATGGAAGAACTTTTCTCAAGAAAAGAAGACTGAACGGGGATTTGACGACAGTCTTCAAAGACAAAAAAGGATGGTTAGAATGAGAATGGGGATCCCCTATTCTGTGTAGCCACTGGGGAATTTAGGTTAGATATTAGGACAGTTTCCCTCACTATGATGGTGTTTAAACTTGGGAGATGCTCCTCAGAAAAGCTGTCAAAACTTCTAAGGACAAAGGTTAAGTGGAGATTAGAGAAACAGCTGCTTGGGATGTTTAGACAGGGATGATCCTGTCTTGAGAAGGGGTTGAACTAAGTGACTTTCTAGCCTTCTTTTTTTCCCCCATATGATTCTATCATTTTGGGACAGGAAAAAATACTTTGGAGGGGAGGGAGAAAAGCAAATGAGACACTTATAACCAGGTCCAGCCAAATTTTAGGGCTAGGGCAGCAGCTCCAAAAAGAACTTGTACTGCAATGCCAACCCTTTACAAATTGTGGGGGCAACTCCTACCTATGTAACTTGACAGAAAATTAGATCTTTGCTATGAAAAAGCTTCGGATTAAGGAAAATAAATCATACTCTATGTAATTCTAGGGTTTTAAGAATAATTTATGTAAGAACATTTTGGAATCATTTCTGGTCCACAAGGGCGAGGCTGCCAGCTCAGATCTTTCAACCAATGCATGAGAAAGGGAAATTATCCCACCCAAATTCCTCTTGCAGAGTCCCCTAGCAGACTTAACCTGGAGCAGAGTGAGCACCTGGGTCAGCCTAAAAGCTCTGACCATGGTGAACCCTTGCAACAATATGGAGGAAACTTAATATGGAGGAAACTCCCTGCATAATGGCTCCATCCCAATCAGTTTAGCAATAATTTGGTCTTGAAACTTTTTGCTACAGCCTTCCTATGTGTAAAATATAGGTAATGATACCAAACTGCCTCTGAGAGAAGGATGGCCGGGTTGATGTGCAAACGAGTTAGAGCTAACCTGCGACAAAGTTGCAGTTCCGAGCAAGGTGTGGAACAAAAGTTTCGTGCCCTTTGGACGCATGTATGCTCCTTAGCTTCTTGCAGGGGGATGTGCTGAAGTTGCCCTATTTATAGTTTGTATAGGACAGCGGTAAAGTACTGCTCACCCTTCTCCCGCTCACAAGGAAACGTACGGACCTCAAAACAGGAGAGGGTACAGGCAAGACCTCTGCCACCTACTCCAGGGAGTGAATAAGCCAGTAGCTCCAGTGATTCCTGCCAAGAAGAGCACAGCAAATTAAATTGTTATAATCTCTTTGCTGATGCCCAAGCTCCAAACCAAAATCTAGCTTGGGCCTGGCAGAGCTTAGCAGTTCTTTGCCTTGGCCTCCTGCGCTGCCTTCACAGCCTCGCTGGCTCCTGTTCGTGACTATTGTGCGCGCATCCTTGCTGACGCTGGCAGATGCTAAATTCAATCCAATTCATTTTTCTAATGGGTTGGTTAAAGGGAAATGTATCCCCTGTAGACCTCCTCTCTTCTGAGATCAAACAGAGAGAGCTCCCTCTCCTTTGAAGGTGATCTTCATCCATCAGCTGCAGGCTCCCAGCCCGTGCAAGCCAGTTCCCCCTTCCACATAGCAATTATGGAAATGAGGCTGCCTTTCCAGATGACTCGCATTGGATGTCCCCATCCCCTGACTGGAGAGGCGAACAATGTAAATATCTTCCATAGACAGGCTGGACAGCTGGTCACCCGGACGGAAAGAGCAGCACATTTTCGGGACTCTGCTCTACCCCAAACGAGAGCCCTAGCAAGCTGAAAAAGCCAACTTCAAAACGAGCCTGCGAACAGAAGTCGTTTCATTTTGTTCAGTCACCGATCTCCCAATTTGCAGTTATTTAATGCTGCAGCTAACTACTTCCTGAGCCCATCCACTATGCCGTGCAAACAATAAGCAATGCTCCAAACTAAATCCGGTAGGAGGATTTCTGCTGTCAAACTTGCTTGAATTCCAGAAAAGCCATCTGGCTTAGGTACTGAAATGGGTCCCATCACCAAAGTTTCTGAGCACCACATGGTCTTCAGCTTCTTTATCTCGCAATACCCATAATAAGTGCCGTTATCCTCATTTTATAGATGGGGAGGGCAGGCACTTGATCCCTAGATCCTCACAAGACATTTAAGAACCCAACTTCCATTGACTGAGATGCCTAACTACCTGAAGGGGACACCAGAAACCTGCAGCAAGGAACTGAACCCAGGTTTAATGTCTTGGATTGGTGCCCTAAGCACTGGGCATGCTTGCCCCTCCAGCCTAGTAACCTGCATCACTGGGAGTCAGATGACTATATACCCCCTTGCAGGCAGTTCTGGCTTGCAAAATAATCAGATCCCATCTATAAACAATAGGCAGCTAATTCAAGCTGGCAAAAAAATGCTATTCAGAGTTGAGGAAGAAATTCCTGTTTTTAAACCCTGTGTGTGCTGCACTGATGCTGCACTGTACATAGTGACAGTGAGCCTGCTCTGAGTTCCCTGTAATATTTGTCTAACCCTTGAGACACAGCACTTCAGATTTTGGTTCTTAAATCAGATTTCTATTATGTGCAACCATTGTGCTCGGTGCTGTACACAGCTATACAAACAGAGACTTCTTGCTCCCACACAACTTTCAATCTACTCAGCTGTTAATTAAAATGTGAATGCAAATGTCAAGCTTTTCCCCCTCACCTGAAAAGAAAATTCTTCTTTTTGACACCTGGACGGACTTTCCTCAGACCCTTAAGATCAGAGCAGATGCAAACATAGCTATTGGAACGTGCCCTAATTTGCTAAGAAAACGCACAGCCAACCAGGCAACAAAAATAGTCCAAAAGGCCAACAGACATTGTGTCATTAGGCCTGTAGTCATTAGAGTTAAACGCGCATATCTTATTCAGATTCACAAAACGAAATCCAACCTCTTGAGCATCTTCACAGTTCTTCCAGTGCCTCCATTAGCAGTTGTTTCTACATCAAAGTTAATATTTTCCACACCCAGGGGTGGATCCAGAGCCCTCACCCAGCCTCCCCACACTCGGTTGCTTGGGGGACACCATGCTACAGCAGCCTCTAGGGCCTTTTATTTTTTTTTAAGTCCCCAAAGCATGCAGAAATCCCTACCTTCCCCTCCGTGCTTAGAGGCACATCTGCTTCCCTTGCCTCCTCCATCCCTGCTGCTACTGCTGTCCTAGGGGCCTGGAAACTATAAAGCCACTCTGGCCTGCTCCACCTGGGGTATGTGTGGGCTGGAAATAATAACAACTGTAGCAGCAGGATGGGTGGGGGAGTGGGTGTCCCCTCCTGCCTGGTCCCCAGGGAAGTAGGAGCAGGAAAGGAGAATCCCCTGCCCATCACCTCTCCTGCTTCCCCTGCTCCCAGTAGAGCTCAGCCCAGGACCTGCTTTGAAACTTTACCTTGACCTAGACCAGGGAAAAGCAGCAACAACAGGGAGATGGGGGGAAGAGGATGTGCCTGAGCATGAAGGGGAAGGAAAGGGGACACTTATGCACTTTGGAGACTTTTTTTAAAGTCTCCAGAAGCTCCCAGGCTGGATCTAATGCAAAGGCGGGGGCAGGGAGGGGTGCAGCTGCACTACTGTGCTCCCTCTGGATCCACCCCTGGGTAGGAAGAGGGGCTCAGACCTACAGGACAGATTGCTTGGAAATTCCCTAGGAAACCAATACAGGCCACAAGATAAAAATGAAGCACGTCCAACAAGAATGAAGTCATCCTTTCCTCCTCTCCTTCCAGAAATGCCACTGGAAGCTATAAAGGCATGAAGTACCACCGAAGGGGGGCTGGCTTCCTCCTTCCCTAGACTGCATGAAAACCCTTCCCTGGAGCATGAGGGCCTGTCTGGTGTGAAGGAGGCGGCATTTTTCCAACCTCCTCTCACATGCCCTATTGTTATTCATTCATTTTTTTATTATTATTTTTACACGGCCTGGGAGATGCAGGTGGAGGAAACATTATCCAACCTCCTCTCTCATATGCCCTATTGTTATTATTATTTTATTCTTATTCTTATTGTTACAGGACCTGGGAGATAAAGGCATGGATCAGGAGCACGCTGTGCTAGGCTCTGTACAGAACAAAGACAGGCTTTGCAATCCAAATGGCAAATAAGGGACAACGGGTGGGCATGGACAAAAACGGGAAAAGAAGGAAGCAACCAGACGATACTGTCAGCAGGATTGGCAGCCTGACCCCATAAAGACCTTCCTCCTAATACCTTGCCTGAAACAACACATCCACTGGTCCGGCGGAGTAATATGTAGTGGGAAGAAAGATTCATTCTATCAGGGTCCGAGAAGAAATGCCCCACAACATCTCCCATCCATGCTTATGGACCAAGCCCAACCTCTGCTGCTCCAAAGCACAAACAAGGAAAAAAAAAAAAGGATTTCTATGAAGATTTGACAGACTGTCTGCAGACAAAATATGCGTCTCTTGACCCACTGCTGTTGTTTGAACATGAGCCAAACTCAAAGCCAGGCTGAGAGAGATGTTCGCAGTGGAAGCTGGACAGTTCACACAGCTTCGGTCTCAATTCTTGGCTTCTGCCCTAGTTCTACCATTCAACCAGTTTATGGCTTGGGGCAGTTCACTTTGTTTATCTCTGCCTCAGCCATGGCTCTGTAAAATGGGGACGAAGAAGCTGAGTTCTCTCACCGGGGTGTTGTTAGGAAGCTTAGCGCATTCACATTTGGAAAGCATGCCGAAGTGCACAGATGGAAAATGCTACATGGAAGTGCCAAATCCCTGTATTTGTTAATGAGCAAGTACCAAGACATTCTTACTCATCACACTATTGGAGCTAAAGAAAAGCCAGTAGACTCTCCCCTCTCCCTCTGCATTGCACGTTTAGTCTTTTGCATTATTATCTTAGTATCTACTTCTCTCTCCCCATTTCCCCTGCATCTCCAAATGCATCTCTTCCACCCTTACCCAAAGAGGTGGCATCAATGTAGGTCAAGTTCTATAGGAATCAGCAGAATACCATATTCCAGGGATCCCCAAACTGCGGTAAGTGTACTCCTGCGTGGGCACACCAGATATCTCTGATGGGTACGTGGAAGAAATTGTGTAAGGGCAGATTTCATTATCATTATAACAATTGGCACTTAAGGGGTTAAAATATAAAACATATGCTGGTAGGGGTATGTGGGCAGCTGGTAAATCTGGAAGTGGGTACACAGTAAGAAAGGGTTTGGGAACCTCTACCGTATCCCTTCAAATACGACAGATTTAAGTGTGACCTAAGGAAGGGCACTTGACGTCTGAAATTTTGTCCAAGCTTGTCCATACAGTCGGTCCAATAAAAAATATCACAAAAAAGCCTTGCCTCTCAACTCTTAAAAATAAACTTAATTCTTCTTAAAATGGGCTGTCTTAAATGAAAGCGAAGAAAACCAGTAAAACTGTTCTATGTGCCGTAACAGCCATATCCCCATAAACGTGTCTTTATTTCATTTTCTTTTCTCTCCCAAACTGAGAATCAGCATGGCTGCATCTTAAATACAAGGACATCTTATATTTAATGGAAGATAGTGGCACAACCATACAAAGAAGATTTTGCATATAATCAGCTTTAAAGGACCCAAAGCCATGCAGGACAAATTTCTCCTGCTCTTAGGCTAGATATACCAAGCACAGGGCCAAGAAGACATCCGGATAAAAAAAGGCAGTATTGAGTGCTTTACACCACGCATAACCTAACGTGACCCATTCCCAAAGTGAACTTAATCAATCCATAGGAAAATACTTGATGCTTTCATTTACAGGTAGAGATTAAATGTTGGCAAGCGGCTATATCTAGCATGATGACAACACCTCTCATAAACCAGCAGCCCTTCAGCTTCCAGCACAGCCATCTGCCCCACATGAGCCAGGCTTCCTTGCAATGACCCAATAACTACAACAGTTGTTAGTTAAAATGGATTACAGTATTGGAGTCATGGCGTAAACTGTGGCTTTTGTGGATCCTGGAAGACGATGACTGGAGAGCCAGACTTGGGCTTTAAAACTGCCGTTATAACCAAATGCAGGAGTGTGTGTGCACGTGTTCAGGCCTAGGAGTGGGGCATGTTATTTGCAGGCACAAAATGATCCCAACACATGGGTATAACACAGCAGCAAAGATGATGTATAAGCACAATTTCCTTTAGGACATTAGGCATATTCAGCAATCTCCAACAGAGGAAGGAGCCCATGCTTTTAATTATATTAACACACTCACAGATTACAGTTATTACTGGAACTCATTACACAGCACATGGCAAAGTCACTCGGGTCAGACGGTCTGTTCCCACTTGATCCACTTTATTAATCCCTTAAATGGGAAGCAATATTCACAAATAATTCTCTAAACTCCTATGCTGTCTGCCATCTGAGGACCTCCAGGCATTTTACAGACAGTAGTTGGTCCCAGGAATACTCTTAAGATGCAGGTGCACTTAAACTCAGTTACCCAGAAGGAAACAGAGAAAGGTTGATTTGCTTAAGAGCATCAAAGTTAGCAGTAAAACTGGGAATACACCCCAAGAGTCAGGGAAACATAGCATGGAGAGGACTTTCTAGGTCTCTTCCATAAGCTGATTGAGCTCTCTCTTAAAAACACTTTGGTTTCTTATCTCCACCCCCAACACCCCACCACCACTATTGAAAGGCTTCTGCAAACCTCACTCTTCTAAAGCTTAGGAGCCATTGTCTTGTTTTCAGTCAAATGCATTCGTAGCCAAAAGATCCCCTTTATGTCTTGTATTAATATGGCCCTTTAATTTAAGCAGCTTTTCTAAGAACATAAAAAGTGCCACTCTGGGTCAGACCAGTGGTCCATCTAGTCCAATCGCCTGTCCCCAACATTGGCAGAAGTAGATGCTCGAGAGACAGCACCGACATAAATATCTCCAACGGTCTATCCCCTATTCCATACCCTCCTTAGCATCCACCATTACAGGTTTAGAGACGTCAGAGGAAACATCTCTAACCAATCTGTGGAATAGCCATTAATAAATCTATTATCTGTGAATTTATCCAGTCCCTTTTTGAACCTGGCTATGTTATCCATCTGCATTACTCCCTGTTGCAATGAAGTACACAAGTTAACTATTGTCCGGACCAAATTTTAAGTGTATGCTGGCAACACGAGAGTTAAGTGTGATCATGCGCAGACAAGCAGGCAAGGCCTATGGAAAATTCCACAGCTGCCCAGCATGTGCCCCCATGCCACCCTGGGCTTGGCAGTCACAACTGACCTAGTTTTGTAAGACCAGCGCATGCTCAGTTCTGCTCAGCACATGAAGTAATCTGACCAGACACATGCTCAGTCCACGGACTGCATGACATAATCGGACTAGAAATTTCTTTAGAGAAGACAACCTGATTGGCTGCCCGGTTGTCATAGAGAGCTTGTGGGCCCCTCCCAAAGGGGAGTTAGTTAGCAAGAAAAAGTCAGAGAAGAAAGAGAGGGAGAGAGAGTTTTGGGGGGTTCTGACAGCGGTGCTGACAGGGAAGATTTGTCCTGAGAGGGACTGCCTGACAGGGACTGCTCCTCAGGAGGGCTTTAAGCCCACTGGTCTCCTGTCCGAACCCTGAGAGCAGAGGCTGCTAATGCAGGGACTGCTCCTCAGGAGGAAGACTGCACTCGACCTGTGAACAGATACTGCCTTAGCAGAGACTGTCTCACAGGCAGAGATTCGACCTGATCCTGAGAGCAGAGGCTGTGGCTGCAGGGACTGCTCCTCAGGAGGGCTTTGGGCCCGCTGGTCTCCTCACAGCTACGATTTTGCAATTTATTCAATTCGTCTTGATCTGATTTTTCCGTATTGATCTCTGGCTAACGAACTAATTTCCGGCTTCGACCTCGACCACAATCCCACATCTCCACCACTGGCTATGACATCGTAACTTCGACCTCCACATCGACTTCGGCATCTTAACGACCACCCGTTTCGTCGATTTGGACTAGCGTCATGACATTCTACGTGTCACAGTTCTGTTGTTCGTATCCCGATTGATGAGCTGTTGACCAGCCCTGGGACTATCGAGTTGGGCAGCCGCCCCTAGCTCCGGCTAGAAAGGAAGGGCTCACTCGAGAACCCCGTGGGCCAACAGACCCCTTTGTTGTTTGTTCTGTTAACACTGTAACTGAAAAAGCAAGATTTCCGCCCACGCTCTAAAAGCGTAAGTAAATAAAATAACTTTATTTGAAACCGCACGTGTCCCGTACCGCTCAGACTCCTTGCCGCTAATTCCGCCTGTTCCGTATCGAAACCCTCGGCCCACCGTGACCTTGGGGCCGCTGTTCCCCAACAACTATGAGTTGCATAAAACAGTACTTTCTCTTGCTGGTTTTAAATCTGTCGCCTTCCCTCTCTCTGGCATTTATGTGCTAACATAAGGACAGAAATCAAATCCACTCTGAGCCTTCAGTATGCCAGGCTAAACAAGCCAAGCTCTTTCTGTCTTTTCCTGCAAGACAGGGTCTCCGTTCCCTTAATCATCCCAGTAACCTTTCTCTGCACCAATTCCAGCTAGAATTCATTTCTCTCAAACATGGGTGACCACAACTGTTCTCAATATGCTAAATGAGGTCTTATCAACTGCTTGCACAATGGTATTAGCATTTTTCTTTCTCTCCTGCAGTCCTGACTCCAACACCTGTGCTCCACTTCTGGGTAATGGCTTCCCAAAATAAAGCTATCAACATGCAGTAATGGTGATACATCGTGCAACTAAACCCCAGCTGACTTCCCGCCCCGGGGCAGGGGGCTGGACCTGATGATCTTATGAGGTTCCTTCCAGCCCTAATGTCTATGAATTGAACTGGAAGCTCTGTGGGGCATGCCCCATGATTTCATGGGCACCTAGTGCCTAGCTTCTGATCCGTATTAGGTCTGCTGGGTCCTACTTGGTATAAACAAGAAAATAATAATAATTGGGGTAATACCGCCAGTGTGACATCTCTAATTTGGTAAACCTAACATAAATGCTTGGATAAGATAAGCTATCTGATAGCTAACACATTCGAACTGTTACATCAGGCCTTGCAAGGGACCCAGATTCCAGCAGCGCACCTTCACTTGCAACGAACACATCACCACTGGACCAAACAACATGGGCTGTAACGTCTGGGTTTGTTCACCTGCTCCTCTACCAAGTGTCACCAATATGAACCACCACTTGCTTGCTGTGCCCCTCTGCTGTTGACACTGGACAAACACTGGGAATCCTTAAACAAAAAAATGAATGCACACTAACCTGACATCTGTTGCAAAAAGACAAAAACCCACAGCAGGGCACTTTAATCTCCTGGCCATTCCAATATAGGCAGTCCTCGACTTGCAACATTTCGCGTTACATCATTTCGCACTTACGTTCATAAATGGACACCTTGTTTCAACTTTGCGACGTCAGTTTTGACTTTACAATGCTTGATCCAATGCCGTGTTGCTCATCTCCTTGGAGAACACCTGTCCAAACTTCCTTGGACACTTTCTTTAAGAGAGCAGACAAGACTGCAGAAAAACCTGCAGCCGAGACTCCTGCGAACCCTCCAAAAAGTCCAACCAAGAGCCCTTCAAAAAGTCCAGCAAACTCACCTCAAAGAAATCCTTCCAAATCAATATGATTGCTATTTACAATATAAATATATTAATGCAGTTATATTATTCATCTATAATTGATGGAGTACAAAATTCTGGGGTATTTTTGGTGAAAATAGGGTATCGGGCCTTGGTTCAGGAACCAATCCCCCATTTATAACGTTGTTTCTTATGAGAAAATTGGTTCCAAGTTACAATATTTCAACTTAAGACACGGTTTTCAGGAACCGATTGTGTCGAAAGGCCGAGGACTGCCTGTACAGATCTCAGAGTAGCTGTTCGTCAAGAGCAAAGCTTTAAAAAAGTAACTTGAATGCAAAATTGTGGAATGAGCCAAACATCCACAGACTGGATTGCGTTAAGTATGGTCTCAGTAAAGACTGGATTCTTATCCCCTTGCCTGAAATTGCACTTATAACCCCTCTGTCCTCCAACGGGTTAACTGTTGTGTTTATCCCCTTAGATATCTTCAACTCATCTTCCCCTCTCTCAGCAGTGCCACATCCCCCTATCCTTTGTTTCCCCCTGCCCTATCTTTTGTATTTATCTTTTCTATTTAGTACCCATGCTCTCTGAAAGCCAATTGATAGCATGAGATGAAGTAGTCTGTATCCTACGAAAGCTTATGCCTCTCCAAACATGGTAGTCTATTAGGTGCCACGCTGACCTGCATTCAGAATAAGCAACTTTAATATATGCATAACCTTAAGTATCCAGTCAGCAGAGGACAGGATTTTGTCATAGCGCTAACTTTGATCTCAAGATCAAGGTAGCTCACTGTTTTATTTCTGGCATCCCAAGTTCAACTTCCAGACTACAGCTTTAGACAGTAGGCATCCCATGATGATATGAGATTTTCGAACCCAATGAAAGGCCAGCCCATTTAGGACCTTTTCTACAGTATGTCTGCAATTAAATGAATCCACACTCTCAGTAATGTTAAAATACTTTTTACTGAACTGAATATGTACATATAAATCAATAAAATCCCTAGCTATTTCTCTCATTGGAACAAGAGAACTGCCTTTGTCCTATACTCAAGTGACAATATTTTTTCTACAGAACTTTTGCTGCTGTTTTTAGACCCGTTTATGATTTCACTAGGGCGGATCTCTTTTAGATACGGTTCATTACTAGATTTTTCCCCTTTCCTTTTATTTTTTTAAATGTCATTCTACCATCTTTCATCTCTGCTCTTTTTTGTAAAGCGTGTTTCTTGGTTCCTGGTAGTGTGTTGCTAGCATTATACAAAGAGACCCTTATGAATGAGATTCTGTGAAGTTAGAAGCTAGTATTCTAGAGTAAAAGAGTGAGTGTGTCATAGCTAGCGAGTGAACTTGTGCTGTCCTCCCTTGACACAGGAGGATATAACAGGTTGGCTACTTGACCGATCCACTTGCTGCTACTGGCATTTACTTAACAGAGGCACCTGAACATGGACAGTCCCCTGCTTCAGGAAGTCTGAAATCTCACCAGCGGAGGGTGCAGTGGTAGCATATTTTTAGCAAAGTTTTATCACAATTCATTTACACTTTTGCAAGTGAGAGATTTAACAACAAAATCCCTGCTTCTAGAAAATGGTTGGCTTTTCCCCTGCCAATAAATCTTTCAACTTTAGTAGTCCATACTGGGTGCATCTTACTGCGCAGTGGCCTAATAACACTGAACAGGAGCGTGCCAGGCAGTAGCACCAGTTACAGAGCATTGATTTAGTATTTGGTCATGCAAGTACTAAACTTAATATGCAGTAACTACAACACATTAATGACCATGTAGCTGCACCCACTGACTACACATCCTTGGTCTTTTCGATAGGAAAGAAGTAGCAATCAGAGATAGTGAGAACAGGGTTTGTCCTCTTTATTTATCAGAACAGTTCGTAGCACAGTGTGTAATGCGGAGGAAGTACTTTACACTGCAACACTGCCTTCAAGTCTGGGTCACAGACCAGGGGCCCGCTATTCTAGATTAGGCCACCCCCACATCACCTCTAGTCTGAACCCCTGGGACCTGATTCTCCACAGCCATGCACTCATGCAATCATTCAAGGCCTCTGCAAAATGCTTCCCCGTTCTGATTTATCGGTGCTTCACACCTGCAGTGCACAGATAATAAAGGAATGTAAGAGGTTCTAGGCCATTAAAGTTTTAACCTGCATACACCTTGCCACTACATACGTTTACTGCTAAGAAAGGGCAATCTAGAAGACTCAGAGCCAAATTTGCTAATATAATGGATGTAGTTAGATTAGCAGAGAATTCAGCTTCAGCAAAAGAGAAGATGGTTAATAATGAGTCTAAGTTAAAGGAGTATGCTGACCCTATTTTATACTCACACTTTGTTCCAGGACTTCAGTAAATTCCACTAAACTAGGACCACATCTGGGCACTAGGGGTGCCGGTACACAAGCGCAGAGGCTGCTCTGATGTGCTGTAATTACAGTGCATTGGAGTAGACTCAATTAATCAAGTCTGCTGGAGCGTGGTAATTATTGTGCTCCAGCAGCCTCCCGTGCTTTGCGTATCAGCGTCCCCGCACATAAAAATGACGGTGGGGGCACTTGAACTAAAGCTAGACGGATGAGCTTTAGTTCAAGTGCCCCTGCCACCATTTTTAAGTGTGGGGACGCTGATACAGGACACGCTGCAGCACTTTAATTAGAGTGGCTGTCGGAGCTGCTCTAATTCAAGTGATGTTCCTCCTCCCCCAACCCACAGCATGTATAAAAGTGCCCTAGGACATCAGTTTGCTGCCACAACTCAATGTTGCCAGTGAGAGAACAGAATAAGACCGTCAGACTTCATTATACATTATTGTGTTCAGGGCCTAACACACATTAAGGGAATTAGGCCCTGAATGGGGCCTGTAAACATGCCCTAGAGCTGATCTTAGCAACAAGACTTGAAACAATACCCAGCCCCATAATTAGCAGTCAGATATCCTAAGATTTGTCGTTTGTAGATGAACAGTATCTTACCATTGTGAACAAATGCTATTTACCCTCATAAATAAACACTGTTTTTCTGAACTGTTAATGGTCTTAATCAACTTGTCATCCTTGTACTTGCCCATTGTTCTTGAATCATTAGCTTGTCTGGTTAGTTAGACGAGTTGTTTGTAAATGCCATGGAAGAGGCAGGCTAATACACGCACACACCAGAATCAACACCTAAGAATTGGCACACTTCTCAGCCAGCTCCATTGTACATGAGAAGCCTGTCCAGCTTCTCTCTGCTTACAATAGCTGTCCGTAATTTCCAGTTTTGTAAGTACTTCTGCATTTTCCAACAATTGTGCAGAACTGCACTGCACAGCTTTAATTCGCTTTGTACCCAGATAACCCCACTTCTCTTGGACCTATAAATATATATGTTTCAATCCTTCACTTCAGCTCTGAAAGGCCAAGGTTGTAACAGTATACAATGCTTATACGTTACACTTAGCACATGCTATATTTGCAACATAGTAAGCAGTAATACGCTTAGGACATTTTCCGAGCAGTCACATGTTGACCATGATCTAAATATAGATCATAGGTACTATGATAGGTACTATACGATACTAAATATAGATCATAGTACTGTAGCACTTGCTACCGGCTATGGTACAATCCCAGAGCTCAGACCAAAATCAACTGATTTTCAGGCTCAGCCTGGCAACCCACCAGAGCACCAGAGCCAGTTCAAGAATCCCATGCAGTCCCGGGGCTGGGATTGAGCCCCAGGACTTTAATTGATTGAATTGTCTCCTTGGAGCAGTCCCATATTGCGGCAATACCTGCTACTCAGTACAATCAGGAGATACTCCTCACATGAAAAGACACAACTGTTATAATATGAGAGCACTTAGCAGGTGTCATCCTGCTTGAATGCTTGGATGCTGGCATTAAAGTGTTGTTAACACAAGCTAAGTGTAACATGTAACAAGGTCCTGACTTGGCTTAACAAGGCTGTTACAAGAAAATAATACTCTGCTGGAAGTTATAACTTGTACCGCTATGCACATCTTTTCTGTGTTTAGTCCAGCACAGCAGAAAAAAATCTTTGAAATCAAAGTGAAGGCCTAAATTCGCAATCCAGCAAAGCATTTATATAGGTGCTTAACTAACTAAACATTAGGCTTACAGAAGCCAAGTCACGTTTTATGCTCAAAGTGAAGCATTCAGACCAGATCAGGGCTTCACAAAGAAATCAGTAGAAAAACTGAAATGCAAGCAGCTGGATCGTGTTCATCTCCTGGGCTCTTCAACACGTGCTCAGGGTGACTCAAGCTTCATTCTGTCCAAATTCGTATCCAGCATTAAGGAGAACAGAACAAAGATAAAGGTCAGCTCAGTTACAAGATAATGGGCAACCCATCAACAGCTCAGCTTTCCCTTTGGTTTTACCAGCTGTAAAGGCAAGGGACCTCCCACTTCTTTCTAACAGAGAAACGGTGCACCTCCAATCTTTCCAGCTGCAATGCAAACCTCTCTTTCTGCATCACTTTAATAATTTATATTGGCTAGCTTCCTAAAAAGCTATGTTCTAATTTAAACACAAGTCACTCGCCTTCCTTAAGTAACTACTGAGGCCAAATTCTATGACTCGGGGGTAAGAAGGTAGAATGGGTACAATGAACAAATCTATCAGAATATTCTTCTTTTGTCCCAGCAACATTGTCTTAGCTGGGATATGTTATTTTCTGCGCACTTGAGATTTTGAGTCACTCACTATAAAAAATCCTGAGGATCTGACCTAATTTATCTCAGTTTGTGTACTGCCATGCACTTTAAGGAGTTATATATAAGCTATTTACAAGTCTCTTTTAAGAACGTAACATCTTTGAGGAGGTACTATTATTTTATAGATTAGACAGAAAGAGGTCATGTGATTTATCCAAGGTCATACAGCCAGAAAAAAATTCCCCAAAAAGCTCTCCTGATGGCTAGCTGCCTGTTTTAACCATCAAGCTGTAAGAGTCAAGTGATTAAACCTCACCACTCTTACCCAGTAGCACCTCACCACTCTTACCTAGTTGCCACTCTTACCCAGTGGCAACTAACCCATTAAACGTTACACTACTGTAACTGTAAAGTAAGCAAAAGCTTCCTGAACTTACTGGGTCCCTATAGGCATGGTTGAATGCATGGCACATTTTCACATCTTTGTATTGTAGGGGCACATTAATGACAAGGAAGCCTGAATGCCACCAACCACTATAAAACAAACCCAAGAACTGCCAATAATACAGAGTGCTGGGCTGTGCTATATTCCATTACAGGTGTACTGACATTTTAAAAATGCCAGCATTTCTTTATTTTTTTTCTCCCCAATCAGACAAATATATGATGGTGGTACAGATCTTCCCCATCAAAGCGTTAGACCTAAAAAAATATAGGCGTGTAGCCTGAGCCATTTACACAAGTGTATGTCCAATGAATAAATTACAACATAATTCTGAGGAAGAAATCTTTTTTTTGCATCGTTCATTACTCTTGTGCTCAACTACAGCTCAAGGCAGCTGTCTAGGTATCAGCAAGGGAGAATTCTCTGAGAAATCACTGGGAACACTTATGTACACAACTTAACAAGCTTTTTTTTTCCCCATTGAGGGAAGGTAGCGCCACCACCCTCCCTGGATATAATCTTGTTTTTATTCTGAAATATTATGGGTGAAGCACTGTACAAACTACAAACTCCACTGATATTCTTTGTTACTCACCATTATGGACATAGAAATGCATGTGTTCCACATTGACAAGGCTACCTTTTTATAATTCCTTTTATAATTACTATCTTCTATAATGACATATTTACTACATAAAAGGGCACAAAGGCACCCCCAGACATCACAGCTCCTTCCTAACATCTTCCCTAAACAGTGAAACAGTGACAATAACAGAGAAAGGAAGTATTCCCATCGTCTTATGGATTGGGTAAGGGGAGATGGTTGGTTTGCCTGAGGTCACACAAGACTCTGGAAGAGAAAGGATGTGATTCAGTAGTGGTCTCTGCTATCTGAAGATAACCCAACATGACTGCATGGGATAAACTAAGACATCAAGCTATTGATTCACCTGTCGTACTCACAGCACAGTTTACAGATTATTTTGTACCTGACCCTTTTAAACTGGAACTTGACGATGTATCAGGAAAGTTAGCTTCTTTACTGCCTCTGATGTAGGAAAGAAGCAGATAGAGCAGAAAACCCATGAAGCAAAAATGTCATCAGGAGTACTTATAGACCATGTAAAAAAACAGTTGCTGTAGGTAAATCTAATTAAATACACAAATAGTGCCAGTCAAAAGGGAAGAGGGCTGTTATCACCTGTGGAGTGCTGAATTTAGTAGAGGTGCATTACAATGAGTCAAAAAAACATAGGGTGTGTTAAGTCTGTTTTTGGTGTCCAATAAAATTATGATTTTTTATATATATATATTTTTTTATTTCCAGGCCTATCTCTTTCTAGGTTCCTGTGGAAAATAATTACTGTGAGGTCAGATATTGGCCTGTGAAAAGGTGGCTGGGCGTTTTTGTTCTTTATCATTTTTCTGGGAGAGTTTATTGTGGAGCATGGAGGTTATTCCATTTCACCTCCTGTTTCCATGAGGCTATTTGGTGCACTGGATGAGAGCTCTCATATTTTGCGATAGGATCCTAGATCCCAATGGCTTGGCTATGGGATGAGTTGACTGTGGTGATGTTGGTGATGCATTAGTAGATTTGGTATTAGAGTGCACCCTCAGCAAGACTTCAGATGGCACTAAGCTGGGGGTAGTAGTAGATACACTGGAGGGTATGGCTAGGATTCAGAGAGGCCTTGACAAATTGGAGGATTGGACCAAAAGAAATCTCAGGAGGTTCAGCAAGGACAAGTGCAAAGTCCTGCACTTAGGATTGAACAATCCCATGCAACAGTACAGACTGCAGCCCAACTGGCTGAGCAGCAGCTCTGCTTAAAAGGACCTGGTGGTTACAGGGGACAATAAACCGAATATAAACCAACAGTGTGTCCTAATGGGATACTGGGCTATATTGGTAGGAGTGTTGCCAGCAGATCAAGGAGGGTTATTATTCCCCCCTCTTCTGCACTGATGAAGCCACATTTGGAGTCCTGTATCCAGTTTTGGGCCTCCCACTACAGAAAGGATGTGGATAGATCGGAGAGAGTCCAGTGGAGGGTAATGAAAATGGTTTGGGGGTTGGGGACATGACTTATGAGCAGAGACTGAGGAACTGGGCTTATTTAGTCTGGAAAAGAGAAGACGGAGGGGGGGTTTAATATCAGCCTTCAACTACCTGAAGCAGGGCTCCAAAGAGGATGGAGCTGGGCTGTTCTCAGCGGTGGCAGATGACAGGACAAGGAGCAGTGGGCTCAAGTTGCAGCAAGGGAAGTTTAGGTTAGATATTAGAAAAAATTTTCTCACTAGAAGGGTAGCAAAGCACTGGAACAGGCTACCCAGAGAGGCTGTGGATTCTCCATCCTTGGAGGTTTTTAAGACCTGGCGAGACAAATCCTTGGCTGGGATGATGTAGTGGGGGCTGGTCCTGCTTTGAGCAGGAGATTGGATTAGATGCGACCTCCTGAGGTCCCTTCCAACCCTCATTTTTGAGGATTCTCTGATTCTGTAGTGCTGTTTTCTATGCCCTAGAACTCGCTGCTATTGTAAAAACATCTACAGGCACTGTTGAACAGGTAGGTGTACATGCAACAAAGATGACCTTCACTCAGAAGGGCCTTCAGTCTGTTCACACCACTCATTATTAAATGAAAAAAAATCTCTTTACTGGCATTGACCTATATGCTCAATAAACTATCATGTTCCAAATACCTGTCTACAATGAATCACCCAATAGAATGGTGATGAATGATTCAACCTATGATGAAAGACCCAGTAAAGACCCTTTGAAACCACATCACTCCTACAAAATATATTGTCCACATGCTAATGAAATTTTAGTCATTTCTTGTAAACACCACAAAAAACCCCTTTCAGATGAGACATTTTGGGGGGGATTCATGACTAACTAGAGTTTATTGCCCTTGGTTATAGGATCAAAGTCTAGATCCACAAAAGCAGTTAGGTGGGATTGAGGTGTGTTGGGATTGAGGCAAAACTGCGAATCTCACAGCTGCGCCTCAGAAGTGCCTGAGTCTATAAGCACCTCAAGGTTTCAAAGAAATTTATTGCCCACTTTTTTTTTCTTGGCAATTCCCCATGTGTCACTTTTGACAGGGTTGATCAGCTAAGCCAAACTTGGAGGCATAAACCAGACATCCCTTTGCTCTTGAATCTAGGAGGCTCAATCTCACAACACACCAACCAGATGGGACTCCACAAGAAATACAAGTGATCATGCTAGGTTCCCCCTTCTTTGCCCAATTCCTTAGTGGTTGAAGCGCTCATGCAGGATAGGGGGTCTAACTTTCAGTGCCTCCTGTTGACACTGATGCCCTTTGCAGAAAACAATTCAATATTCACCAGGCCAGAGGGAGGGAGCAAGGATCCTCTAACACAGGTGAAGGCAAAACTACTGGGATGGAGTCTGTATCCTTCCCTTTGGCCCAATATTCCTTTATTTTATTTGTAAGTGGAATGTCTTCAGCAGGAGGGGCTAAAAGTACTCCACCCCAGGATGGCACGTAGCATGGTGGTTTGGGTGCTCTCCTGACAGGTGGGAGATGCTAGTCCAAGACAGGGTGGAGGTAAATAGATTCAGATCACCCACATCCTGGCTGATTGCTATAAGCTGAGCTATACAATAATAACAACAGAAGGCAGAGGCAACTTGTGATGCATTAAAAGTGCTTGATTATCCAACAAATCTCTTTTACCCTTCCAAATTTCAAGAAAACAGTTTACACCACTCTGAGAGATACAGCACACATTAATAAACTAAAAAGCAGTGTGCTAATACCCAGGCATTAGGATAAAAGGGCCAACTCATGCACAAGCTCTTTAATACTCACAGTTGCTCCTAGTAATCACTTGGCTACAATACAATCTGTCACACACAGCATCTGGACAGTGCACCATTTAAAACAGTGATATTGTTAAGAAATTTCTTATAAAATATATTTTCAGGGTAAGTTTCGTGATATTTCACAATACTGACCTTTTATTGTACCTCGCTCTTTGATAAGATGTATACTTTAGAGTATTTGGCAGTATTTTTTAAATGGTTGGGTGTCTGAATAAATACTGTATCAAAATAAGCTAAGCAAACGACACGGACTACCAGGGATACTTCTAATCCATTCTTTTGATTAGGGAGCCTGCATTTTTTCTTAAATCTCTGAAATTATGAGAATAATGTTATATATAGAAAAAAAGACAGTGATAAAACCAGTTGATGTTATTTTTTTCCCCACTGAAAGGCACAGTTGTTTTGTTTCAACAAAAGAATTGGAAGGGCAATGGTGAGCAGGGGGAAGGCAAGGGTGACTTTTTTCAAGGAAATATATTATATAGTAGCAAATTGCCTGTCAAGAATGATGGGGGGAGGGGGGAGGAGAGCTCAGCATCCAGCCCCCCCGCCCCATG
>NW_017728992.1:198853169-198856799 GCF_001723915.1 Gavialis gangeticus
CCCCGCTACCCCACCCCTGCTCCGCATCCACCTGGCCTGCTCTGCCTGCCTCCCTCCTGCCCCCCACCACCTCCTTGCTGCCAGCTATTCTGGGGGCACCAGGGCAGGACAACGGGGGGTGGGGGGAGTGCTACCACTGTGATCCCCCCCTTCACCCTCAGGCAAGGAAATGGGGGAAAACCCTGCTGCTCGGACAGCTGGGACACGTTCGCTGCAGCCGCAAACTTCCCCGGCCGTGGCGCAAAGTTGTGTAGCCCAGACCCGTGCAGCCAATCACTGCCCGCCCTCTCAGGGGCGCATGCACAGTTGGTCCAAAGCATTACAGACAGATAGACACACAAGACAGACAGACTAAGCCCTTTATATAGAGAGATTTCCCAAACAAACTAGTATATGTTCATTAGTTTTTGAATTTCCATTTTTTTAGTTTGGAATTCAATTTTTAGTTTTTGAATTTTTCTGTCCCATCTTTTCTTTTAAAGCACAAGGCTCCTCAGAAGACAATAACTACAACAGAAAGGCAGGAAGAAACTCCTAACAATCCTAAAGGCGCGTGTCCAATCCAAAAAGGCTGAGCAGCACTGATTTCACAGAACCTGCCGGCTTCCGACTGATCCGTGACCCTCAGGTTCAACAAGCATAGAAAACTCACAAATCTTAATGCAGACTAAGATTTATTATAAACCAGGGACGATTTATTTTAACTGTCCTGAAACACTAAAAATGACCCACTTTGGGGAGGTCTCTGGCTCATGAAAATGAGACATCTAAATCTGACAATGCAAAAATCTAAGGCAACCCAAATAACTCCTGGATTTTGAGCACCTTGGCTTCCTGGATCTGGGCCTAAGTACTACTTTAACAAGGAATATTCAATATTTCAGTCTGTGGCCAGTTCTGCCCACCAAATACTGCTAACCCACATATACACTCTTAATGAAGAAGCTGCAAAAATATACAATTAATACCTGAAATGAAGAAATGTATTAAAGGAACATTGACCAAAATCCTCTATTTAACAAACTGCACAGTACAGATGTTCAGAACAATTAATTTAAAGACGATATGGGTTTTTGAATAACTTGATCAACATTTCTAAAACGTCTTCCCCCAAATCTGACTTTTGATTAAAGCCACACATTTCTAAGGTGAATCCTTTATCTTAATTTTGCCTTTTTACATTTCCAATTAACCCAGCGGAAAGATTATATGAAACTACTTCTCTATCCATACAGAGATTCTGTGAAGTTAAAAAGCAAGATATTTTATTAATTTCTGCGTGTGAAAGGTCCTAATATACGTGCAGTCTCTTATCACAGTAATGCTTTCTAAGCCAAAGTTTGTTTTTCAGGCACGTGGAAATGCAAGGTGACGGGATAGCCGACCTACTTAACAGCTGCTGAAAATGTTCTCTGTATTTTCTCAAACTCTCGGCATTTTGGTAAAACAAACAGAATTCCTATTTTTAAGGTAATTATTAGATCTGAGGCTGTTTTGCACTTAGGTTCCCAGAGGTCCTTCAGTATCTGGAGAAGTAGCTTTGAAGAATACTCTGGGCTTTAATAACTCAGATGTGCAAATAGAATGAGAGATGGGTAACTGCATAGCTTGCAGTAGGTGAGTACAAGATCGGTGACCAACTCCTCCCTAACATGATCCCCCTGCCCTTGGCCTGTAAAAGAAGTCTTCACAAGAGCCTTATGGCTATTGGGCATGGTGCCTGCACCAATCCTCCCCAAACCAGATCTGCTTCCTATACTGTGCCTGCCCTTCTATGCAGAATAAAGGCTACAGATCAGGGAGTGAGAGTGCCTCCCACAGACGGCTGGGTCAGTAAAGGAGCCCTTTGCCCTTCTTTGTCCCACACCCCGTCTGCATTTTCACATTTATCCCCCCCCCTTGTGTTTTAAAAAATACCAGATGCCACGTTTATTCAGATCCTAAACATGCAACCTCTGCTTTTCTGAGAATTTCATGAACACAAGTAGCAAATATTTTTAGTACAGATCATCCCTAGAGCAATTTATATTATAGATGTGCCCCTGTAAGTATAATGAATATTTACCTGGAAATTGTTACCTTGCATGTTAACATGCATATTTATTTTTTAAGTGGTTTAATAAGCCCTGCAAACCAATTAGGATGCATTCATTCAAAAATGAATGTTTCACCCTTCCTATGCTTCAAGAGCACTGAGTTTATCTCCACCTAATGGAGGCAGAAATTACCTTTCAAAAAGTTATTGAAACTAATGACTGCAATTTTATACAATTCCACAATTTGTGATGTTATTTCTTCTTGCTCTAATGAGCAATGAACTGCAATTGCTTGTTTTGACGGTGCTATGGTTTGTTTAGGAAGAGCTTACTGGCAACCTATTTTCTTGAAAAATGGAAGCGAGCTTCCTTTTCGGAGAATTGCTTTGAGATACTTAAAGGGTAATAATGAGATTTTGGTCATGTTAACTCATGATCTGTTAAAAACCCAGGAGCAAGAGTCGCCCGTGATGCAACATACATATTAGAAACCCAATTCATGTAAATTCATGAATCAGTGCGAGTTGCAAGGCAGTCACAAAAATCAGGGAAACGCATGCATTTGATACTCAGCATGGAAAAGGGTCGCTTTACATTAATATGGCATTCTGTCAGGCCTGGCTTCAGTACTGGCATAATCCTCGTTGGAATAACTGAGAGAAGATGCCTTTGGAATATCACAGCCAGAAGCTTCAGTATTAGGAATCTTCTTTTCTTATCCTCTCGCATTTGCTTTCCTGGGAATGCCACTACATGAACAATGCTCATTGTACATCCCAACTTAGCCACATATAACCATAGCTCTTGCTGGAGCACAGGTTAATACAACCGTTGCTCAGCACATATAGAAATCATTCAGAGGCATGCTAACACCCTGAGCCAAAGTAGGCCTCAGTAATAGCACGAACAATGATCTCGGTGACCAGAAAGCAGCAGACTATACATGGTCTAAATGGAAGGGTGGGGAGAGTTAGGAGCTTTGGGGCACATTAGAAGCTGAACAGATGGAGAATAATGTATGAGATGAGTACAACACACCAAAGATGAGAGTGTCCTGGTGAACAGGCAGGGGTGGATGTAAGGTGGGGTGTAATAGTGCAGTTATATCGCCTTTAGCTCCAGGTCCACCCAACACTTATGACAAACTGCCTGGTAGCGGCAGCAACACTTCTATTCAGGCAGCAGGAAGGGAGTCACTTGACTTCATCTGCCTGATGCCTTCTAAACTCTTCGTGCCACAGGTGTTAACAACCTTCTCTCTTTTTTAATGTTCTTAATGGTCCACTAATCCAGCTATTTTTTCATTTGCAATTCTGCTAGCTGCTCCTGGTAAACTAGCTCCTATTTCACAGCCCTGCAGATTGTTTGTAAGTACACCTAAAAACATTAACTCAGGTGAACATCAGCTCAGGTAAGGAAATAACTTTGAGTGAAGCAATAGATGCACTGGCAAAATGATCAAGAAGATTAGATTTTGTTTTATGTATTCGAAAGAGATGTACCCTTAATTCTAATGACTATGGGACTACAAGAAACAACATTTTTTCAATTATTTTGCCTGGGTTGGTGTGATTTTTAAATACATAATGCATGA
>NW_017728992.1:198861799-198886424 GCF_001723915.1 Gavialis gangeticus
TGGCAAAATGCTCAAGAAGATTAGATTTTGTTTTATGTATTCGAAAGAGATGTACCCTTAATTCTAATGACTATGGGACTACAAGAAACAACATTTTTTCAATTATTTTGCCTGGGTTGGTGTGATTTTTAAATACATAATGCATGATATACTAAACTAACGCACATCCCAATAAAGTTATATTTTTTTGCTTTGATCTTAAACTGAATAATGCAGCCCTAGGCTCTTAGCATATTAGTAAAGCTTCTGGTTTCTTTTACCAGGAGGAAAAACGTGTGTTATGCATTGATGCACCACACCAACTGCACTCGCCCTTCCAAATCCTAGATCTACTCATCCAAATAGGTCCCCTTATCTGCTAGGAAAGCTGCAATGTCTGATGAGAACCAGATGCAAATGATGTCACTTAAAGTTGTTTTAGTGTTTGCTGAGAACGAAGATGCATATGCTGGAAACTTTAAGCATTAAGCCATGCAGTTGTTCAGAGCAATGTATAAAAAGCCCTGAGAAACAGAAATACTTTGCAATGAGCTGGAGGCTGTGGTTTACACTGATAGCATGCTGGTAGATAACCGTGACTAGCACTAAGCTTGAATTCGGCATGACATTAGTCCTTAGGCTCATTTCTGAACAAAAAAATCAGAAGGTTGTTACTAAGAATAAAAGCCTGGGGTCCCTCTATTATAATTACATAAGATCATTAGGAGTGGTCGTATAGTATCACTACTGATGGTGTCCTGACAAAGTTCTCCCTGACAATCTAAACTAATGGAGCCCGACATGACTGGCACTTCACCTCAACCGAGTCCAGCAACACCTGTCTTTTAAAACTATAACAAAAAGTGTATAAACACGACAGTAACATATGTCGTCATTTAATTTGGCCAATGTACAATTGCCATTTCTTCTGGGGGCCAAAGACAGCTAGTTTATACAGACATCATGTCAAAATCTCCCTGACACATACCTGGTAATTGTCTACCAAGGTTTTGATCCAAAGCTCATTTATTAATAGGAAGATGGGCTACGGGCTAATAATAGGCTATGGAGCATGTTCATAAATGCCCTAACACCATTTAATGGAGTAAGCAGGTGCAACCCCTCATATGATTTGATACACAATACATCTGGCGATTAACTTTGCTTAATTACAGCCAATTTTCTGCAATTACAGCCTAGGCCCCAAGCTTTCAAGGGGGTTTATCTGTGTAAAAAGTTTTCAAGAGCTGGTAAAATGCCTTTTTTTTGTTTTGTTTTTTTTAAATGGGAAAGACAAAGAAACATTAGGCGCATATAAAAAATTTAAAGTAATTTCTTTAATTGTATCCAAGGTAGTTGGAACATTTTTTTCTTCCCAGACTGCAGACAAATTTCCCTTAGTGTCAGAGTAAACCTGACAAGTCATTATCCTAAGTTATAGTGCATGGGAGTGGGCATGGTTGTTTTACAGCATCCGACTGGCACTTTAGCTACAGAGAGATTATGCTCCTTCCTTAACACAATGCAAGCAGGTGATACTCCCACACTGTACCCCAAGTAAGGTTGCAAGTTAGCCCCTTCTGGGGGTGTAAGTGGTAATGTAAGCAACCATGTAAGCTTTAATCTAAATTATCTCCTGGGGTGAGGTGTCTCCTCAGGCTTTTCCTGCAAATCCCCCTTCCCAGAGGCAAATTCAATCCTTCTCATTTCCTGATCAGAACTAACAAGTTCCTCCAGCTTGCATGAGTCATCAGTAATTGCTCTGCATCTTTATGCGAAAATCCAGCCCTAGAGTTTTCAATAAAAGTAAGAACAAAAACAAAATGTTTGAACAGCTTATTGAAAGGAAGTGGGGGATTCTAGTTCATGATGATCTTAACTCCATACAATCAGTACCCCAAGATCTGCATGAGAGCACCAAAATGCACATCTATAGTGCATTTATAGGTGATAGTAGGTGTCAAGCTCCTGCATGAACAGCTAAATGGACTAAACCTACTGAAAATGTGCTGGAAGCCAGGCAATAGCTTGACACCCACTACCAGCCAGGAGCCTTTTTTTTTTTTTTTTTGTGTACAGGAGCCATTTTCGAAGATGACACATAAAACCCTTGAGTACCTTCTACTATTTACAGTCTCTGGTTTAGATGTATACTAATACACCATTGACTTGAATGAATATAGGAACCTACATTTCGAGAACCCAGCCCAAAAGTGTTCTTTAAATTGATACAGTTAGCTCAGTCCAGAGCAGTAGTCCCCTGGGAGGTACATGCTGTTATCAGCTACACAGATACAACTAAGATTTTGGTTTGCCCCTTGGGTTAGAAGCTCTGCTGCTGCCGCCATCAAAAAGAGCGCTCTCATGCAGATATGAAGGGAAAGCCCACAGTGGTTAAGGCTAGAATTAGACACTGTCAAATTTAATGGGTCAGCTGTCCTGGGACATATTTAGCATGGCTGATCCAGCCCACTGGACAAAATGCACGTTGCCATTGTCCTGCCCATTGATGCTGTTGGCTAACAGCTGATGTGTCCCCATGTCTTAAGGAACCTGGTCCTGCATGCCATGGGAATTCCCATGCATGTTAAGGCTACTCACTCCCTGGAGCCATGTGCCTGGCTTCTCCTTCTTACAGAGGCACGCCCCAGCCAATCACTGGGGCATGTCTCCGTAAGTAGAAAAGTTGGGGTTTTCCTATTTGCAAAGACACATGGCAGAGATTCCTGGTGACATGTCTCTGGTAAAGGGGGGAAGACAGGCAGGCACTCCTGGAGATCTAGAGGCCTGATCCTGCACCAGGATTCCTGGAACATGAAGGACTGGGCCCCTCAAGCCCCTGCAGCACTTCTCCAGGGTGGGTGGAGAGTACAGACATCTCTGGGCTGCCCACAGCCTCACACCATAAAGAAAACAGATGGCTGCTGATAAACAGGAGCACAAATCAGGACCACCTTTCTCATGTCCCCAAACATTAGGTATTTGTGGCACAATGGACATGGATGCTCGTTTGCTTAGCCTTTGGGCCACCATAAAAAAGGCAGTACAAAGGGTACAAAAGGCAAAGTCTGCTTCCATCCTAAAATGATTCGAGACACTCACTTGTCTTTCACAGATCTGTTACACTCTGGTTTCCTATTCAGTGCTGGTCAATGCGGTAAGTTCCTCTTGAAACCGCCTCCCCCCATCCTAAATAAATATTCCTCGTGTAAGTGTGTTTCAGTGGCACCTGTATTGAACTGTATGATGCATATACATCTTATTAACATTTTGGTGCATCTGGCAAACTTCCTGAAAGCCTCTAGGATGGGTCTCAAAGTCCCAAGTTTTCACTGGGCTCCATAGGCGATGCATGCCTCCTGAGGCTGGTGGGGGGCACAGCAACTGCCTGCAAGTGGTGACGTGGGTGTCGGCGGCAAGGGTTGGGCCGAGCAGGGACCATCAGCAGGCGGCCGTGGAGGTGTTGGCGGCAGAGTGGGGGAGTCCCCCCACGGCCGAATGCCAAGCCTAGAAGTGCCAGCTGCACCTCTCAAAAGGGGTGCCACCATTCTGCCTGCCCCCCGCCCGTTACATAAGCCAAGAGTGCTCACTCTCAGGAGGGGCACCAGCACTTGCAGAGGGTGCACGTGCACCTCTGTGTCCCCTATGTGCTGCCTATGCTAGGCTCTGGGGTTTTTTTGAAGAATTTCTGAGTTCTAAAAGACGCTCTGTTTCTATAGAGAAAAATATTCAGCTAGGAGTAAACTAAGCATTTTTAGCGTTATTACTTACCATGGTTTTATTACAAGCCTGATTTTTTTCCCATCAAAGTCCCCACCACTAGAGTGAAAAACTTTGCTTGTAATAGATTCATGTTTTGTTTTTTAAATGCAAGTCCTTAGTCCTTAAGGTTGCGGAGAAAACGTGAAACAAATCCATGAATCCTGGAGGTCTCAAAGCCATTCGGAAAAGAAAAGGAAACCCAAAGGTTTCCAGGAAATACTATAAAGTGTGTGAGAGGGAGAAGGGAATTTCAACTTACAATGTTATGGCTCTTTGGCTAGGGACAGAGATTACGCAAACTGGTATAAGTGACTGGAAACCAGTTCAAATCTGTAATACAGCACAAGTTCAGTGCAACTAAACTGCTTTTAAAATGGCCAAAACTAGTTTAAGATAAACCTGGGTGGATGTAGTATTAGCCTTCACTGATTTAGGTTACATCGCTTTATTGAACTTCTGTCCCAGATCCCCTCCAGATTCACATTAACTCACAGGCCCCAGCATCCCAGGATGCTTTGCACCTCCCCTACAACCCCTCCTTCTCTCACAAGGTGTGAGGGCTAGCTTTGGCCCAAGCTGTCTGCTCCAGCAGAGCAGGGAGATGTGCTCTAGAACGGCCCAGCAACTTGCTTGGGCCATTGCAGGCACATGGCTACATTTCCAGAATCAAAAGTGAATGTCTGTTCACTTGCTTATTGGTTCAGTCTGTGCAACTTAAACTAACCGACAAAGCTTGAATTGATTCAGCCTTGGGTTTTTGACTATCTGTACTTAGCCTTTAGGTTGGTAATGCTCTGTCTTAAATAATGCTTTATAATTAAAACACGCAATGTTTCCACTTCCTCCATCAATATATTTGCTCAGAGAGATCACTGATAACAGAATAAAAGCAATGTCACATATTGTTTATGCTTAAACTTTTCCCTCATTACATGGTGCTCCCTCATAGGCTGTAGGAATTAATGATGAAACACTTCCAAGGATATCTGAGGAGGAATCTTTTAAAGAAGTCTTAGCAGCTTAAACAACCCCTGCTTTGATGTTAGCCCTGTAAAGCTATCAGACTCCAGTCTGGATTGCATTAGCCCCATCCAAGTCGGTTGTTAATCCTATAACCACACAGCATGTTTTGCCTACATCCCACTTATGACAGGCATATATAAATGTTAGGAGGAAGGAAATGGTAAGAGCACCTTCAATGAAATGAAGACAAAGGAGATGAAGGCAGTAGTTTTATCCGCTTCCTGGCTAATATGATCATTTTTTTGGCTTAAGTGGAGAACAGCATTATATTATTATCATTATTAAAGGAAGTTAAGGTTTAAAATGTGGCTATGCTGCCCAGACTGCCTATGCAGAATACTTTGGTTAAACCAGAGGTTCTTCATGTAATTGGAAGAACTCCAAATAAACCCAGGATATTCTGGATGAGGCCCATTGTGTTGTATACTAGAGCTGAGTGGAAAGAGTTTTCCTATCCTATGAAAATGTTGAAGACATCAAAAGACTTTCCCAGTCCAAGGTAGAGCACAACCCTCGCCTCCCCCGCATATCAGAAAAAATAGAAAATTGAAATGTTTCAGTTTTTTTGGTTCAGACAACTCTTTAATTCACATCAGTTATAGTTTAAAACCATTTTAATCTAAATTTCCTAGCAATTCTATAACAAGTTCAGCATTATTTTTTTCTGAAGAATGATCTGACTGGGCAGATTCAGTAAGCTGTTTCAAGAAGAGGTTCAGTTTTGACAAGGTGGCACCATTTGCTTAATTATAGAAAGAAAGTTTTCCTCCAAAAAAAGTTCCCCATCAACTCAATAATTCATGCTGGTACCTGGAAGAAGCCCACAGTATGATACCGATTCTGGGACAAACTGCATATTTTTTCTTCCTGTGCCACCATAGATTTTAGGGTCGGAATGGGACCCATTAGATTGTCGAGTCTGATCCCCTGCCCTGGGCAGGAAAGAGCCAGGTATTTGTCCAATCTCCTCTTCAATACCTCCAAGGAAAGGGATAGCACCACCTCCCTTGGAAGCATATTCCACATTTTTGGCAACCCCCACTGTAGAGAATGGTTTCCTGATGTCCAATCTAAATTTGCTCTCTGTCAGTTTGTGGCCATTGTTTCTAGTTACCCCGAGGGGCACCCTGGGAAACATTGTATCCCCTATTTCCAGCTGTCCCCACCTGATGAGTTTGTAGATGGCCACAAGTTCACCTCTCAGCTTTCTCTTGTGGAAGCTGAAGAGATTCAGGTCCTTCAATCGGTTCTTGTAGGGTTTTTCTGTAGGCGTTTAACCAGATGCATGGCCCTCCTCTGAGACCTTTCCAGGTTATCTACATCCCTCTTGAAATGCGATGCCCAAAACTGGATACAGTACTCCAGCTGCAGCCTTACCAATGCCACATAGAGGGGAAGTATCACCTCTCTAGACTTGTTTGTGATGCACCTACTTATGCAAGAAGGAGTGTAGTTAGCTTTACTTATTACTTCATCACATTGGCGATGTTGTTGCATCCATAGGGATCAACCCCGCAGCAAAAATAGGAGCATTCCCATCGCTCCCAATGATACGCCTCCACAGAAGCTCTACTACCCTCAAGCTTTCCATACGGTGTCTTGGTCAAAGTTGCAGTGGGGGCTGTCCTAGAAAAATCTCTTTCGTGTCCCAGACCATGTTCTCTCATCAACCAATGCAATCTGTTTTGGACACTTTGCCGAATAACTACAAGATTGCCTGGCACTAGCTTCCTTACGCTACCCTAGTCCTCCCTGAGCAAATGCTCTAGTTTGCGGACACGGAGTGAAAGCCGTATCGGCTTCCTTCAGCTGATACGTTGGAGCAGAACTAATCCTGTTTCATAGAAAAAAAAATAGGAGTTGAGTTAATTGCTGCTCAGATGCTGCCCCTTCTGTAGCACAGTGAGTGTGACAAGGCACTGTTAAATATTACCCAGCAGTTTAGGGCAGGAAATGAAGCATTATTTTATCCACAAAATAAAATATTAGGGGAAAGACTATACCTTAACGAGGTTATTTCACTGCTGTTCAATCATTCTCAATGCAGCAGCACAGAATCCTGAGGTTCAGCAGCCCCAAATAACCGTGTACCTCAGAGGCATACCTGAACCAATCCTGGCAACAGTTATTAAAAAAATTGTTCCTTTGTGCATTTCCCTACCTTATAGCCAGATAGTTGTTATATTTACATATTTGTTCATCCAAAAAAATTGGCCCACTTCAAATCCATAGCTCCACATCTCTCTCTCTCTCCTCCCCATCCTCCCCCGATGAAGTATGGCACCTTACTCAGATTTCATAACCTGCGTCCACCTCCAAAACAGACTAATGCCTGAGCACAGCACCTAAGGCTGCATCCAGACAAGTGTAGCTGTGCAGCGTGTGGCTCCGTGAACATGTCTGCAGCACTCCAAAGTGCACTTTCCGTTGTGCTCTGCACTGCAAGGGAGCAGCATAGACTGTTTTTTTTACCCCCTGGATATCCAGAGGGTCAAAAAAACCTGGAGAGAGAAAAAGCAAAGCTGCACACGTGGCAGCAGCATGCACCGCCTGAGGCCGGAGTCTGGCTGACCAGACCTGCACTCGGCTGCTGGACAGGCCCCATGCAACACCAGCCCCAGGAAGTCCCCAGGCCTTCAAGTAAGGTTGCTGGAACCAGCCCAGTGATGGCTTCAGCCTCTCCTACCCCACCCTGGGTAACTTGTCACACACCAGCGTGTACATGGCACAAACAACTAGTGGTAGCACAAGGTGAACCACCACTACTTGTCAACTAGCAGGACAACTGGTGGTAGCACAAGGTGCACCACCACTACTTGTCCCTAAGGAACCAAACATCCATGACTCTAGACACGGCCTGAGTACCCAGAAACTCAGAAAAAGTTGAGCTCTAGATCCAAACCCCAGTTCCCGGATTACAAGTCACAATTATCCCTCCCTTACCCTGCTTTCCTCCAGTCTGGCCATGTTAAACCCACCTTTTATCAGGTGACTTTCCTCTCTGAGTCTCTCACCTGTTTGTCCAGCAATTGTAGCATACAGTCTATGGGGAATCCTGGAGGGGATTTTCAATCCTGCTCTTATCTGGTAATACCTAAAGAGAGGATCAAAAGAAAAAAAATGCTGTTACTCAGACAGCTACTCTATTCAACCTGAGAAAAACAGAACAGAGTGGGTGGCCACATGCTACTGCAGATATAGTATGAAGAACAGGATTTAAATGCTGAGGCCCTTGTTCTTTCCTACTCAGTTTTAATGATTTTTTTTTTAATTCCATTGATTTCAGTGCAGTTAATTCCTGATTTACACCACCATCAAACACAAATCCAAACTAATACCTGCCTGACAAATAAGCACCGAGAAAAGTTCTCCCTGCTTGTAAAGACAAGTGAGAAAGTCTCCATGATGCAGTGCAGCGTAATCAATCAAATGTGCCGGAAGTCAGAACAGCAAAGAAAGGAAGGAGGGAATTTTGTCAAAATAAATTAACGAATCCCCCTATTCCCAAGAAAGTTCTTTTTCAAAAACTTGTGATTAGATTGATTTTTAACGAGAAGGGAACCCTACATTTCATAAGCATTCTCCATTCTAGGTCGGTTTGCTGTCGGTAAGCAAACCCTGCATTGAATCTATTGGAGTAGTATCTAGCTACTAAGCGAGAGATGATGCCAATGAAAATGCTGCCGATGTGAGAGCAAAGGATGCTGCAGAACTTTCCATAATGTTTGCATGCATGTGCACACAATCCAAGTTGGTAAAAAGGCAAGAATATTCCCAAACAAGATCCAATATAACAAGGAATAAGAAGGCATAGAGGCTAGGACACTGCCTTCTCCAGGTTCCTGTTTCCAAAAAGCCACTGCTTCCTTTTATTGGTCATAAATTAACTTAATATCCCTGCACACAGCCTTTCCTGATGCATTTTTGGGAACAGAGTGCAGCAGGAACCCAAGGGCCTCATTTTTCTCTCCCTTACTTGCTTTTACACAGCTGAGAGGGCACCGATTTCAGCAGCGTTAGTCCTGATTTACTGTGGGGCAGTGGGGAGAGGAAAAAATCAAGCCCACGGTATTTTTTTCAGAATACAAGTACAAAGTACTATCATGGATTCACACGGGCAGAAGCAGCCTGCTTACACCATCAGCACATTTGAAACTGCCTTTGTGGGCGAATACCAATATCTGACTATGTACACATGAAGATTGGCATATATAAGGAACAGGAGAATGCTCAGTATGAGCAGACCTCAGCCAGTAACACATGTATCACGAGTTCCTCTTATAATAGGCTTATTCCCAGTAGCTGCTGCTGACTACATGTGCATCTTTCATAGCAAAAATAAAATCCTAGAACATCTGGCTCTCTGTTTTATTCCTATATGCTGAGAGATAAGAGGATAAGTAGGACTGGAAGGAGGGACGAAGTACTGGCTGACTATTCAGCTGGAAGGCAGGACACTCTCAATGTCATTTTACCCCAGGATGGCATTTGAACTCTGTTCCTGGTCTGTAGCATGACAAGGAATACATGGGTCTAAAATTATACGATTGCACCATTTGAGAGTTCGAAGTGCTCCGAGAGGCAGAGCCCTTCTTCTAAGGCTCCAGAAGTATTACCAAAATCTATTGTATCAAGTAGGGAGGTTCGCCCCTTTTCAGTTTAAAGCTAGCTTGCCATGATATTTATCCCTGTTATATTCTGCACCTCATGCAGTCATTTACTCGTGTCCCAAATGAGAGCAGAAGAGAAGCACAACGCAACCGTACCAGAATAGCAGTGCCTTGCTCTTGCAGACAGCATGACGCATCAAGTGGCTACCTCTCAAATGCACTTCGACCCCCCCTGCCCAAATTCTGGCATCAATAAACCAGCTAACAATGCTTAGTCATAATGAACACCACAAATGCTTCAGGGCCAGGACCTATCATTGACTAGCAAAGCTGGGTGAGAGTTGGGTGGAAATCATTTCCAAATCAAAAATGTTCTCATTCTGCACAGGAGGAAAGCCAAGGCTAAAAGTCCTGAAAGAGGAGAGTGGAGGAAAGGAGAGGAGAATCAATGGTCAGGGCATTCATCTGGACTGGGAACAACCCAAGTTCATTTTCCCACTTCTACTATTCTCCCATAGTTTGTGTGTGTCCTATTAAGAACTGACTATTCTCGAGTGGGAGGTCCTTGTTTCGACTGAAAAATCCACCCTGGACCTAAGCCTCCTTTCCAAATGACTGTTTCATCGCGTCTGAGATGATTCAGCCCATTGGGTTAGCACAGTTAAGGCTTACTAGTGTGTATGGCCAACCAGTGCCCAAGGGAGCAATGTGGCAAGTATTGGATCCAGTTGCCTTTGACTCCCTGCTTACAGCTGAGATGACCAAAGGCAGCCCTTGCCATGAATGCAGAGCAAGGCTCAGACTCGTGCCTCTGGAGCCATGTGAGGTAACTTCACCACTCTGCCACTATGGGCATTTATACACGTGCTCTGGAGCAGTGGGGAGGGAGGGAAGCTTTAATTAAAGTACCCCGAGCATCACATGCAGCAGCACCCCCATGCTGAAAAGATGTACACCTTGCTGGGGTCGTCTGACCCCAGTACTCTTTCCTGCCATGGCAGGGGGTCAGACTCGATGATCTGCTCGGGTCCCTTCCGACCCTAGAAACTATGAAAATGGCAGCAGGGGCACTTTAACTAAACAGCCCCCACTGGCATTTTTCAGCACAGGGAAGCTGATACATATGATGCTGGATTCTGATGGATTAACTGAGGCTGCTCTGATGCACTGCACAGAGCAACCTCACTGCACATGTACAGGTGCCCTACAACTCTCAGCTGGGACCACCAAGCAATACAAATAAAACCACAAATTTGCGGTGGAAAAAGATTTAAAAGATTTCTATCTTGAAAAATCTACATTTGAAGCTCATGATAACAGGAAATTTGTCCAATCTATTGATTTTGGAGAAGCCAGATGTCTGGTTCGTTCTTGGACAACTGAGTAAGTTAGTCATGGAGTCTGTTTATACCTCGTGGGGTGCCTTAACTACTTGGCTTTTAAAGAGACTTGGAAGTGTGAATCCAAGTGTCCAAACAAAGCAACACTGGCATCTAGCTCTTCTAAACTTTGCAGAGTATCTGCCAGTCTGTGTCACTGCTTCTACCACTCACTCAGTATTTTGGGGCTGAGAAGAAGCACTGGGAATTTCTAACAAGGCAAACAATGATAAACTATTATTGGCTGCCATCTCAAAAGCTGACAGAAGGACTGGAGTAGGAAGGATACTGGCCCTTCTGCAGGGAGACGGCTTCTTTGACTAGGGTCATTTTTTTAGCAAGCTGTTCTGAGCCTATTGGATAGGGCAGGATATAAATCTAATAAATAAGACACATAAGTCACATATTCAGGATACTTTTAAGTACTCCTCATTGAGATTCAGATTCCTGCTATTAAAGGAAAAAGAAGACTTAAGAGGTTTACTTGGCCTATGGATAGAAGCTCAGTACAGCTGGAATCAGTACTAAGCGATGCCATTACAGACTCTCCACATTTTTTTTTGTTTGCTGAATGCTTACCTACTTTATGTATTCACTCTTAATAAAATAATTACTGAACGTATAAAGTAGGCGAGCATTCAGCAAACATAATAACTAATCAGCAGTTCTACCCAACAAAGTATTTAAATCACAAGAACTCTGTTTGTTTGTTTGCTTCATTTGTTACTACTTGGATTAAATTAACTGACATTTAAATAGGGCAAAAGTAACTGAGGATAAACCTGAACATTTTTTTCTTGACCCCAGAATAATTTATCAACCAGCAGGCACCATGTGAAACACAGTTGTGATCACACTGTGTCATCACCCTGACAGTACAGTACTATACCACTTTGACAGCAACCCTTGCCTTTTTTCAATGGCAAATTATTCAAGAGTACTCATCTGTATTCCCAGAACATGCAGAACAATAGCTTCATCCAAGGGGAGCAGGGAAATGCAACAGAGACTAATAAAATCAGCAATGAGGGCTTATAAACAACCAACAGCTTATAACGAGGGCTTATAAACAACCAGAACTGGAAGAGGAAAAGAAAATGGTAAACCTGAAAGGAATTCCTTGCACAGAGATTCTATTGCATGGCTACATACAGTGGTATTCTCCCAGACCACACAGCCATCCGGCTTTTATGGACCTTATTGGTGGATTGGTAAAAGGATTTCACTGTGCTTCTATTTCTGAAGCTGCCTGGGATGGAAGAGAGCTTGGATCAACAATGCAACAAATGGAATGCATACTCCATATGGATGGCTATAAGCCATAAGGAGTCTTCCCATCAACTTGAACAGACCTTTGATCCTGCCTGTATATGATATTGGGCATACAACATTGGCAAAAATAGCATGGAGATTTGTATACATCCTTTTCTTTAAGTAAATGTCTATGAATTTGAACAGATGCATGCACTGGAATATGTTTTTAACGTTCGGTATTGCATCATTAGAAATGTGTTACAGGCAATCCTCGACTTGCAACGTTTCGCACTTACGTTTATAAATTGACACCCTGTTTCAACTTTATGATGTCAGGTTTGACTTTACAATGCTTGATCCGATGACACGCCATGCCAGTGAACAAGTCTGCTGCGTCGCTCATCTCCCTGGACAACTTCTGTCCAAGCTTCCTTGGACACTTTCTTTAAGAAAGCAGACAAGACTGCAGAAGAACCTGCAGCCAGGACTCCTGTTAAGACGCCAAACAAGAACCCTTCAAAAAGTCTAACTAAGAGCCCTTCAAAAAGTCCAGCCAAGTCACCTCAAAGAAGTCCTTCCAAATCAATATGATTGCTATTTACAATATAAATACATTAATATAGCTATATTACTCATCTATAATTGATCAAATACAAAATTCTGGTGTATTTTTGGTGAAAATAGGGTATCAGACCTTGGTTCAGGAACCAATCCCCCATTTATAACTTTGTTTCTTATAAGAAAATCAATTCCAAGTTACAACGCTGCGACTTAAGACAAGGTTTTCAGGAACCAATTGCGTCATAAGTCCGAGGACTGCCTGTACAGTACTCTAGCAGTACTGGAGACAGACCAGCTCCTCTGAAATGCACCCTTCTGCAGAAGGCCAGCACACAGACTGTGAACTAGTTAAATCCATTTCAACTCTTAAATGAAGACTTCAGCAACACAGAAGCAGTGTGAAGGCTTCAACAGCCTGCCAAGCTTTACAATGAGACTGGAAGGAAAGAATAATAAAAAAAACCCACGGAGGTAAATGAAAAACAGGAGATGAAACATGAGTTTAGCAAACGTGGATCATTCCAAGCTAATCTGATACTATTCTTGCCTAAAATAGGTGGCTTTACACACAAAATAAACTACAATAGGTGTGATTTCTCTGGACTTAACACAGAACATCTAATGCAGTGCCATATAAGAATGTAGGGCAGATCCTGTTCCACCTTTTGATATCCAATTGGATTTAGGACTTAATATGATTTTATCCCACCCGGTTTAAATCCTGAAAAACACTACTGCTGAAACACACAATACTATGATGTTGAACAGCAACAAGGGATACACTCCTCCTTTCCCCCATAATGTTTGTATTGGTTGGTTTTCAGGGTCTCAAGCAGAGTTGAATAAAATGACACTTAAGCACCCAAACACACTTCTGTACCTAACTGGTGGAACAGAATCGCATCTTTACTAGTTAAGCCAAACCAGATGCACAAATGGAGTGACCAGGAAGGAGATCCTGTTTTACAAGAGAAGACTAAAGGGGCTTGGCTTATTCCTCTTGCTGAGAAGACTCAAAGAGAAACCACTGCTCTCTAAAAGTGTATTTCAAGAATAAATATCAGGGAGGGGAAAGGGCTTTCTAAGATAAAGGGTGACATTAGCCCAAACACAAAATAGATATTAAACTGGCCAAGGATGTGTTTTAGCAGGAAATAAGTTGGTTTCTAACCACCAGAGGACAGCAGTTCTGGAGTAGCCTTCCAAAAGTATTGACTAGGGTGTTAAAATGCAGTTTGAAATGGATTATCACATGATGTGCTCACTGCTTTCTATGTTCCTAAAACAATTTGAATTTTAAATCTTGTTCATCCAAGTCCAGGAGCAGTTGTTCCTTGACAGCCTGCCTTGACACAGATACATGGAAATATTCATACCTTGTTTTTCCATGTGTTTTGCCTTTTGTGGTACATCAAGCTGCAGAATATGGATCTCCTAAAGGCACTGCCCGCTTCTGGTGGATGCTTTGGGTGGGCTGAGACGTATGAGGCAGCAGAAACCCTGCTCCAGCACACAAGATGCCTGTATTCTTGGCACTGCCTTATCTTTTGATAAACTAGTCCTAAACCAAGGACTCTAGCAGTTGTTAGGTCCCACTCAAGAGTTCATGAGTTTCATCTCCTTGAGTTTTCAGGTCTAGCTGGGCTTTTGACTAGCAAATAACCATACATGCAATGCTACCACAGTAGAAACTTCAGACAGCATGTGGAAATCTGCCCCATCACACCTTGCACAGCACATACATCAAATGAAGGACAGGCCTTATTCCAAAGAATTCACAGCCTATATGGAAAGGGAAGAAAAACAGTGGGAGGGGGAAATGGAGGAGTGATACAACTTGCCCACGGTCATACGCAACACATTGTCAGCAAAGCCAGGAACAAAATTTGGGTTTTCTATAGGCATACCAGTGCCCAAGCCAGTAGAATACACTGCTCTGTTGATTCCTAAACTGGCAGGGAACCGGATTAACAGTCTGTTCTGTTTCTAAACTCTTCGACTGTATAAGCAACAGATGTTAAAGTATCTTAAATAGTTGTCTGTTGTAGCTATTTGCTTTTCTTTTTCCTTTGATCTGTTCCATGGCAAACGGCATAGTAAAAATAAGTGTCCTTATACTGATTTCCTTTAAATAATGGAATGATTCCACTGTACCCAAAAAATAATAATGAATTGGCTATGAGAGGTTTCTACTTTCTGGGGAAGCACTGGCTAGTAGACAAAGAGAGCAGTGTCTTACCAGAATTGATTCATCAGCAGAGGGTGCATCTACACATGCAATGAATGTGCCTGCATTTTCTGTGCAGAAAATCCACGCACATTAAAAGCTGTGGCCCTGCTTTCATCCGAGTGTGTGCCTGTCGGGAGCAGATCATAGAAATGCAGGCCTGGAAGGGACCTTGAAAGATCATCGAGTCCAGTCCTGCCCTGCTCTAGTAGGAACGCAGCTGAGATCAAATGATCCCAGCAAGGTGTCTATCCAATCTACTCTTGAAGACTTCTGGGCACCCTTAATCTGGAGCAGACTTCCCAAGGTGGTGCAGACCCCAACCTAATTTGCTCCCAACCAGAGCAGTTTACTCCAGGGCTGATCTTGCCCTGCTCACCTCCCCCCTGCCCGCATCAGCCAGGGGGAGCTCCAGGCTCCCTTGGGTGCTAGCTGAGAGCTAGCAGGATGTGTCCCAATCACCACATGGCTGGGAGGCAGTGTCCTGTTGAGCTGCAACAGCTCTCCCCACTCCCTGTGATCCTGGACTGACCAGGAACAGTATGTTCTCGGTCAGCATCTACATATGCACTTCAGCACATTGTTTTAAATGCACTGATTTCTACTACCTGTATATACAGGTACTAGAAGATGGCAAATTAGACTAATCCACTGTGCAGTAATTGCTGCGTACATGTACAACATGCTACTTTGCTAAGCAATAGATTAGTCTAATGCACAGTAATGAGCCTCGTGTAGATGCACCCACTGTAGAGGCAGGTTTGTATTCCATCAAAGGTGCTACTGGTGTGTTACCAGTAGCACTAATGAAACATTCATGCGTGCGTTGTACAATTTCTTGCAGCTTCTGTTGACAATCAGACATTATAGTATGCAGCACTCTAAAATACCACACATCCAGTTACGATGAATAGTCTGTGTGCCTGTGCATGTCATCATGAACTACACAGAAACAGCCTCTTGCTTTGGATAACTCCTGACAAGCTGAAAGGCTCACCTTTTAGTTTGGGCCTTGTTAATTGTACTAAACAAACACCAGCATAATCATAGAATCAATGAGTCGGAAGGGACCTAGACAGATCATCCAGTCCGACCCCCCGCCACGGGCAGGAGCGAGCACTGGGGGTGGCAGGGGTCATAAGACCCCAGCCAGGTGCCTGCCACCAACAAACCAACTCTATGCTAGCACCCTAATTTCATTGGGAATGGCCGGAGCTCTTTGTACAGCTAAAGGGGCAGTGTGCCAGCAACTCGCATCAGAAAAACCTCTCAACTGAATGATTGTTTTGCATATAGCTGAGGCTATGCATTATACTAGAAGACGAGGCAAAAAAAAAAAAAAATTGGCAAAAGAAGAGCAAAAGTATTCCATAGAAAGAATATGAGAAGCTCCAACCATGAGAGCTGGTTCATCAATAGAGTTTCGACCCTGAAATTTCTGCAACAAAGAACAAATTTCCATCCCTTGAAAACTTTGTTATCTGGCAATAATAGAGTTTTAATCTACGAGGACTAGCACCTTTTGGATTCGGGAGGGACATGAAACAGCCTATGCAAATTCTAACAGTGTCCAATTACGTTGTCATTGCTATCTATATTTCAAAGCCCAAATGAAACATTATCATCTGGTCTGACTTCCTGCAAAAAAACAGGTCATAGAATTTCATCCAGAGACTAAATACAAGCTAAACATGCTCACTATGGCTGGAATACCTGATTCTGGTGACCTGGCTTCTGAGTGCTTGAAAAAAGAATGTGCGCTAAGAACTTAAAAGGTATTTCTAGTTCTCAAAGTGGACCTGATCACAGGAAATATGGCAAAGAAACCAAAGTCTAGTGCGAGTGTCATATAGAGATGCTTCAGAGAACAACACTGCTCCAGTATTATTATTTATAGTAAAGAACTGATCCCTGGTGCCAGATGGATTCAGAAGCCTGTTTGCACACATTTTAGAGACAGGTAAAGGATGGGACAAGGGAACCAGTATTATCCCGTTTGATGAACTTGGACCCAGAGAAATTAAACAATTTGCTTGGGGTGTGTGAAACTGGCCCTATTTGATTTAGATTTGGCCCAAATCGGGGACGGTGATTCGATTAGTTGATATGGATCGCTGTCCTTGATTCAATTTGGCTGAATCCGAATCTGAAGATTCAACGCCGATTTGGAAAATCAGCAATTCGGCCATAGGCACAGCTTCAAATGTTTTTTCTACATACCTTGAGGTACCAGGCAGCTTGTGAATGCTGCGATGGTGAAGCAGATACAGCATCCCACAGGAGCACGGGGAGCCCCCCAGCATGCTCAGCGGTGAACCTGGAAATGGACTGGAAGTACCAGTGATCAGCGATTGGTCACGGGGGGCCCTGGGTGCCCCCCGGACCCAGGAGGCACCAGTTGCCAAGCCAGAGGGATGTGGGGGGGCCCCCAGCACACTTCCTGGAAGACCTGGAAGTGGACTGGAAGTGCTTCCAGTCCACTTGCGGATCTGTTGCCAAACACACTGGGGACCCCCCAAGTCTCCTGTGGGAGGCTCCATCCACCCCAGCATTGTAGCATTCATAAACCACCTGGTACCTTGAGGTATGTAAAAACAACATTTAAAGCTGTGTCTATGTCTCAATCTTTCCAAATCTCTCTGAAACAATTCGGAGAGACTAAAAGGTATCCTGATTCAATTCGGATTTGGAAGTTCGGCCACCAAACCAGGGCGAATCTTCTCCAAATCGAATCAGTGACCAAAGCTTCGCACAGCCCTACAACTTGCCCGAAGTCACGTGGGAAGTCTGTGGCAGTCAGTCATTGAAGCCAAATCTGATTGCCACTAGGGGTACATCTACGGATGCACTTTAATGTGCATTAGCCTATTTCAATGTGCATTAAAGCACTGCTTTAAAAAACACGCTTTTTACTTAATGCACATTAAAATAGGCTAATGTGCATTAAGCATCACTTAAAAGTGTGCTCTTTAGTTAATGCACATTCAGACAGGCTAATGCACATTTTCCTAGTACCTCACAATGGAGGGTGCCTGTACACGAGCGGAGGCTGCTCCGACGCACTGTAATTACAGCATGTTGGACCAGATTTGATTAACTGAGTCTGCTGGAACGTGGTAATTACTGCACTTCACCAGCCTCCTGCAACTTGTGTATCGGTGTCTGCACACTTAAAAAAAAAAAAAAAGCAGCAGGGGCATTGGAAATAAATCTAATACCATGAGCTTGAGTTCCAGTGCCCCTGCCACCATGTTTAAGTATAGGGACGCTGATACATGAGATGCTGAGGCGCTTTAATTAGAGCGGCTCTTAAAGCCACTCTAATTAAAGCACCCCCACCAGGCCTGGAGCATGTGTAAATGTGCCTTAGAGTGCCTAAACCTCAGCCTCAAAACTAAACCAAAGGAATTAGCAAAGAACCAACTGTGTCTTCCAATGCAGCCTGATTTAATTAGCATTAATATATACACAATCCATTTATTATGGCCAAAGAACAAGCTAAGGCATTTTCAAGCTGCCTCTGGGAATGACTCTTTCAAGCTTCCTTTTTTTTTTTTTAATGAACAGACACAAAACATTTATTTTCCCAGATTGCAAGTATAAACACAACCCATTGCACCAGTATATTTCCCACCATTTAATCAATTTAAGGGGACTTAGCAAGTGCATTATGATGCGACTTTAACTACATAATCTCAGATAGCATAATAACAACTCATGCTGTTTATTTTTTTTATACAAGATTGGAAAGCACACGTTAAAAGTGGCAGCCCTTTATTCTTTCTTTCATTTGTGGCCCATCTTGCAGACACCTGATTTCAGCACACATTGTCTGGCATATGGCAAGCAGAACGCAGTTCAACAAGATGTTAGAAATTACAACTTACCGTCACAAAGGGGAACAAAAATGTTCACCCTGACTTAAGAAACACAGTGCCATTCTATCATTAAAACAGCGTGCTTTAATAATGCACATGCAAAAGATAGCAATAATTCCAGCATTTCACTAGTTTCAATACTTGGGAAATTACTGGAGCAAATGATAAAGAAGTGAATCTGTAAACAGCTGAAGGTACAAAAGCTGACCATTAGCACCCAGGATGGATTTGTTCAGAGCAAGCCAGGCCAGAACAACTTGACCTCCTTCTTTGATAAAGTGACTAGCTGGGTGAATGAAGGAAATGCAATAGATGCATTATAGTGGGGGGGGGGTTCCACATACCACATGCCCTTAAATAAAACGCATATCTTGTATTTGGAAGCTAGAATGTAAAAAAAACATTTTTTCCAGTGTCATGGCATAAAGCAAGTCCCCCTGGAAACAGCATGCCTGGGAATGCGGCATCCCAGAAGACAGTCTGGGTGAGACATCAGGAACTGTCTGGTCTGGCAGGACAGCAGCAAAACTGAGCACCAGATTCTTGCAAGGGCAGTAGCAAGACTGTTACTTCTTTTCTGTCCAGTATGATTTACAGGAACTTAAAGCGCTGTTTCCATACCACAAGTCTCATCAAGATAGGACAGACGGCATGCAGCAGCTCCGTTGCTCTAAGCCAGACCCAAGTGCTCAGGCTGGGAGAAGTTTAACACTGCTCTGTGCAGCCCCAGGGAGAAGCAGCCATCCTGGCAGCTGAGTCACAGCAGCTGCTCACTTACATGTGTCCCATGTTTGTACTTCAGCAAAGAAAAATCAGCTTCCCTGTTTCACATATGCACTCCGATTTTGGAGGCCTGATTTTAGGGGGAGAAAGTACATGCGGGATGTGAGTAAATATCATACTTAGACTTTAGGAAGACTTTTGATATAATTTCACATGACATTCTCATAACTAAACTGGAGAATTGTGGGCTTGATAAAATTACTGCAGTGTGGATATATAATTGGCTCAACAACTTCAAGCGAAGGATAATTATAAATGGATCAATGTCACAACAGCAATAGGTTTCAAGTTCAGTTCTACAAGAATCTGCCCTTGGTATAGACACATTTTTTTTATTAACAATTTGATGCCAAAACAGAGCTCCTCTTGATCAAATTTGCAGATAACATGAAACTAGGAGGTGGTGCCAACACTCTGGAGGATAGAAGTAGAATTACGGAGTCTTGGTAGACTAGAGATCTGGGCTAGAGACAACAGGATGTAGCTGAATGCACACAAGTGTAAGGTGCTACACCTAGAGCAGTGATTCTCAAACAGGGTGTCATGGTTACTAGGGTAAAAAAGAAGGGTAAAGGTATTACTCCATATGCAACTCATTGCCACAAGTGGCAACAGTGTGTTTCAGGTAGGCAAGGTCTACCCCTGTCAGAAAAATCATGTGGTCAATCTGGTAAGTACTGTGTGCTTCTGCCATATTGGAATCCAAGATGACTGCTGTGAATTTATGTTTTGGTCCATATTTCAGCCCCCCAGTAGCATTAGAAAATTAATTCCAATGAAGAAACCAACATTGTGTGAATTGAAGAGATCAATCGTAATAGTTTCATAGATAGTAGGGTCGTAAGGGACCTGAGCAGATCATCAAGTCTGACCCCCTTCCATGGCAGGACAGAGTACTGGGGTCAAACAACCCCAGCAAGGTGTTCATCTAGCCTTGTCTTAAAGACCCCCAGAGTAGAAGCCAGCACCACTTCTCTTGGAAGTTGGTTCCAGATCCTAGTCACCCTGACCGAGAAGTAGCGCCTCCTGATGTCTAGTCTGAATCTCCCCTCTGCCAGCTTGTGACCGTTATTTCTAGTCACTCCTGGCAGTGCTTGGGGGAACAGGGACTCCCCCAATGCCTGCTGATCCCCCCTGACTAGTTTGTAACAGGCCACTAGATCCCCCCTCAGCCTTCTCTTGTGGAGGCTGAACAGGTTCAGGTCCCGTAGCCTCTTTTCACAGGGTCTGCCCTGCTGCCCCCTGATCATGCGAGTGGCCCTCCTCTGGACCCTCTCCATGTTGTCCACATCCCTCTTGAAGTGCGGCACCCAGAACTGGACGCAGTACTCCAGCTGCGGCCTGACCAGTGCCGCATAGAGGGGGAGGATCACCTCCTTGGACCTGCTCGAGATGCATCTGTGGATGCATGACAAGGTGCGGTTGGCCTTCCTGACGGCGTCCCCACACTGCCGGCCCACATTCATCTTGGTGTCAGTGATGACTCCAAGATCCTTTTCTGCCTCTGCACTGACAAGAAGGGAGTTCCCCAGCCTCTAGGTATGCTGCTGTTTCTTCCTCCCCTGGTGCAGCACCTTGCACTTGTCAGTGTTGAATCCCATCCTACTCTCATTTGCCTACCCCTGTAACCTGTCTAGGTCTGATTGCAGCCTATTCCTCCCTTCTAGCATGCCCACTTCCCCCCATATCTTAAGTGTCATCAGCAAATTTGAACAGGGTGCTTTTTACCCCCTCGTCCAAGTCATTGATGAAGATGTTGAACAGTGAGGGCCCAAGGACCAAGCCCTGGGGGACCCCACTGCCCACATCCCTCCAGGTCAAAAATGACCCATCCACCACCACTCTCTGGGTGCGACCCTCCAGATAGATAATATTTCTATCATAGTAACCATACTGGATTCCAAGATGGTTGCTGCAAATTTAGTTTGTTCATTATTAGATATCTGAAAGGTTTGAAAAATTGCTACATCAACTGTTCCATTTCAGATTATCTCAACACGAAAACCTCCAATGGAGACTGTCAACAAGAGACTCACCCTTATCATCCTAAAGCAAATGTTATAAATGGAGCTGACAGCAAAGTGCAAGAGGTACGACTCAAAATCTACAAGATGTACCATGTGTCTCTGTGGCAGGGCTCCCTTGGTGCTTGCCACTTTAAGAGGTTTGAGCAGGCTGTGGAGCAGCTGGCAGGTGTGGTGAGGTCCAATTAGGCAGTCACATGACTGCAAGAGGGCCCTGGATTGGAGGAGGACTAGAGAACTTCAGTAAAAGCCCCAGCTCTAAGAGCTGAGTTGGCAGGTGCAACCGGCCAGAGTACTGCTGCTTCCAGAACACCTGGTCCTGGGGAATGACCTAAAACCACACCCTACTGGGGCTGGATGGTGTGGTGGGGTGTCCTGTGGCAGGGCAGTCTTCAGGAAATGCCACATCTGTGCCTCCATAGTGAAATGTGAGTATGGGGCAACACAAACCTCAGCCCCCTGATGCTTTGTGGGTGACCCCATGGAGGGGAAAGGCTAAGGGAGCACACCCCAAAAGAAAAGCACAGGGCCAAGGTCTACAGATTGCGGCCTGAGGTCCATGGGGCATAAAGCCTTGAAGCCCCAGTGAGGGTGAGGTGTAGTAGTCCAAGTGAGGGGGTGGAATGAGAGCCAGAGGCCACAGAGTAGGGTCCACAGGGGGCCTGAAGGACTTTGTATAGGCTGGCCAGAGTAGAGGCCCAGTGAGGGGCAGATAGAGAGACAGAGAGAGAGAGAGAAAGTCCAGTGAAGGTGGAACAGCAGGCCCAGGAGGGGTCCAGAGTAACTATGTGGTCCATGAGCTCAGAAGATGGACCTATATGGGAGAGGGTTAGCTGCCAAGAACCTACCCATAAAATCTACACTGGCCAGTGCTGGGGCCAGGACCAGGATGGTCAAAGGGCCTGGGCTCCCACTGCAAGGGATAGTCAGAGCTAGGGGCTTGGATTCCCAACTGGCCTATAGGCGAGCCCAGGGCCTGTGAGGCCAAAGGTCCTGGAGGGGCCAATTGCCAAGATGGAGAGGTCTAGGGGGGAGGGAGGTTTGCAGCCCAGGATGATGGTGGAGGTTAGGTCGCCTGAGTAGGAGGGAGCCAGAGCCATATAGTGATGCCATTGGTAAGGCATGGGACACTGTGTAGGGATGGTGTGGAGCCGTGTATTACACCATTGGCATTGGGGCATTAAATGGGCAGCCTCCCGCCTAGGAACAACTTACATCGAAGGCATGGCAAAAAAGTCAGGTGGGAGGACTGCCCTAGACAGGTGGGTGGGCCAGCCTTGAGACAGCCCCCTGTCTCAGTCTCAAAGTAGGTTTGCAGATAACAATTAGCCAAAATACACCTCTGGGAACTGCACTAATTTACGCACTCATTCAACATAGGACAGTTGCCGAATTAGACACTTTGGCAGTTTTCTTGACAGACTATCACGTTGTCCTGTGCAACATCTCAAAAGCCTCAATTGGCACCATTCTTGCTACAGTTCCTTTGCACACAAGGGACACACTGAGAGACCGTTAAGAAAGTCATGCAAGGTAGAAGGTGAAAGGGAAACCCTACGAACAACTCAAGTGATGGGCACACTAGGACAAACAAATCATCTACTTTAGCAGTTCAATGGAGGATATGCAGATTCTGTCAGAAACATTCTAATAAGAAGAGACTGAGGCAAGTCTCATCTTTTTCAATCAGAAAATCTGCAATACACAATTCAATCTGCAAATACACAAACTGGCAGAGAAGAATGAAGTGTTGTGTTGCCAAATTGATGTTGAAAATCTAATAGTTGCTGCAGCATGTTATGATCCTGAATGCAGGCAAGAGGCACAATGGAAGCAATAAGTCTCTCATTCCCATTTGCCTGTGGAGATTGTGCAGAAAGATATTCTTCTTTCTCCTGAAGCGAAAGTATGGCATCAAGTGACTGATGAACTAGATGCTGATTTTGCATAGAAAAAAAGTGTATAGTCTGACAGATACACTTGAAAGATATTGCAATTTAGTAGAAGATGAAGGTGATGAACTTCTAACCATGCCAAAACAAATGGAGCGAGAACTTCAGATTTACTAAAAGACAACCATTCAGTTTTAGCACCAAAGAAATACAAATCTTCCACTCTGTCTTCTGAACCATGACAACTGGTAAAGATATACAAGCAGTTGTAACTTTTCAGATAAAGGAGGATCAAGGCACTGACCTGAAGTTCAGGAAGAGTTTTCAGACACATGAAACTTGTACTATGCTCCATCTAAATAAAATCAAATCAGACTTGAAAGATATCCCATGAAGGGATACAGCAACTTGAATAAAAAGCAAACTCAAAAACGTGTTCTTGATATACTTTACAGTGATTCATTTGATTTTGGAAGATGACAATGCCAACTTAGATGTGCTATCAGAGGATGCAAAATAGCATTTGAAGCAATATGGAATAATTTGATAAACAAATTCCTGGTGTGGTTATCCAGTTCCCGCAAAGGATTAGATTATGATGTCGTTAACCAACTTTCCAGTAGCAGAGCTGTTGTGTTCAGAAACCATGACTGAAGTAGGAAGAAATGCGGTGAAAGAAGTATTAGGGCATCTGCCTACAACCGTCACAACTTGAAGAATTTGTGAAAGAACACTTTCACAAGGTACAGTCAAGTTCTGGATGAACTAGTTGGAAGTAGTCAAAACTTGCCTGTGCTTCATCAGGGCTGAACATGAAGGCAACTGGCACGCACATTTATGCACCTCTGAATTCATGGATTGTGAGGCCAGAAGGGACCTTGGAAGATCATCAGGTCCAGCCCCCTGCACTAAACAGGAAAGATAACTGGGGGGTAGGTGACCCCAGCAAGGCAACTGCCTAGTCTCCTCTTGACGATTTTTAGGGTAGACAATTGCACCACCTCTGGAGGGACATTATTCCCCAGTCCGGACACCCTGACTGTGAAAAAGTTTTTCCTAATGTTGAGTCTAAATTGGTCTTCCAGGAGTCTGTGGCCATTACTCCTGGTTTTCCCTTCGGGTGCCCTGGTGAACAGTTGCTCACCCAGCCCTTGATGTACTCCCCTAGTGTAGCAGTAAGCTGATACCAGGTTCCCTCTCAGCCTTTTCTTGAGGCTGAAGAGTCCCACATCCCTCAGCCTTTCCGCGTATGG
>NW_017728992.1:198891424-198896291 GCF_001723915.1 Gavialis gangeticus
GCAGTAAGCTGATACCAGGTTCCCTCTCAGCCTTTTCTTGAGGCTGAAGAGTCCCACATCCCTCAGCCTTTCCGCGTATGGCTTGCCTTTTAAGGCTCTGATCAAAAGACAAATGCTGTGAGCAGGTTTGAACCTGCGAGGGGTAACCCACTGAATTTCAAGTCCAACGCCTTAACCTCTCAGCCATCGCAGCCCAGCCATGACCCAATTATGAAGAAATGCTTCCACTGACAGCTGTGCATGATCATACCAACTACACAAAATGAGGTCCAGCATATTTTGAATGCATGAAGGATTTATTGAATTTTACTCCTACGATGGATGCTGAGTTTGTGGATGGAGGATTTGGCATCAAGACAACTAAACTTCCATTTGCAATCATTTCAACTGAAGCAATAGAGTACATTAATAAGGCTTGCAATATTGCTGATGGCATAGTAAATATAACACACAACAAGTCAGCCAGACAAGAACGGGAGCTGAACTACAATGAAAGAGGTCACTTAACTGAGACGGCAAATCAAAGTTTGGGATCAATACAACATATTTCAATCATAACAAAAGACAAAGGACATGACTGAAATGAGGTTACAATGATGTCAGAGTGGTTTGAAAGGTTCCACTTGTTTAAGATTTCCAACAATGAGCTGTTATCTATTCTTACAGAAGATGTTGTGCTGGGAGATATTACATTAGACATTCTGGATGCACATGACAAAGGCAGACAAGTTTCTGAACACCAGTCTTCACAAATATCTTAGTGCAGATCCTACTGAGAGCTTCTATAGAAACACCCGAATCAAAATTGAAAACCATCAAAGATGTGAAGTCAGCTATGGGACAGCACAGCAAAATGAAACAGTCACAGAATGCAAAGGAGATCCAGCGAAGGCTTCTCACAGCATTTGCAGCAGCTAGGAGGTTCGACGTGCACTCTCCCCTATTGCACAAACTGGCTGGATAACCTCCATCACTTTTTAAACCTGACAAATTGATCAATGTGGCTCGCAAAGCAGCCTTGTCCCAGATCTTGACTGGAGATAAAGCACTAACTGTTCTTCCATGTGCTACTTCTGAGAAATCAGGTGATATTATCAACAGCATGACTCTTGTACAAGGAATAGGAAAGCCAAACATTGCACAAACGTTTGAAGACTCGGCTGATTCCTTCACGCAACGAGCATTTGCCAACTATTGCAACGCATGTGATCGAGTCAACATTGTCTTCGATTGATCCATACCACCTCCCATATAGGCAGGCACAAGGACATTAAGGACTCAAACTACTAGGCCGATATGCAGAAATCTTAGCACCTCTTCTGATACTAGGATCATGGAGTAGTTTCATATCCTTACCAGCAAACAAAGAAAACCTAGTTAATTTTCTAAGTGAGGAGCTTCTTAAGAAATGACACCGATGTTTCCGAAGTGAATGAGTGCTCATTGTTGGTTCCAACGATGGCAAAGCGGAGCACGTGTCGTTTCACAACTGCATTTGCAGCAAGAAGAGGCAGACACCAGAGTGCTTTTACACAGCAGACATGCAGTCATTCAGGGATGCTCCTTTCTAGTATTCTCCTGTGACAGCACAGCCACGCCGGTCATTCTTCTATGGCATAATCTTGCACCTAAGGTTTGGATGAAGACAAGCAACCCAGTAAAATTAATACCAGGTCATGATATTGTGTTAAAATTGCTTGAGCCAATGCCTGCATCTCTAATTGGATTCCACAGTGTCAAAGAAAATGGCTTGGAAAGTGTTCATTCAGCATTCACATCTATTGGCTGGTTTACAAAGTAGGCCTGATGACAATAAGGATTTATACAGTTGTGTAGAAAAGTATGTTGTGTTGCTGTATTCGCCATCAACATCTCTGATGACCTTTCTGGATGGTAGGGTGAAATTACTCCATTAAGGAAAAGCTCTGGATAAACTTCCGCCAACATGACACTTACGTTCCTATCATAAACGTGCTTGAAGCCTTACCCACAGAACAGCTTTGGGTGACAAATTGCAACTGTAAGACGAAATGTGGGGACCAGCACGCAGGTAAATGCCCTCTGCATTCCTGGCTCCAAGTGCTATGGGATGGCATTTTACAATCCACATAATATCTACAGGGATTCAGAAAATGGATTCAAGTGATGAAGAAATTTGAAAAGCTGCAATTACTCATTGTATTAATGTTTTATATATGCCACTGTATTACCATTATATTACCATTGGACTAGACGATTACATTTTCCTGTTGCCTCAAGCCAAACATATGTCTGTGGATATCATTGCCATTGAGTTACGCATTATGAATATGCGACTTTGCCACATTCTGAAATTAAAAAAAAAAAAAAAAAGGCATCATCTTATTCAGTGCAACTTGAACAAGTAGGCTAGCCTGAGTTATGTTTTCAGCATTGTAGGCCTGCTATGAAAATTGTAGTGATAAAATTTGTGAGGTTTTAGTACTAAGTATTGCTTACTAGGTGTTTATATTTATATCGACTAGATATGTACATGCTCATGTGTCAGCTATCTTGGTATCCAAAATGGCTACAGCGACAAAAATGTTATGACTGATCTCTGCAGTTCACACAATGTTGGTTTTGTCATTGCAATTAATTTTCTAACCCTACTGGAGGCCAAAACATGAATTCACGGCAGCCCTCTTCATATGGTAGCTACACACACTACTTGCCAGATTGGCAACGTTACGTAGACCACCTCTACTGGAAATGCGTTGCTGTCACTTGTAGCAATGAGTTGCCTATGGCAGCAGAATCTAGAGAGTTTATTGGTCAAGTTATACCCTACTAGGTGCCCAGGGGTGCCATGACATCTTCTAAGGGTGTCCTAAGGTGCTACACAAGAGTAGCACTGTTAGGTCTGCAAATACCTGCACATGATTCACAAGATGAACCCAGAAATTTCAAATAGGAATCCATAGTATAAAAAGCATTCAAAACTGTTGGGCCTTTTTGAGTTCTTTGCAGCTGAAGAATTGCTCCATTATTTTTCCAAAATCGAGACATGAGTGAAAGCTATTTTCCAAGGGGTGCCTTGAGTCCAGAAAGATTGAGGAGCCCTGACCTAGAGAAGAATAACCAAATACAGAATGGGGCAGAACAGGCTGCGCAGTAGGATTACTGAGAAGTTCTAGGGATTTTGGTGGACATGAGTCATCAGCAATGTGAGAGTCACAAAAAGAAGCAACTGCAATTTTGGGCTGTATCAACAGGAGTATTTGGTGTAAGACACTAGATAAGATAGTGGGTGTAGAGTGTAGCTGTGTTGGTCTAAGGACACAGGCAGACAAGGTTCTTTGGGTGAATCTGATATCTTTTATTAGACCAACTTAAATAGTTGACTCTTTTTTTCTTTTTCTTTTTTTTTCTTTTAGCAATTTTAGGTTTCTTTACTATTCATTCCATCCAGGAAGATCACACACCAACCACACAGACTTCCTCAGCCTGGCAAAGGGTTTTTAAATTGCTACGTTGTTTTTTTTTCCCCCCAACTATTTAAGTTGGTCTAATAAAAAATATCAGATTCATCCAAAGAGCCTTGTCTGGAGATGATACTACTACTTTATTCATTGTTGGCTATGCCTTATCAGGAGTACTGTGTTTTCAGTTCTGGACTACACATTTTAAGGAGGGTGTGGAGAAGATTGAGAGGGTCCAAAAGTGATAAAGGAATAGGAAGGCAAACTATACCAGGAAAGACAGAGAGCAAGGTGCGATTAGCTTGGAGGAAAAAAAAAAAGATGAAGGAGAGATATGATAGTAGTTTTCAAATATCTGAAAGACTGCTATAAAGAAAAGGCTGGCTTAGAGGGCAGGACATGAAGCAGTGCTTTTATCTTTCAGCAAAGCAGATTTAGATGTTATCTCAGGAAAAGCTTCCTTGTTGTTAAAAGTGAGGCAGTGCAATAGGCATTGCCCATGGAAGATGTAGAATTCCCCTTCACCAGAGGCTTTCAAAGGTCCTCAGGGGGTTGGACAAGAGGACCTTTGAAGTCCTTTCCAAACTATTGATTCTCCAATCTTATGATTTCCCAACCTTCAAACAAGCCAAGCATTTCTTTGATGACTGTACCAGGGGTTCTCAAACATTTTTTATGGAGTTTCTCACAGAGACAAACAGTGCCACGACAACAGGTAACAAGACAGAAAAAGATGTTTCAATTAGTCAGGAACAGTAGCTGCCCATAATGATTTTGAAAAGGAAACTAATTGGAGTATTTTAGCTGGTGTACTGGGATGCTGTGCATGAGCTCCTTATGCTGCATGTCATGAGCTAATGTAAAAGTACAAAACAAAACAAAATAAAATAGAAAAAACTATTTCAAAACTCAGAAGTGAAATTCCAATCTTGTCTTCTGACTTTTTTTAGTATTAATTTCAAAGCCCTCTCAGAATCCTGACCAAAATCCACATGCACTTTTCGTACATTAAAACCATTTTAAATTGGGGGCGGGGGGAAATATTTCAATGAAAAGCTTCTGAGTGGCTCTGCCATGCTCCCCATGGTACTGTGGGCAAATCATTTCTATAAGCCTCAATTCACCATCTGTAGATGTGGGGTAATAGCACTTCCCTAGCTCAGAGAGATATCATGCGTGTGAATATACAGCACTGGAGATTAGAGGGGCATAACAATAGATCAATAAGATTTTCTTTAGTTACAATTTTTCCCCCATTATGCTTTGAAAAGGCTGTACTTGGAAGTATATTCCACTCCCTGCTTCCCATATATCCTGCAGCTACTTGGTGCAAGAAGTACAGCAGATTAGCTAAATGTGACCACTTACGCTGGAATCCATAGTCATTATTGTGTGAGTTTGTGCCGAATTATATAAGGACTTAATTA
>NW_017728992.1:198896302-198896742 GCF_001723915.1 Gavialis gangeticus
TGCAATACAAACTACAAGAATACCTAAAATGATAACAAAAATTCACATACTGCCTCCCATTTGCCAAATAAGATTAGACAATTATAATTGATCACTCTGTGTTTCCAGGACTCTCCCCAGATTTCTCCTAGAGCTCTTGAATAACTTCTGAGCAAGGTGTCACTAAGATTAATGGGAAGGGAAAATGGCTATCAGTACTTTCTGTGCAGTACAGAAACTAACGTTTCTTGTCTTTAGCAAAATAACTTCATGGGTCTAAAGCAATCAACTCCCTGCCCTGGAGGAGCTAGAAGCAGGCACCACCAAAAGCAACGGCAGCATCAAAGCGAGCTGTTCTTGCAATGAGGGAGAAGACCTACTGCTACGTTTTCGTTCTAAAATTTTCTGAGAAATGTTGCAATCGAGCAGATTCAAGGGTATTTAGCATATTGCTACAGGTG
>NW_017728992.1:198901742-198904972 GCF_001723915.1 Gavialis gangeticus
CCTGCCCTGGAGGAGCTAGAAGCAGGCACCACCAAAAGCAACGGCAGCATCAAAGCGAGCTGTTCTTGCAATGAGGGAGAAGACCTACTGCTACGTTTTCGTTCTAAAATTTTCTGAGAAATGTTGCAATCGAGCAGATTCAAGGGTATTTAGCATATTGCTACAGGTGAGCTTGCGCTTGTAGTTGAACACGTGGCCTCTTCAGCCACCTCTGGACTCACCAATGCCTGCCTTATTTACAGGAAGACTGTCATCCTTGTACAGAGGGACTGGCAACGACAGGTGCATGGCAGGAATACGTGCTTGGAGAGATGAGCATTGGGCCCAGGGCTGAGGCCTCAATTCCTGTGCCCCGTTAAGCATTTTGGTTGTGCAGGAAAGATTTAAGCAACGTTCAGCACATAAACATTGCAGACAATAGGAAAACTCTTCTGCTCGAGTGCTTTGCTGGACCGGAGCCAGGGCCTGGCATTTCATAGCACGGAGCACTTAGTGCATTTGAGGCTAGGCTTTAATTTGGATCCAGGTAACCACAACCTTGATCATTTTTATTCTTCCACTCCTTGCACCTTTTCATCAAATTTTCTCTCTCCCACAGAAGCTTGCAATTCTGAAGGCTATAAAAACACCAGCCCTTTAATCTCCTGCAGCTTGCTGACAATTATACTGACAGGCTCTCTTTACATCTCCTTTTATGCTCTCCTCAGGAGCCCTTGCCCTTTTCTGCCCACCAAGGTAGTAATGCCTGCCTTTTATTTGGTCCCACGTCTATGCTCCTAAAGGAGTTTGCCCTTTACATCCCCTTCAGGTTGCTCAGCAAGGCAGGATGTACAAAGAAGCCGGGTTAGTAGGGAAAGCAGAAGAGCAGAGTGAATGCTGGGAGAGACATTCTGGGCCAAGAGAGGGATTATAAAAGGAAAGGACAGAAACATGAGGACCTCAGGATGACCTGGACATAAATGCTTAAACCCTAGACTTGGAGGAAATGTATAACCTTGTCCTTGGTAACATAGTCCAACAGAGTCTCACACACAAGCAGGAAAGGATCAGATGCATTCTGCCATTATCTGGGCCTCAATTTCACAGAGGTCCAGAAGGGACCCATATGTTCATCCAGTCCAAGCCTCTTAAAGTCATAGGGGAATATAAACTTGAAGAAGAGTTGCAATCCTTAACTCTCTAGCTGTGTAGAAACTAGAAGAAATGCAATATCTTCCATGTTTGAAGGATCTTGGCAATAGCCGTATTGGTATAAGCATGAAGGCAGACAAACTCTTTGGCTAGAGGTGATATCTTTTATTAGACCAACTAAGAGGGCTGTGCAAAATTTTGCCAGCAGTTTCATTTTGACTCATTTCGAGCTCAAAACAGTGAAATTGAATTGAAACAGAGAGCTTCGAAACAGCCTCGAAACAAAACGAGGCAAGTCGAAACGTTTCGAAGCTCAAGTTGGGCTTGCCTGCAGGGAAACACAAACTAAAGTGCGGGGGGGGAGGCGTGTGGAGAGTGCTCTCGTTATTGACTGTGTAGCTGACCAATAACTGTCATCTTTCCCTGAGGTCCCTTCCAATCCCAGTGCTCTGGGGGAAGGATGGAAAAAAACTGCATAAAAGGCAGCATTGTTTGAACTGCCCTGCTTTCTGCCTTGGTGTCCACTGAGGGAGGGTGCACCTTGGCACATACCTTGTGTCACGCACCCATGTCACAAGTTTTGCATGTCAGTAGCTAGAGGTGCAGGGCCCTGGTACCCAGATTCCCCCTGCACCTATCTCCTCGGGAGCTGGCAGGCTTCGTGGCCACAGCAGGGCGTAGGAGGCCTGCAGTTTTCACCCCCCTGTGCCCCAAGACAGACACAGTCAGTTGCACAACTACCTGTGTCACAAGTTTTGCTTGTCAGCAAGCCAGAGGTGCAGGGCCCCAGAACCCAGAAGCCCTGCACCGATCTCCTCGACAGCTGACAGGCTTCAAGGCTGCAGCAGGGGCTACCATCCCTGCAGCCTTCACCCCGCTGAACCTTAACACACAGTGTCATTCATGCCACAAGTTTTGCTTGTCCGCAGCTTAAGGTGCAGCTTCCCCCAAACCTGTGCACCTGTCTCCTTGAAACTTGGCAGGCTTTGTGGAATCAACAGAGGCTAGCATGCCTACAGTTTTGACCCCGCTGTGGCTTAACATATATACATAACATGAGTTTTGCTTTCAAGACTTTGAGGTGCAGTTTTCCCAAAACCCCTGCACCTATTTCCTTGAAACTTGGCAGGCTTCATGCCCTCAGAAGGGGCAACCATTCTTGCATGGTTCATCCAAATCAGGTGAGAAATGACAAAGTTATAGGCTGTTTTGCACTTCCCCATTATAGCCCACAGGTGAAATGTTGAAACAGTGTCAAAATAGTGAAACTGTTGTTTCAACAAAACAAAACAAAACAGTGGTTTCCATAGAAACAGCAAAATGCAAGTTGAAATGGAATGGTGCCATTTTGCACAGCCCTACCAACTAAATAGTTGCAAAATATGTTGTTCTTTGCAAAGAACAACTTTGGTGAGGTCTGACTGGTCACGTAGGTTTTTGACCTCTGTGGAAGAACTTTATTTAGTAGAAGAGGTGAACAGGTGGACCAAGGGGAAGGCTTTGTTGGATTTTGTTCTAGCCAAATGGGATGACCTGGTGGGGGATCTGAGGATTGAGGGTAATCTGGGAAATTGATTGTGGGATGATAGAACTCACTATCCACTGTAGAGCAGGGAAATCAGCTAGTTAGGCAGAGGTGCCTGACAAGGAGCAGTGGCCATAAACTGTTAGAGGATGGTTTCAGGTTGGATGTACGGAAAAACTTCTTTCCAGTAAGGGTGACCAGAATCTGGATTAGACTTCCCAAGGAAGTCCCCAAACTTGGAAAAGGTCAAGAAGGGACTGGACAAACACCCTGCTGTGATCATTTGATCGCAGCAGTATTCCTGCCCAGAGCAGGGGGGTTGGGCTCGATCTTTTAAGGTCCCTTCCAGTCCTTAATTTCTATGATTCTATTAACAACTTCTTTGCAACTATTTAGTTGTTCTAATAAAAAGATATCACCTCTAACCAATGAGTTGGTCTGAAGAAATGCAAAGCAGATAGCTATGAAATGCATAAGGGACTGAAATAGTGCTGCAGGTTAGTAATTCTTTTTCTCCTAATTCATATTAGGACAGGATGGGGTTTAACATGGACAAGGGTAAGGTGATGCACCT
>NW_017728992.1:198904983-198909897 GCF_001723915.1 Gavialis gangeticus
GGTCCCTTCCGACCCTAGAAACTATGAAACTATATTTTCACACTTCAGTTTCCTTGCTCTAATGGTTTGTTTTCATCAATAGACGTATAGATCTCCTCTGTCACAATACAATAAGTATGATGTCTTCTTAGATTCCCATAGTGTTATTGAAATATTTATGCATTAAAAATCAATACAGAAGTAAAAAAAACAAACAAACAAACCGATGGAGGCTTTCCCTCAGTTTCACATTCATGGGCACAGAAGCAAATGGACAGTTCCTGAAGGAAAGCAATAATCAGGAAATTCTTGTTCTCCTGGTGAAATGTGGAGAATGCCCAGGCTTTTGCTGGAGTCCCAGGGGCTGAAAGCCAAATGTGACCTGCTGCACTTGCTGTTTACATGGACATGCATTTTTCTCTACCAAGAGCTGTGAAATGCCACTGAATGACATCAGCTTGGCTCTGAGCCTCAGGAGGTTTCAAACATAGATGGAGAACAGAATATGGGACAAGAGTGCTTGGCGTAGCCCTACAAAGGCTCAATGCAATGGTAATGAACATCAGAACAACCTGACCTGTTAGAGGAGAGCACAATTTCACATGTGCAGCCCGTGGCATAGTCCAACATTTGTTTTCATCCTACGCTGGATACAATTGAAATATTAATTTTCACCATGAAAGGCAAATGCCAAGTGAAATTCAATTCAGATATGTCAAAACGTTGTGTTTCAGCATTTTGGACTCAAATGAAATATTCTGGCTTCCCTGCAATCAAAATGTTTTGTTTAACTGAATTAAGCCAAACAGTTCTCTTTCTTCTGAATGAGATCAGCATTGAACTGCATTTCCCTGGCTTACTGCTCATTAGTTGGGACTTCCATTATCTTCTGTGAGCCCAGCTCCCTGGAGGTCCCCCTGCCCTTGAGTGCAACATTGGTCCAGCTGACTGATCCTCCTATACAGTGCAATATGCACAGATGTCTCAGGGCGATACAGTCTTCCAGGACACCTGGGTCAGAGGATTCAAAGCAGGCCCAGACTATAGCTCCATGTGGTCATGTGCTGGGGAAATGAAGTTTGGTTTTACTTTCTAAATGACAGAAAATTAATCTTGTGGGGTCTGTTCAATGAAGCAAAATAGTCCAATTCATATCATATCAGCCTATGCATAATCATTTCAGTTCCACTTTTTTGGAAAAAAATTGAAAAAGACGGCAAATCTGAAATGTCCCTAAACAGAAAAAGGAAGTTTCTGCAAATTTCCCATTAAAAAAAAAAAATCAGAAAAAGAGAAAGGAAATCATCCTGGTATAATTTCTTACCAGTTCTAATTAGAACTGATATTTTCCAAGTGGGTTTGAGAGCAGATATTTGCTCTGATTTACAGGTGTCCCTTTTAAGGATTGGAGAGAGGCACTCCATCTCAGCAACCTGTTCAACACGTGGCCTCTCTACTGAGATATTAAAAATGTTTTAGGCAGTATCACTGGCACCCCCAGGAATCCCCTTGCATGATCAGGTCTCCCAAGGCCTGGTGCTCGGTGCGCCTCCATGCTGGAACCTGCACTGTGTCCCATGCTGACCTGTGCTTCACACAGAGGCACAGGTTTGGATTCAGCAGATTCCCCGGGTCCTGCCACCCCATGCCACCTTGCTGAGATTTGCACCGATCTGTGCTTTGCACAAAAGCATGGGCAGTGTCGGTCCCAGCATGGAGGCACAGGATGCCAGAGATCCCCCAGGTCCTGTACTGCCTCATGTCAGGACCCACACCAACTTACACCTCCATATGAGGCGTGGGTTGGTGCAGGATGCAGGTCCTGACAAAGAGGCACGGGGAAGCAAGGGATGCAGGGATCCCCAGATAAGAGAAACACATCACCCACTGTTCCACATCAGGCCCCTGCCCAATGCAGGACAATGGGCAACATGGATTTCACCCAACGAAGGGTATCAGCTGGGGTGGGAGGCTGGATCCACTCGGTTTGGATCTGTTGTTACCCTTAGAGTGTTATACTAAGGTTACTACGTTACGCTTAGTGGTTAGCATGTATTACCTGCACCTCCTCTGTTCCAAATCCAGAGTCTGGTACTGTGCCCACTGCAAGACTGGTCTCATCAGGTGAAACTACAAAATATCACATTTCTTTCTTTCTATGCCCAAATTTAGATCCCTGGCATGGTGGCCTAGCTGGGAGTGTCATTTCTATCATGTGGCTGACCTTGTACGAGTACACACAGATCAGCACCACGTTTCAAATGTCCTCAGCCTCCATCATACAACCTTGATGAGACAGACACGATTCAAGCCAAGGAGTCAAAGATAACAAAGCTTCCTGTGCAATTAAACAATCCCCTTCGTCATCCAGACCCTGCCCATTTAATCACTCGTCCTTAAAGCTGTATTTGTACATCTGTAGGTAACTCCTGTGAAAGGGCCCCTGTAGCTACAAGTAGCAATTCTCAACGACAGACTCAAGTGGAAGTCTTTCTGCATTTCCTTCATCATGGTAACTAATTGATTGAGCGTTAATGGTAATTGAGCTCGTTGCAACAAATCTGAGTTTAATATTGTTCTCAAATGTCCCCTGAGATTCCTCACACAGAGGTAAGGCAATGGGAAACAGCACATTTTGTCTACTCCCACGGCATTTTTTACCCTCTTTACCCTTTTCTGTTTATAAATAAATATCACTTCCCCAATTTTACATGTTGACATCTCTTTCAATCTGTGTAATTGGGAGTACCAAGAAAGAAAATCTTAACATCTCCCCTTCATTAAAGGGGGGATGGGGAGAGAGAATAATGTAATAAAATAAGACAAAATATCCCGCCCCCATTTTACAGGGCCACAAGTCACTTGTTTTAAACAGCAGAACTTGTGACTGACAGATCACCTCCCTCCCTGACTAGCACAATACAAGACCCTTCTACACAGGCTGTCGAACGATGCCCCATCACCAGCCCTTTCACAAAGATCATTACAGTGCATGCCCATTGCCTTCTGAGTGAGCTCAGGGTTCCCTTTTCTCAACCCCCAACCCTACGGAGTAGCACAGAGCATGGCTCCATGCTGCTTTCTGGGCATATTCCCCCTCTCCTGCCGTTCCCGAAAGAGTAGCTGAGAACTAAGAGAAGGTGGTGGTGTTTAAGTACACATGGCTGATGGGTGTGAGGAGGGATATTTTGGCAACTAAGATTATGTGCAAGACAGACTCCTGAACCTAACCACCTCCAACAATAATCAAAAGTCTTCCCTCTGGAGTGAACAGCACCCCGTGGTGAATTCCCCTCAATTTGGAGAAAACAGCATCCCCAGGGTTCGGTTCTACTCTTCCTCCTCCTCTCTCCCCCTCACCCTCCTCCATTCCCCACAGTGGACCACTGGCAATCCATAGGAGGTGCATGTGGGTGCACATGCACCCCCTGGAAGCACCGGTGGTGAAACTGGAAGCGCACTTCCAGCTTTGCTGCTGGCTCGGCAATCGGCTATTCCCCCTTCCCCCGTTGGCTATTCAGTGCCCCCCCAGACTTGGAAGGCACCAGTCACCCATGCAGTGGACAGTATTTTACTTTGCAGACAATCCCATTTACTCTGTAGTAGGCTCGTTCTAGTTCAGCACTGCTCTGCTAACTGTAAGCGGCAGGCCGTTGCCCTTTATGGGCTGGCACTACTAAATGCCATTGAAATACAACGATGGTTTTCCAAAGCATAACTAGGTGAATGCCACATCTCCCCTTGTGACAGATCTGTTCACATACACAAAATTAATCTGTGTTGATTGTGATCACACCCCTTCTGCTTTGCTTCCTGAAATATTGGAGCTTCTGAGCAACCACAAATATCTGAACTGCATACTCGCAGGCACAATTATTCATAGAATCTGAGGTTTAAACATACCAGTAAGTGACCTAGATAGGACGGGAGGGAAAGAATGGGTGGCAGCGTGGTCCACCACATACTCAGGATTTATGAGGCCCAAGTTCAATTCTTTCTTCTGCCTGAAACTGCAAGCTTCATTTCCACATCAGTGATCCAGCCATGAGGCTTTAGGGCATTCTGGGTTGGCTTTCTCAATTTTTCCTGTTGAGGCTGTTCAACACTAAATGGAATAATTCAACTTTCAGTGGGTCAATAGCATTTCATTTTATAATATTATCATATCTGATATTCAGCAATTGTTGAGCCAAATCCTGATCTTGCTAACCCGAGTGACCTATCATGAGGTTAAAAAGTGATATTCCCCTCTCCATAGACCAATTATATACAGTAGACCCTTGATCTGTGTGATTCCGACTTACACGTGTCTTGCTTTCACGCAATTTTTTATTAGGGCCCAAACTGAAAAATGCCCCTCAAGATGCACATCATTCACATATCTACATGAATGGTCATGAAATTCATGTATGTACATGAACACCTCACAAGATTTGCAGGCAGAAGCAAACAGAGCTGCGCCACCGTTGTAGTACAGACATCTCAAGATGCATAGGTGAGATGCTAGACATCCCTTCTAAAGGCGATTCCACTGAGAAAAGGGGAGTAAAAGCTATGACTACGGTATGTCTGGGGTAGCAACCCCTCACTATTCTATTATTTCCTATGTGGAAAGTCGTCCTGACTTATGTGAATTCAACTTGCACGAAATTCCCCCGGAACACAATAATCACGTAAATCGGGGGCCTACTGTATACATATATACACATACAATATCAAATTGTCCTTCAAGAATGACGGGGGAACAGGGGGTGCCCGGGGACAGAGTGCCACTTCTGGCCTTGTGCCCCCCCCCAAAAAACTCAGGTTTGACCCCGTTCCCCTCTTCCTCCCCGTACTCTCCGCTTTGTGTATATACCCATTTCATAGATTTCACAGACATTAGGGCTGATCACAGAGTCCAGCCCCCCACCCGAAGGGCAGGAAGTCAGCTGG
>NW_017728992.1:198909908-198910270 GCF_001723915.1 Gavialis gangeticus
GGGGTCGGGGTGAGGCCAGCAGCACTGGCCTCACCCACCCGCTCCAGACCCTCAGTATTCACTGTCACGAGGGTGGGGGTTTGGAACTGGGCCAGGATGGAGCCCTGTGTCCAACCTCAGCTTGCTTCGCATCCGGCCCTGTTCTCCCCCGAGATACGGTGGCGAGGCAGGATCCACCTCCAGATCCATGCACCCTCCCCCACCCCATGTACAGCCCTGTGATCCATTGCCACTACCTGCAAGCAGCAGGACCAGGGTGGGGGAGGGAGGGGGGCCAAGGGCAGCACTACCGGCATTGCCTCCCAGCCCCACTGCTCCGTCGATGCTGCCTGCAGGGAACCTGGGCAATGGGGGGGGGGGGG
>NW_017728992.1:198915270-198917475 GCF_001723915.1 Gavialis gangeticus
GGGGGGGGGGGGAGGCAAGGCTAGCAGCACTGGCCACGCCGCCCCCCCGCTCCACTCCTTCCATTCTCACCATCACGGCGTCACTCCACTGCGCCGCAGCTTCCTGTCTGAACACTCTCAGAGCACTCTGATTGGTTGCTTCAGTCAGCCAATCAGAGTGCGAATAAAGCATTAGGGACAGACTAAGGCCTTTATATAGAGAGAATGTCAGTTTGTATCTCATCTTCCACTGGATGAAGGGATCTCAGAGTACTCTGCTGGTCGGCTACTACCAGTTCTTCGGTGGACTGGGACACAGACCAAGGCCATTGGCACCCCAGGGATCCGAAATGGGCAGTAGGCCTGTCCCTGGCATGGTGGACCAGGGTTACAGATGTATACTTGTTTAACATATCTATGTGTTTAAACTGGTGTATGGAGAGGGGAAGAGAGTGAATCTATCCATTGATCTATGCCGGTGTACCATACATAGATATATGTGTTTAACATATATCTACCTTAAACACATATAGATAGATATGATAGACACATATAGCTACATGTTAGATGTATCTGTCTATCTGTTATACACACCCTAAACATGCAAGTTTACACTGGTTGCTCTGTCTGTCTCTCTCTCTACGCATACACAGGCATATGCAGAGGAAGAGAGAGTGAACACCACTTTGTAGCCTTATGATTATGACACAGCTAAGTGTTGCAAAGACTAACTACTAATAGCTCAACATCAGACTGGAGGAGGTCTCAAGTGGGGTCTGTTCCAGGTCCAATGTTTAATATTGTATAGATAAATTGGATGCAGAAATAAAGCATCTAATGTTTAAATTTATAAAACAAACGGGTAGCAGGGCTGAGAATGCTTTGGAGGATAGTTTAAAAATTCAAAGAAATGTTTATGCTTTGGAGGACTGAGATACAGATGACAACCTGAAACTCCACAAAGGACAGATGTAAGGTGCTAAACCCTGGGAAGAAAAATCAAATGCAAACTAGATGGTAACTGGCTAGATAGATGCACTGCCAGAGCAGTCTGGGGATTATTGCAAATTAACAAACGCTGTATCAGTGCTGGGAGTTCATCGAGGTTACCCTTGAAGTCCCTTCCAACTCTATGACTTCTTATGCTGAAGATATAAAAGTAATCAGCATACCTGTGCCATATTTGAAAACAGAGCCAACATAATTGGACAGAGATAATTTTGACCAAACCTATTTGGGTCCACAGAGGATCAGGATCAAAGAGAACATTACATTTAAAACCCTCATTTAGCCACTGATTCTAAGCATAGTCTAATCTATTAGGCTACTAGAGTCACAAGAGTTACTTTATCCAGAGAGAAATCATTTAATTTTCCCCTACACTGCCCTAAACCAGGCCCCTTCCCTGAAGTCATAGCTACAGTGGCTTTTTCCAATGCTGTTACTGATTACCAGAGTTAAATTCTTCAGCACAGAGAAGAGATGCAACATATTGCAAGCAATATACATACAGAGGGTGGCCCAAATTTCAGACAGTTTAATGACTGTGAAAAAAGGACCAGTGAGACTGAGCAAGAAACTTGTTAAAAGATTCAGTGATAATATTTAAGAAAGCTCAGTCCAAGCCCAGACATTCCACAAAGAGAAAATTAGGCTGATTAATTCACTTCCCCAAAATAATTTTCTTGATTATCATCCTTACATTAACTTGTTATATGGCTCCCATTACTGTAGTACTGGAGCACCTCAGTTTTCTAATGACTATATCTTCACAGCGCCCCTGTGATAGGGGAATTACTCCAGTTTGGTTCACTCGGACATACTGGCAAGCATGCATAAAGGCTGAAGTCTGCATTCAAACAGAACCAAGATCATTTTTAGTTCGGTGTCATTTTTAGCAATAGCCACCAAAACTGAATTCTCAATTATGCACCAGATGTTAAATACTTCACCGTTACCAGTTAGAGCCCGAGTACTGGTCTTCTTTAAGCATGTACCCTTTTTCCTTACTCACTCACTGACTATGCAAGGCTGCCCTAATCCTCTTAATCTTCCCATAAATTCACTTCACTGTTTTTTAATAATCGTATTGAAAGTACTTCCCTCTACAGCTCTATAATGTTTAGTTCGTGAGTGGAAAATGTACACCCCAAGAATCCAAAGAGTTTATACTAAGCCAGTCAGCAAAAAAAAAAAAAAAAAAAAAAAAAAAAAATGTAAAATCCC
>NW_017728992.1:198917501-198921672 GCF_001723915.1 Gavialis gangeticus
AAAAAAAAAAAAAAAAAAAAAAAGAAAATAAAATGTAACATCCTCAGCATTTCTGTTGCCGACTGGCTGCAATCCTGGGGAGTTACATTTTCCATTCCATTGTAAACTAACTTCTCATTTCTTCCAGGCCATCATCATAAAGATTTATCATGCACAGCCAAGTGGGTATGAGATTACCAAGAACAATTCATTTTTCACTTGCTTTTTATGTGTAATACCTTTTCTTGACAGATGTTATCCCCACAGATGAATGGATGTTCTCAAATAACAAAACAGACATGGATTGATGGAAGAACTGATCTGCATTTGTTAACGTACTGCCACAGCAGCAAGCACTTTAAGTAATTAAACTGCTAAAAAAGGTCTTCTATCTAGACATGTTGTACATTCAAGCTCCACAATACAAGGACAAAAGACCTTTCTTTTCATTTGTGCCTCCAATTCTTGCTGGCAGCATACATACCAAACAGCTTGATTCCTTCTCAAGCCTCCTCAAATTAAACTCTAACTGTTGCGCAAGAGGTTTTCACTCTAGCATAACTTAAAAAAAAATATTTTCTGAAGCGAGTAGGGATTTTGAAAGACTACCTTGAAATGCCTACAAGGGATCCAATTTCCAAAAAGGCCTGAAAAAAAATCACTTAATGTAATGTAAAGTCAGACTCCAGCATGCCTCAAATTTCAAGGCAACCTCTCACCCAAGAGCCATGGTCACTCTTAACAATGTGGACCAAAGATACCATTGGGTAGGCATTATCTATTGTACATATATGGTTGTGCCTAAGCACCCCACAATCTTTTAGTGTACAGGTTTCCCTCGCTTTACGCTGTACTTGTGTTCCTGGAAAACGCCGCATAACTCGAATTCGCATAAAGTGAACCCACTTCACAACGTAACAAATAGGGATACGTTCCAAGACCTTGACTGTACTGACCTCCAAACCCGTTTCTATCACTTTTACAAGGAAATTTTTGGTACTCACCTACAGCAGACAGTGCACACAAGCACAGGGTGGTGGTGAATGCTTAGCTGGCGTGAAGAGAGGGTGGTGAAGGCTTCATTGATGGGCCAGGGAGAAGGGTAGGAGATAAACTAGCGGGGCACTTAGATGCCATAATGGGGATGGCAACTACAGAAACACGTGTTGTAGACAACGACCGAGGAACACGGATCCACACTGGAGACTATACTTTGCAGAAGACTATATTTTGGCATACATCACTCCCACAATGCACCGCACAAAAAATGTGACTGCAGGCTTCTACCACACCGATCGCATAAGAATGAATTTACCTTGCATATAACGAATTTTTAGTATAAAAAGGGTCATCGCGTAAGAGCAGGCTCGCACATGCAGAACCCGTATTAAGTGAGGGAGACCTCTATTTATTCTCTAAAGCACATTTCTGAGGTGGGGTATGCTCGGCATTTTGTAGCGGGGGAACTGAAGCAAAGACTAATTAGTTCACATCTATTGAAGAGATTTGACTAGAATGCCACTATCTCAGATAAATACTCCAACCACCAAATAATCCTTTCCTCTCTGAATAGCAAAAGCATAGTTTTGGGGTACATGAGAGAGGCAGTTCTTTGGTGGCTCAGCAGTCCTGGTTCATAACCTACCCGGAAGCTGAAGAGATGAGATAATGAGTTCCACAATATAGGGAAAAAGGCCATTTTTATTCACACTGGAAACAGTGCCAGATAACTTTAAGATGGGGAGGAGGTTGAAATTAGGCCTCTGTAATAGCAGAAGAGAAAAAAAGTTTTGGAGAACATGGTTATTTCAATCACACACGTGGCTTAGAGATTGGGAGTTAGCTTTCGTTGTTGAGTGATTAAAGAAAGACTAGAGTCCTCTGCAGCCTTTAAAACAGGAGATAGTTGGGACTTGTCTCCCAGCAAAACCCAGTGTGACCTCTGGAAAATCAGGCAAGTGATTCTGATCCTCTGCATAAAGTACGCATAGCAGGCACCATCAGGGAAGGGACCTCATAAGGTCATCTAGTCCATCCCTGTGCTCAAGACAAGATCAACCCTGACCATACAAGTCAAGCGGCTGTCCAACCTGCTTTTGACAATGTGTTTTGTCCAAAGTAATAGCCATCAGATGATAACATTTGGATATGGCCTAGGGAAAAAAAACAAAACAAAACAGAAAAAACAACACCCTTTGGAGCTTAGCCAAAGCTTTTTAATGCTCACTAGTCATTCATCCAAACATCAGTTTATTCGACCAGCTCATATCACTAGCAATTGATCATTACAAGACGTTCTTCAAAGCAGTCGGCATTTAATTGGAAGGTGTTTTATGCATTCTTATTAATACAATTCAGAAAATGAAAAGCTTTCTGAAAATATTGCAGGCAGAGGGTTTTAAATTAAACTTATTATGCTCGGGAATATCAGAGTAGCTTTGATCACCATCAAAAAGTTGATCAAGCTTTTAATTCAAGAAAGCGTAGGCTTTCATTTGATGCACCAAGAATGTACACCTTTAGGGAAAGTTTCAGTTGGAACAGATTAAGGGAATCTATGCAATTAATGGATGCTCTTAGATACCGCTTATCAGGCACTTTACTTTGGACCAAACACAATGTTTTTAGGTGTCTATCTTCAGACACCTAAAACAATTTTGGCTTCAGGTTATTAAGGTTTTCAAATACCACAGAGGGAGAAAATTATCACCAAAAGAATTGGATTTTGTTTTTCTGGATGCTAGAAATATTTTAAGTGTGGCATTTACTTTGAGGACATGTAAGAGGATGCACACAGTCCACAACTGGGACCAGAAAAGAATAAAGGTGTGCTTGGTACAGAATCACCAGGGTATTTGTTGAAAAAGACAAGACTTTTGGCTCCCCTCATCCTCTGCCAAGCCACTCTGCCGTTAGAGGAGCTATAATTAAAGGAGGCTGGAGGGGATCCCTAGTGACCACTTGAATGGCTGTAGGTGAGTAAAACACAGCCCACCAGCCTCACGTTCTCCTGGGCCACATAGGCAAGACCCATAGGGTTAGAGTGATTGTATAGTGTGCCTCTGCTGGCTTTATGCTACCCCCAAGATTTCCCCGGTGCAGGGATCCTCTTTGGATGCTCTCCTAGGAATGAACCCTGTACTCTTTGTATGGTTATAAGAACACGAAGGAACCACAACTCAAGACTTGGCTGGCTGTTTTCCCTATATTTCAATGTCATATTTGTGGTGGGTGGTTATGCCTTTCCCTCTAGAGACGCACACAGTGCGCAACAACGCGATAACACGTTCCGAGGGCAGATAACGTTGTGCGCCTCAATTAGCTATCATTTCTTGAAGTGCTTAGGAAAGGGAGAAAAAAAAAGTGCTAAGCAGCACTATTACTACTGCAGGAAAATGCTAAAAATATCCTCAAATCCCATCACAGTAATTTATGAGGAGCCAAGGAGTTCTCTGATGAATATCATCGTTATTCCATGATCAGAGATGCTCATTTAGTTAATATATCCTTGGTACTATTTCTCTTTTAGTTTAGAGGAAGTGCATCAACTGCTTGTGCTGATGTCGCATTTCCAGCTTGTTCTCAATTAAAGCCAGTGCTTAAAAAAAAAAGGCTCATTCAATTTGTTTTTTTAAAGTAACAAGATGCTAAACCACATAAAGGCATGTCACGTTATAAGTCTACTGCTTGAATTCACTTTCCCCCACTACCCTACACATGCAGAACGACTGTCAGCTGTGGACATCTCTGCTCCTGTAACTCTGTCAATTAAGAACTAGAGCCAATGGTCAAAGTGTAACTGTACAAATGTATGTCACTTTAGGTGAATCTGGAGCTGCCGTTGGACATAATTCACGTGGAAGGTCATCACAGCAGCAATGCAAATGTCACTTAGGTTGTGTGGCATTTTATTTCTTTAGAAGAGAGACATGAGTGCTGTTTAGGGAGCAAAGGTTTGCTCTCTGGCCAGCCAATAATAACAGTGATCTGGCTTTGTTAAAGGAGAGCATACACAGCAAAGAGCCTTTAAGACAGTAAGACAACATTTAGCATTTCCAGGAGGCATTTATTACCGGTGAGAGAATATTTAACAAAAAAAACATTAATTTGCAAACTTCATGAAAAAGATCAGAAAACACTTCATAAACCTACTGGCTGGGGAGCTCCCTTCTCATCAGTGCAGAGGCAGAAA
>NW_017728992.1:198923938-198930411 GCF_001723915.1 Gavialis gangeticus
CTCAGGTCCCTTCCAACCGTACTAACTATGAAACTATGAAAGCTTATGTGACATTAATGGCACATGTGCTGAAGGTTGGTCAGCTCTGATATAGTCATTGTAAAGGAACAGAAAAAAAATGTTGATTATTGGGGGACTTTACATGCAAGAAGGCTACCTGAGGAGGAGCAGTTTTCAATTACTTCTCTTTGGATGCACCACTCCAGACCTTTTATAAGTGTTCCAAGTATCCTATTAAACAATAGTATTTTAGGGTCAACAATTTTGAACTCAAGGGCAATGATCCTACACGTCAAAAAACTGTCCACTAATAGCAGAAAATTATCCAGTGCCATCAAAATGGCTTCAGATGCTTGACCTGGCCTGAATTGTGAATGTTTCAGTCTACAACACTGGCTTCTAATAAAGGAACTTGAAGTTGGCCTTTGATTATCATCTCCATGACTATGTTCAGGAACAGAAGGCTTGACCACAGGCATTAGCCAGCTAGAACTGATGGATCCAGGAAAGGTTTCTTACATGTTGAAATATTGCTCATTTGAAGAAGAATGGTTCTTCTCTAGTAAAGGATGTAAAGATTTCAGCCATGAGTGGCACTACTCACAAGGAGGGCCTGAGCTGGATTCATAAGTCTTGGGATGAGACTCTTTTAGGATTGTACAGATCATTTTGATGAATGAATGGTTTGAACTGCAGGAAGGCTGGTGAGTTACTGGGGGTGGGTTTAGGAGGCCTGGAAGCAGAGTAGTGACAAGCCTTTCTGAATGCATATAAACTGTTCAGAAAAATTGAGTTCTTCACAGCATTTACATCTCTGCTCTCTTGCAGGATATTGGCACCCAGGATTGTTGAAGCTGTTCACAATCATGGGTAAGTCCTTTGGGCTCAAGTTGATCGCTTCAGTGGAGACTAAATCCAAAGGTTTTCTTGCCGCAGGCTTACATGATTTTGTGCTTTGTCCCATCTGTAGCAACCTTTGATTTTCCACTACTGGCACTCAAGTTTCCATCTCTCTATCTGGCACAAAGTGGCCAAAAACCAGAGACGCATGTGGCCAGTTGGGAACAGGGGGATGGATGACCATTTGGGGGCCACTATGGATGGTCAAATGCAATTCTCAATAATAAGAGCTCACAGCCTCCTTAAATCATTGGTGTCTAGGCAAAACGCTGCTGATCTTTGGAGGTTTAGGAGTCTTTCCTGTCAAATCAGTGTGGCTGGTAGATTACCAAGACAAATGTTACACTGCCAAGTCATTTTCCAAGATGGGATATAGCTAGCCAGAGATGATGGAATGAGTTACTGTTGACTGGCACTTGCCACTGTTGAAGAGAAAGATGCTTGAAAGGATGGCCCATGGGTCTAACCCAGGAGGGCAAGCCATAGGTCACCATGGTAATTATATAAGGTTACCGTTCTGCATGGGCTCCACAGAAACCAGAATTAAATACCTGGCCAAAACTTTTCTGTTTCTGAGGCATTCAGTTTGAAGTTTAGGAGCTAAAGGATTGACTGTGCATTAATTCACTCATCTCTCCTGAGTGTCAAGATTCAACTCTGCCTATTCCTCACCATGTTCCCTGTGTTTAAAATACCTCTAAGTCAGAATCTGATTACTAGGGCACTGCTTTGCCTTTCTTGTGACCTTTACCTTCCTGATCAATGGCTCAAAAAAGTTATTTACCCCATGTGCCTGCCAGCTGCTATTATCTGTGCATTTTTTGTGGGGGGGGGTTTAATATAAAAGTCCACCAAATATATTTTGAACTATTTTAAGAATAAAGGTGCCAAAGAATTGCTCCTGACAGAGCCAGACAAGTCAATTAATTGATCTCTGACAGTCGGGGATAATTTTATTTCCTACTCTATTAAAGAATATCAGGATCAGTTAGCTAATTTCACTAGAGAAAATACCTGTCACCAGTTATTAAGCTGCACATGATGGAAAGAATTTGGAGGGAGCAAATGAAAACTGTTTTTCCTTCCAGAAATTGCATTACTTATTTTTTGACCCTTAGCACTTGAGCATCAAACAGCAGCATGCTTGCACTGCTTTCAAATGACTATTTTTGTCCCGACAGTGTTTTCTACAACATTTAACCTTTGATGTCTATAAATAGTGACACTGTTGAGTTTGTGCTTCAGAATAAGCAGTCATTAACATTAATAACAAATATCCAGCACAAAACACTACTTGAAACACGCAAGTTACTGGAACCTATTCGCACTACACAGGTCTGGAATGAAGACTATACAAATTAACAAAAAATACCCAAATATTTTTCATTTAAAGAAATACTCTCGATTATCCTGGCTCCACGAGGCAATTTTGAATATGATCAATGCATTCATCAATTTTTAATTATAATATATAACAACTTTAATATATAAGACTCCCCATCGCTATCATCATAAATAATTTATTTACTAAACATTAGCCATTTCTTTATTGCTCGTTAATCAGGTTTGTTAATGAACCCCTTAGAACTTCTATGAATGGTTTTACCAGGATCATCTCATTTCCCTTAGTCAATTTTGTTTTATGTGCATAGAGTATGGTTTCCAAATGCTCACTGCTGGCCTAATTCTGCTCATACTGTGAAAATCCCACCCTTATTTCTTTAGATTTACAGAGTACCTATCAGGAGACATCCACACTGTGGCATGGGAAGGATTTTCAAAAGCACACACAGAAAAGAGCCCCTAGTTGTCAATGACTTTCAACGAGAGAAGACCTTAGTGCTCGATTCACTGGGAAAACTTCTGATAAGTCTTAACTGCTCTCTTTGTTTTTGAAAATCTTCTCTTCAATGCATACTGTAAGCACTAATACACATTACAAAGTAATTTAATTTCTCTTCTCCTCCATCGCTAACCCAGGCATAGGGTACAAAATATGGAGGAGAGACTAATTCTCCTAAAAGCTGATTGGAAAAAAAATTGCATATAACAGCAAATCATCTCTTCCAAGGTACTCATGATGGAGCATTTCTTCACGTTATTGTTGTTTTAAAATATTAAAAGAAAAAAAAAACACAACCAAAAATAGCATTTTAAATAAAATGGCTTTAAAAGTTGAAATGAAGAGGAAATGCTTCCATTTTGCTGAACACACACTATTCCCTCTTACAAACTTCCTGCAAACCAGAAATACTGAACTGCTTTTGCTGGGGGGTTTTGTTCCAAAACAGAATGAAAAGTTAAAAAAAACAAAATCATAGGGTATTTGGTGCCTACCCCGGCCTCAGTCTATTCCCCTCCCTCCACGGTCCTTCTGTGGCATCTTAGACAAGTTATTTCACCTCACTCGGCCTCAGTTTCCCAAAGTCAAAAATAGAGACACTAAAACTGACTCTCTCTTTGTTAAGTGCTTTGAGATCCAGCGATGGCAAAAGTTATATTAAAGCTTGACACTGTTTATCATTACTACCTGCCCATATAGATGTGAGAGAGGAACAAAAAAGACTGGAGGGCAACCAGGGAGGTCATCTAATCCAACCCCTTGCTTGAGACAGGATCATCCCTTTCTAAATCATCTAAGAATATGTATGTTTGCCTAACCTGCCCTCTAAAAAGTTCTCCACAGCCTCTCTAGATAATTCATTCCAGTTTTTAACTACCCTCATAAATAAAGATCTTCCCAACAGTCAGACTAAGTTCCCCATGTTGCAGTTGCAGCCTATTACTCATTCTGCCTCCTGTGTACATGCTGAGCAGAAGATCACTGTCCTCTTTTATACACATCCTTCTCATACTTGATATAGCTGAAGGAGGAGAAGACTAAAGAGGTAGGGATGAGAGGGATTTCATATTGCTTTTCATTGCAGTCCTTCCAATCTTTTCTTAGATGCTACATTTTCTAGACTTTTAATAATCTTTGTTCTGCACCTCTGGAGTCTCCAATGGGTCCACTTCTTTCACAAAGTGTGATGTAGAAAAATGAACACAGCACGTCTGGTGAAGCTTTACCAGTGCTGAACAGACTAGAAGCATCATTTTTTCCAACCAGTTATACGCCTACCTTATAGCAGTTTCATCTAGACCACATTTCCTTAGCTTGCTTATGAAAATGTCATGGGAGACAGCACTTCCGAATCTGGCCGAAATTGAGTTGCATCACATCTACTGCTCTCCCAGCATCTGCAAAGCCTGGCATTTTGTCATGGGGGTGGAAATCAGGGATGTGAAGCAATTTATCTTGATAAATCTGTTTTGGCACTTCCTTATCATCTTGTCCTCATGCTACTAAAGAGATAGATTCCTCGATGATATCTTAAATAATCACGCTGGCTACCTAGGTTAGACTGACCGGTTTGTAATTTCTTGTATCCTCCTCATTCCTAATACCAAAAGATATGTACTGTATTTGCCCATTTTTCAGGCTTCTGGGACTTTATGCAACCTCTGCAAGTTCTCAAAAGGTAGCAGCCAACGGCTCTGCAATTACTTCATCCGATTACCTCTACAATGTAACATATTTACTCAACTACAAGACGAGGTTGTTTCCCACAATTGCTACGTGGAGAAAGCTCCTTGTCTAATAATTGCATGCAAGGAAATTTCATTAAATGCATTGTCTATCACTAAATATGTGCTCAGCACTGAAAACCAACGATGAAGTTGATTAAATGCAGCCACTACTGAGCATGGCTATAAAACACATGGCCCATATTGGGCAACAATGCAGATGAGAACCTTATTTTTTTAAAACACACTTATCGCCCTACTCTTACAAAGCCTCACATAGGGCACTTTTACATGTGCTCTGAGATTAGGGAGGTGGTGCCTTAATTAGAGCAGTTACAAGAGCCGCTCCAATTAAAACGCTGCAGCATCTCACGTATCAGTGTCCCCGTGCTTAAAAATAGCAGAGGGATGCTTGAACTAAAGCACGTCAAATGAGCTTTTGTTCAAGTGCCCCTGCCACCATTTTTAAGTGTGGGAAGGCGAATACGTGAGATCCAGGAGGCTGCTGGGGCACGGTAATTACCATGTCCCAGCAGACTCTACTAATCGAGGCTGCTCCGACACACTGTAATTACAGAGTGTCAGAGCAGCCTCCCCGCTCACATACAGACACCCACGCTGAGCATCTTCATTTTACCAAGACTTCATATCGCAAAATCAAGTACCTATCCAAACTTACTACTACATATATTAAGCCCTTAAACAACATACATCAACTTGCCATAAAAAGCCTTAGAGCTCTTTTTCTTCATACAGAACCTTATGAAAAACCATTACCTCCGCAACCACCAGAAATTAGTTTTAACACATGCTAGTCAAGTCCTTAACATTTACTCCAGTCCCTTTGGTACGAGTCCATATAGTACCATCCCTCACATGAATAACAGGTTTATTTTGGCGACACTCAGAAAGCGGCAGACCCTTTCCCACATCCCTCTTATATACGGACGCTCCCAAAACACATCCCACCATTTCTTCTTCCCTGCATCTCTCCCTTGGGCACCCTGATAAGCAAGCTCCATCTGCGTTGCACCTTGATCACTGGCAAGATATTTGTTACAACCATACATGTTAGATCAGCATGTTCCCCCTTTTAATGGTTTACCCACCAACTGCTCCCCACACCTTCTTCACTTCTCCTCTTGTGACATTTCACAGCGGTACCATCCTGTCTCTCTACTTTACCACTCTCTCCAATTTCTTATCATCCTTCGGGACCTCCAGCCCTACCACCCCTGTTTTGTACCTCTGCATCAAACCTTCTATCTCGATGTGATGACTTGGCGGTTGCCATGCCCAAGAAGCCTTCAAAGAAGTCTGATATAGACCCCGTTTCCTCAAAATTGCAGCTGCAGGAAATCAGGTGCCACGTGCTGCTTTCTCCTCTCTTTCTGTTATGGCCTGCAAAACACACTTACATAGTGAACAATCCCAAGTCCGGCAGCCTCCCCATCGCTCCAGCTTTGTAGAGTTCAGACCTAGCCAGCCGCTCTCTTTTAGCATTGCAGAAGAATACACATATTTCCCTCTGTACTTTTGCTAGCTATCTAGTGCCATGTTGGAATAAATTGGCAGATATAGATATATATGGGATTGGCAATTCTCATACATAGAATAAATTTAACTACTACCACTTTTCCAGCAAAGGACAGCACCCTTCTAGACCATAACCCAAGTGTTTGCTGCATCCTTTCTGTCACCTTTTCCCATGCTGTATTACCTTTCTCCTTAGCATCCATCTGGATCACTAGCATCCTGATTTCTCTCTTATTTGAAGGCCCAACTTCTCCAAATGCCTCCAGTTTCCCACTCCTGTTATGGAGCTTTTTGATCTATTTAGTTTAGCCCCTGTCACTTTTCCATACACTGATATATGCCTTAGCACCCTTACCATTGAAAGTCTATCTCCGATTACTACATTTATATCATCCATGTATAATATGCATTTTACCTCTCCCCCTCCCAGTATCTTTACTCTGTTTATGACCTTGTCTTTTCTTATTCTT
>NW_017728992.1:198930490-198930855 GCF_001723915.1 Gavialis gangeticus
CTACAAGGTCCCTTCCGACCCGACTTCTATGATTCTATGCTTTTCTCTACAATAACCTTATCCAACATATGTATTTTTCAAGGAACCCCATTTTTTCTAGCACTTTCAATACATAATCATGATCCACTGTCAAATCTGGGGTGCACATGCCTCCACTGCCCCCCCCCCAAGAGTGTGCACAGAAGTACAGAGCCAGCCCCCACTCAGCTCCCCGGGGGAGCTGCCCATATTCCCATGCCACTCCTCTCCCGAGCCCAGTGGCCATGCATTTAGGCCCCAAGCCCCATGCACTGCCTGGGCTGGGCAGCAGCCGCAGCCCTGCCCAACTCCCTCCCTCCCTACGGCAGCCTCAATCCCGACTTCCT
>NW_017728992.1:198930933-198931320 GCF_001723915.1 Gavialis gangeticus
CCCCCCCCCCAGACTTACTTGCAGAAGCTGCTCTCCAGGCTGCCTGGCAGCCATGTGCATGTACTGCGGTTGACTCCTCCCTCTCCCGGCTTTCATACCTGTCACTTTTGCAAGCTGCCTGACTGCCTTTGCATTCAGGAAGGCAGCCATTTTACCACCTTCCCACTGTTTCCTGTCTCCAGCTTGCCCCTCCAGGCTGGAGCCCAAATAAGTTAATGGCTCCCTGGCTCCGACTTTGGCTCATTCCCTCATTTTCAGGTTTCTTTTTCCTCACTTGCTTCCCTTGTGTTTTCTCCCTTTTACCTCCCTGGCTCCTGGGCTCTTCTATTTGTTCCATCTCCATTTCTTCTGCTTGTTTGATTTCTTCCTTGTCCCCCCCCCCCCCCC
>NW_017728992.1:198936320-198947189 GCF_001723915.1 Gavialis gangeticus
CCCCCCCACCTCCACGCCTAAGCTCACTCTTGCTCCCCACTATTCTTCCCCCATTTCTTCCTGAGCCTCCTTAGTTGCACTCCCCTTTTTCTCCTTTCCTTCCTCCTGCGGGGTCTCCTCCATCCTTTCTCCTTCACTCTCACCCTCCTCTTCTTCCCCACTGTCCCTTTCTGATGCACAATGTTCCTAAGGGGGTCTGAACTTTCTTGCATAGGCTTTGGGACACTTGCAGAATAGGTGTCCCTCCCCACCAGAGTCCCCATCTTAGGGACTCCTGGCTTCTTCTTTCGCAATCCTGCACAGTCAAGGACCATCATCTTCTGTAGTTTTAATATGCTTCACTGTTCCAGTAAGTAAAACCCAAGTCTCTCTGGCTTGGAAAGCAATCAGGCTGGTGAGATGTTCCCTCTGCACCTCCAATATCTCAAATAGTATTTTTTGTATGAACTGAGATCTGTCCATCATTGATCCTGCTTGCATCTCATCAGTGGCCTTGTTTCTCTCTCCGCCATCTTCTTTGCTGACTCATCTGTCTCCATTGTTGCTCCCATCTTCTTTGTCATCTTTCTTCTCTGCTTCTCCACCTTTGCCCACTCTGCATCTGTCTCTAGACTTACTTTTCGGCTCTTTATTTCACTTTCCACCTCCTGGTTACTTGGCTTTGGCTTAATCCTCCTTTGACTTTGGACTAATATCACACATACCATCAAACATAGGTAAAATGTGCTGCTCAAAAGTGTGTTTATGGAGTACCTGAGCTAAAACATGCAGCAGTTTCAAAAAAGATAGTATACATCAATTTGGAATGAACTAAGTTTATGGGTACTATACACAAAATGCTACAGTATTTTAATTTCAAGATTATTCTTTGTTTCTCCCTTTTATGTGCTCAGGAGAACAGGATCTGATAGTAAAGAGAGGGGGAAGGTGCTACGAGGAGAAAGAGAAAGGGGCTACATGACCTCCCAGATTTATTTTCCCTGCTGTAGCAATGGGAAGGGACAAATTCAAGGCAAAACCTCCAATAATTAGATTCTATACCTGAAAATTATAACCCAAATTTATACATTTTCCTTATATAGAATCTAACTATTGGAGGGTCATCTTACAATCAGGGGTATCTTCGATTTGAGTAAATACGGTGCCCCATCCAGCCCTGATGAACTAAAAGCATCCAGCTTGTCTAAATGATCTTTATTCAAGGCTAAATATCTGCTCCTCTTTCCTTGCCAGCAACTGTCCTTCTCATCTGATAATTGATCTTTTCTGAGAAGACTGAAGTAAAAAAGGCATTAAAGCATTTCATTATTAATTATTAGCTTCCTCTTCCTGTATAAAAAGGGACATAATACTTGTCATACTATGACAGGAGGAGCTTTGTTACCATTTTTATCCCTTTCTACCTATATCTCAGTTTTTGCCTTGACCTTCCTGATTTTCTCTCTATATGTCTGCCCTATACTTCTACTACTCATGCTTAGCAACAGGGACGAGTTTCTAATTTTGTATGATTCCTTTTTAAATTTCATCTTCTTGAAGAGTTTCACTGTTTAGTCAAGCTCCTCTTTGGTTGCACTTCCCACCGTCCTGGCATAATGTCACTAGGAGAATGCGAGAACTAATTCATTAATACTTGACATATAATCAGTTATCACGGGGTAGAAGCCATTAAATAACTAGATATAATCATCCAGAAGGATGCCAACTCTATAGGAGGGATGGTAAAAAATAAAGAGTTTAAAACGTGAAGATACAAATGCCGTGTCGGAGAAGGGAAGGAAACTTCAGATCATTATGCAGGGTGTCGACAGAAAGAATAATGACTGCAAACAAATTAATTCAGTATCACCTATCGGTAGCATATGTTTGGAATATTAATCAGCAAAACTGGATAAGCACCAAAATAAAAAGATGCAAGGGTAATTAGAAACTCATTATGGTAACGGGGAGCGGTAGATTTGCCCCCGCACCACAAGATCTGATGCGAATGTCAGAGCCAAGGCGTTCTGCAGAAATTACTGAGTTCAGACTAGGCTGGCGGTCTCCTGCGATCGAGTGAGAGCTTCTCTGTGCTACACCTCAAGAAACAGGACGATTTCTGAACCACCTCAAACTCCTGCTTCCTGCGCCCAAACTGATCTGCAGCCCAGGCAACATAAGGCTGAACCACCAGACTCCAGTCCATCGCAGGACTAATAGTTTCCACAATCCAGCTTTTTTCCTCCTTTTAAGGGTCTCTAAAGAGATCTTGCTTCTCTGATTGGGAAGTCTTTTGCTATTTGTGAGTGCTTGAACAAATATCTTCCTAGATGCTCTTATATGCTCAAGTTCTTGAAAATGCAGCGTTTGGGAAGGAGGGTTTGTAGCTTGGGAGCCTGCATCAGCTTTTACACCGTAACTGTTACCTCTGCAAGTGAACCGAGTTCCTGTAAATTTAATCCTGAATGAAACAGGATTTTAGCTGCAATGCTGTTGTACATTACTGTAGTAATTATGCCTGGCAGTTCCACTCAACAACACATTTTAACAAGCACACAGGGATTAGTCCCAGCCGATGAGGGTGCTTAGTCTTCTACTGTATTACTGCAAGTGTTCAAAGGGAGAAGCCCAGCTTCCAGAACAATGCCTGCCTCCCCGGGTCCCCATAGAGCAGGGGTGGGCAAAATACAGCTCATTAAGGGATTTTATCCAGCCAGTGGTGGCAGGGAGCACCTTGAGCTGTGGCGCATGCAGCCAGTTTCCCCTGCCCCAGGAGCACAGCAGGGCTGGGGCGACATGGCAGCCAGACTTTCTTCCTTGCAGCCTCAGCGGTGGCAGCCCCTTCTGGCTGCCACTGCCAGTATCATCATTGCACCAGACCCGATCCCGCTGCCCAAGCGCCCCAGCCCATCTGCCCCACACCCACCGCTGGGGTGCTGGACAGAGCGGGCAGGCAGCCAGGGTCTCCGAGGAGATCGGCACAGGCTGCCCACAAGCAGGGCATGCTCGCTGGACAGATGAGATGGGGCCGTGGGTGAGAAGCAGTGTCCAGGAATGGGATGGATGGGCAGGGACAGGGCCACGGCTGGGATCATTGGGCGGTGACAGCATGAGGCTGTGCTGAGAGCGGATCACAGCTCTGCCCCGAGTCCCAGCCCCATGCTGTGACCACCACGCGATCCCAGCCCCAGCCCTGCCCACCTGCCCTGTTCCCGGATGCCACTCCCCGCCTACCCATGGCCCCATTTCATCCACCTGGCTGAGCACTCCCTGCCCGCTCTTTGAAGACCTCATTTGCCCAGTGCCCCAGACTGGTCTAGTGGTCCCCCGCTTAGGGAGTTTTGATGAGCTGTTGTGGGTAGAGGGGCAGTGGCACTGGCTTGGCATTGCAACAGCTCACCGAAACTCCCTAAGTGGTCCTCCAGCCCAAATAATTGCCCATCCCTGCCACAGAGACAGATGAAAAAGTCAGAACGCAGCTCTCTGCTTGGAATTGCAACTTTTTCTAGCAATAAAATGAACCAAGTGCCTTCGTTAAAGGTTTGTGCTCTGCCTTCCTAATACTCTTACTTGGTGTAGCCAAGCTTCTTTCAAAACTAAGGATGCTAGATATTAATCGCTGGGCCACAGAGAAAAAGTGACAGATGTCAGCTGGTCAGAAAGAAATATCGTTGTGCTCTCTGTATCCTGTGGAGAGGACTGGATTGAGTAATGCCATAATTCTCCTTTCACATCCATCTCTGCAATGTATTGAGGCTGAGTTTGATCTCAGACTGGTGAAATAAGCATCTATTTTATAGGAAAGCAATGCATTTGTCCTTTTCTAAAGAAGAAAACCAATTCAGAGTCAACTAAAGCACCCAATGCAACCATAATGCCTCCTCATTCATTTAAAAAGAAAAAAAATGGTTTTCATAAAACTTAATTGCAAACCCACAAAAGCCAGTAGGAGCTTTCTGTAAGGTTCAAATAATTTTGCATCCTTTTCAGAGCTTTCTAGGATCTGAACTCCATCTATAAGATGCATAAAGGACCTTTTTATCCCCCCCATCAGTTTTTATACCTAATCAGAATGGCTGCAGAAATAAATGCAGAAAACCTGGCTACAGCTTCATGCTGTTAGCCATCATACAGGATACTGTGTACTTTCAACAGTCAGGCAGTAACAACAGGTCTTTTATTGCACAGCCCAAGGACTCTTTTCACGTCGCTCTATGTAGCACACAGCTGGGATTTTCAGATAAATCACCTATTGCTTGAAAATCAATTTGAGACCAGTAGTTTTCAACCATTTTGGGCTCAAAGCATGCCTCCATTCGGAGTTTAATGACATCCCAGTTAAGAGCTATGTGTGTACTGCCTCAGCCTATTGATCAGATAAATTTAACGCAAGCAGGAGCAACCCCTCTTGCCACAACCACTTCCTGGTCTAGCCCCACAAGCACCTCCTTGAATCAGAGATGCACAGGTCAGCTCCACCTGGGAACGGCAGCCTGGAGATAAATCCCTTGGCAAGTGGCTCTCACACTGCCGCTGCCTCCATGGCTCAGTGTACCTGCCTTAGGTGACTGTTTCCAGGAGGCACATGTCAGGCTGGATTGGGAAGCAGTGTCCCTTTTGCAGCCACCCCAGCCTGGGTCACCTGGAAACAGAGGCACAGAGGGCAGCTCCACATGGCTGGAGCAGCAGCACCCTTGAAGCAATGGCTCGGCAGCCCAGTTGAGAACCGCCGCTCGAGACGTTCACCTATCAGCAGCGAAAGTGTCTACTCATCCACAGCGCAAACGATCTTTGAGGGTGGGCAAGTAAAATATTGCATTTTTCATCATCAGTATCTTCATTGTGGTATGAATAGTTACTGTTTTCTGTGTGGGTGCAGCAAGGTCCATAATTTCAAGTTTCTGTCTATTTAAATGCATGTATGCACCTTGTGACGTATTGACTTGGTTTCCTTGAGAATCCTTGCAGACAACAGGCATACAGCCGCCTTGCAAACTACTGCAATATGAACAATTATTAGAGAGCATTTATCAAAAGGAAAAGTAGCAAGCACCAACAGAGAGCAATAGGCAGTTGCCTTCTCTGAATCCAAGCATCATTTTTTTTTTAAGAAAATGAATTAAAAAACCCCAAAACAATTTAAATATTCATTATCCCACAAAAACATAAGTGACTTTATAGTAAAATGGGAAGATTGTTTAATCTGTTTGGGGCTAAACTCACATTCTCATGATCACATTTTACTCCTAGGAAAATTAATTCATATTCAAGCCATTAGGTTGAGTTGTAGGCTTATTTACAATTGGCAAATAGAGACAATGGACACATATATAGTAGTTCAGCTATGACTGCATTCACAGAATACATCATATGTCATCATTTTAGCTACAAGCCATGGGTCTAGTCCACATCTCAATCTCCCTTAAGTCATTGGATCTACATTTGGCTTACATCTTTTGGAGACGTGGAACATTTCTCAGGAGCAAAGAACTTGCCACAAAAAAAAAAAAAAAAAAAAAGAAAAGAAAAAAAAGGATTTCTGGTTCATACCTAAACTAGAATTTCTTCATAGAGACTTGGTGGTTTCACTTCTCGGAGCAGTCTCACAAACACAGACCTTTTCCCACCAGATTCATAATACATTTCGCAGTCCATCACAGCTAAAAAAAAAAAAAAAAACTACACTCCATTTCCAAGTGGTGGCAGCTCTGAGTAACTAAATTATCCCAGCACCTGAACGGTTCCAAAGTTTACGTAGCAGTTACCTGGAGATCCAAGACATCTGTAACAACTGAGATGCGAGGGTGAAATGGGATAGTGGGTCTTTAGGAATCAACCAATGGATACTTGTGAACCAAAGACAAAATCCCACCAGACCATGCAATGATCACTTGCCAAAAAAACACACTCCCAAAGACTCCTGAACGTAGACACCTTCACAACCTCTTTGAGTAGACCATCAAAATAGGTCCTTGCCTTGATTACAAGAATCACAGGAAACACCTGGGATCAAAAAATGACAGAAACAGAGTAACATTCGTTCGACTTTGTTAGAGGCTCCCTTCATCTAATAACCCCAGGAGCGTTGCACCTCCTCACTGCCAGGCAAGGACTAGGTAAGGAAGTGGAATTTGTCACTTAGAAGTAACAATAGTAGACAGTCAATAGGGGTTGGGCCTCAGTATATATTATACAGGGGTTAAGAAAACCACAGATGTTCTAAACACAGGTTTAGGATGTAGCAAATAATATTCATTGCTTCAGTTCTAAATGTCTCTGAATCAACAGAAGTCCATTAAACAGGAAAATGTACTTATTCTACATGTAACCCCAAAATAGACAGGACGTTAGCTGGGTTAGCCTGAAGTCAGTTAGAAGACAGGTTACATATGCACCTTTATAAACTAAATAAATTATATATATATAAATATAATTATATAAATATAATATATAAAGAGAAAGAGAGAGAGAGAGAGCATGCACCTTTCATTTATATTCGTGTGTATATATACACACCTGTGCACAGTCAATCACTCTTTCTATATATACACATGCACAAATGCATGTATATGTGTGTATACACACGCTATTCTTTATCTGCTTAGTCTATAAAGGTGCATATCTACCTTGCCTTCTGACTGACCCCAAAACAGACATTGTTTAACATGGAGTGCAGTGCAGCTGTCTTTCATATCAGAGCAACATTGCTAACTCATCTGAGTTAAAGCAGTCACTGTGCCTAAGCATAGGCAGATGGTTAAATGCCTCTAGTCTGATTTTATATGGCATCATTTGAATAATTCAGCCCATCTGACTTTACGATAAATGGAAATAACATGCCCATCATCTTTAACAGCAATGAAAGACGAATGATCTCCCTCCCTCCACCCCTCAAGAGATGTCATGAAGTACAAATGCATTTGGCAGGAAGCAACTTGTTTTAAAAACTAGCCTTTTTCCACAAATGGTTCTTAGGCAAACAGCTAACAACGAGTAGAAACTCCAAACTCACCCTCGCTGGAAGAGATCCACATTATGGAATTTGTGTAGCTCCACAGAAAACTCGACCGTTCCCTGTACCTCCGACATGATTTTTTCAGGTCATCACCTAAACGACACATATACAGCTATTTTAAGCACTCTGAATATTTTGCTTAACAAATTCACATCAATCACTCCCTTTTTGGGTCAGCACTCTGGGATTCATACAAAGCCCACTGAGGTCAATGGAAGCCTTTCTTTGGGAGAAGGGTCTTCTCGACTTGGACTTGATAAGCATCGTACCAAAGGACAATAATGATACATTCAAGTCAAACTAGACTTGAGGACAAAACAACACTGCTGCATAGGACTGAATCATAATAATTGAAACATATACCAGAATTAGTGCAAGTTCTCACAGCACTAGCCAAACTCTGCTTAGCTATTATAATCACCTTCCTATGATGGAGATGGACAATATTATTCCCATTTTACAGAATCCAAAGGCCAGAGACAGAACAGGTTGACACAGTGAATAGAATATAGACCAAAAATCCCGAGTTCTTGGCCAAAAGCCAGTAGAGTAATACCCGTCTCCTTTACCCTCTCCTACCAAGACACTTACCCAAGAAAAGAGAGGGACGGTTTTCTGGGAAGAGAATTAATTCCAAAATAATAAAAGGAAAGGATTGCTGCTTTCAGTAATGTTGACTTCCCTCAACAAGGGATTCAATGCCACTCAGATAAGGTTATGGTGGGGTTAAGGTTAGAGAGTGATAATATTTTGTCTCTTCCTCAAAAGAGCTCTGCCAGTGTTGATTTCAGGAAGCAAAACCCAACACCCACAACTGCGCTCTTCAATTCTGCAGTGTGGCAGCAGGTCCAAGCTAAGGGTTTATCAGGGACTTTGGCCAACTAAGAGTTCATTACTCCCTGCATCCTCCCAAGACTTTGCCATTAACGGACTGCCAGCTCTCAGAAGCAGTCTGAATGATACCAAGGATATTGCAGACAAAATGTGGCAGACCCAATTTAATCGAACCATGCACTCTACTCCCCTCCATATAAAACTCTTGTATTAGCGTGGAGAAGGATGCCTCAAAAGCCTCAATTTCAGCTCTTCTTCCTTAACAAGACATGGAAGCAAGGGTAAGAAGTGCCCGATTCCCTGAGGCCATGGACTGTGAACAAGTGCATTAACAAGTTCCCCATTTAGAAGTTAGAGAAGCCCTCATCTGCAATCCTGCCCTACCTTTGCAATGGGAGAGGTAAAGAGCCTGTGCACGACTCTTGCTCCCGTCATGGCCAAAAGTGTGGTAGGCGCTTGTACATCCGTGCAAGGCAGAGCAGGATTCTGATGGTCTATTACATGCACATTTGTCAAACAAGAAATGCACTGTAGCTGCCTGATAAGTCTATTTGCCCACTCCTGACTCTACGTTTCCCAGGTGACTGGTTTATTTATTCCACAAGATTTAAACACAGTTGTTGTTTTTCTTTTTCTTGCTTTCTTTCTTTTTAATGGCTGTCCTTCTCATACAGTCTCATTTTTCACAAGCAGCTCACGTCCCTTTTTTTGCCACTGCTGGAAAAAACACGCATTGCAGACTGGGATTCAAGAGTGACAGGTTCTGCAGCATGAAGTTTTAAGTGTATTTTATATCTATCTATATATCTATATCTATCTATCTATCGCCATACCATACATTTGTGTCTGTAGGTATATGTATATATTATGCATGTATATATCTATAAAGCCACATCCTTTTTTTTATATATATTTGTTCACATGCATGCATGTGTGCGTGCACCTGTTTAAAAATTTACAGCTGCAGATACTGTATATATGGGAAATAACTGCTGACCTACTTGTTTTATTTATACTAGATCCATAAACTCCAATATATGGAACCAAACTTCTGTTAAAATGAATTCAGGTGTCTCACCATTATGATTTCTATTATAATTCTGAAATGACAAAGGTAAACTCAAATGCTGCTATCTGGCCAAGCTCGTGTCATTTGTATCATGTTTCCCCCCCTTCAGGTTACCTGCACAACACTAACTCCCTGCAATCAAGTAGGATAAGTCAAACGAGGCCATAAAGGGGGAAAGGAATATTAAAATAACAAGGCAGTGGCAATAATAAGTTGCTATAATAAACTTGAGGATATAATAGGGAAGCCATTAGTTGTGAGAATTGCTGCTGGCCTGCTCCACATAATCGGGTGAGGAGTACGCTTCCCAGAATAAAAGACTATGTTCAAAGGGGGTACTAAACTGTGAAAGATAGTGGGTATAAAGAAGAAGGGCATAAGTGGGTTGTCAGCAGAGCAGGGCTGACATTTAAATGGATGGAAGCAGCAAGCAGAGGAGATAGTCTGGTTTTCCCAACCAGAAGTGGGGATAGGTTAGGCTGAAGAAATGTGAAGGATTAGGTAAAGAGAAAAATGTGTATACAGGCCCTTATTTCATTTACCTTTCTTTGGTCTCTTTTGTACCTTCGATGAATGATGAAATGCTGCTTCCTCTTGAAGAAGGAGCATTAGAAACACTAGCTGCCTTACAAGGGGGCAGTTCCCCCAAGTGAGAGGGCTTGCAGGCCCCCAGCTGAATCACCCTTGTTGGATTAATACAGTGCGGCTCAACTCCTCTGGCACTGGGGCCACATGAATGACACAGGGTTGGGTCCATGGACTGAATTTATCAGAGGTTTTGGCGGTAGCTGTGTTGGTCTAAGGACATAGGCAGACAAGTTTCTTTGTGTAAATTTGATATCTTTTATTAGACCAACTCAAATAGTTGGAAAAATTCTTCTTTGCAAGCTTATGGGTGCAAACACCCTTCTTCACGCAGAGGGAGCATCTGCCTGAAGAAGTCTCCATCTGCCTGAAGAAGGGTGTTTGTACCCAAAAGCTTGCAAAGAAGAATTTTTCCAACTATTTTAGCTGGTCTAATAAAAGACATCACATTTATCTAAAGAACCTTGTTTACCTCATTTACATTTTTTAATCAATACTTGATATCATTTTCTTTTGCTGCCGATAGAGCAGGGTAGTGGTTGTTTAAGCTGAAGCCTCTTAGCCCAAGTTCGATGCTTCTCTTCATTTTCATTTGCTACTGCCATGAAATGGCCACTGTCTTTGGGCCAATGGAGTTCATTTTAGTGGCAACTCATCAACGAACCTGCGCTCTTTCATATGATTGGGACTTTTTGGTACTTACACACATAAGTGCACTCAGAGACATTAAAAAACAAAACCTCCCAGCACCCGTTCCTGCCCAGGCCAGGGAGGCAGACTTGACGATCTGTTCAGGTCCCTTCCAACCCTAGAAACTATGAAAGTCACCTGGTTATTGTATTTCTAGTTGAGATTTAAAATCAATGTTCAAGCAACCAAAGGGGACACATTGAATGCAAATGAGAACAATGTTGTCCCATATCTCTGTAGAGCCACATAGGGTTTACATGACCAAGACTGCAGTTCACCGGGGTTGGGGCAGCAGGCTTGGGCTCAGCAGGTGTGATTTATTCTCAGAAGCTGTTCTACAGTACTATAAAACATGTTTACCTGCCCCAGCAGACTATAAATCAAAGGGTACATAGCCTGACATTTCCTCACTGTTTTTTCCATACATGTCTGTTTTCCATCACAGAATTCATCAAAAAAATCAGGGGCCAGGGAGGAAAATAAAACATCCTTTGCTAAAGAACAATGACTCATAAAACCTTGAAACATTCACTTAGTACAAGCATAAGAAAAAGCGGCAAGCTGTTTCTCAGGAAGCAAAACACATCTTGGAAACGAGCCTCCAAAATGCAGTCCCATCATTCCTGCCTATAGAGCAGCCTGTATGTTACTGTGGATTTTCTAGGTGGCCAAAACTTGCTATTAAAGTGGGGGGGGG
>NW_017728992.1:198947367-198952154 GCF_001723915.1 Gavialis gangeticus
TTAAAGGGGGGGGGGGGGGATTTTGTTTTTAAATTCACAAATTATGTGTATAAAACATAGTCCCAATGAAATGTCATTGTTCTCTTCTCTAAACCCATCTGCTTCTAGCACAGCAATCAATAGAGTCAGGGCAGAGAAGCAAAATAAAAAGCAGTGTCTGAAGAAAGGGCATTGGAGATTCAGGGGGAAAGCTGCTGCTAGAATGGAAAGGGAGCTAAGCTACTTAAAAAAAACAAAAACAAAAAAAAAAAACCTCTCTTTTGCCCTTGAAATGCCTCTGCAATTTGCCTTTTTTTGAGCCCAAACGGATCCAACTTAATCTTAAAATCACAATTGCGTTGAGAAGCCTTAAATGCAAGTGAGCTCCTTTAAGTCAAAGCAATCACAAAGAACAGTAGGTGCTTTTATTGCACCACTCTTGTTAGCCATTCTCCTCTTTGTGAGTCCAGCCGCTTTGCTTTGCAAGGGCATTAAGAGAATGGAGAAGGTGAGACCTTTGGTGGATCTGTGGTGATTTATTGTTGGTAAAATAGCATGTTACCTCTACAAAGGATACTGGGCACATTCTTATACTCCCAAGATCCGAAACACCCTAAGGCGCACACTTTACTAATTACAAAAGTCAATACAAGTAAAGTGCTCCAGGCCTAAGGCACTGCAACTCTTCATCTAAGAGTCTACCTTGGGGGTCTTCAAGGGGAGACTGGACAAGCACCTAGCTGGGGTCGTCTGACCCCCGCCTTCTTTCCTGCCCAGGGCAGGAGGTCAGACTCGATGACCTACTGAGGTCCCTTTCGACCCAAACATCTATGAATCTCAGTGTGAAGTCTTAGGGTATTTTAGAAAGTAAGAGAAACTTTGAAATAAACCCATTCTGTGTTCAATGGGTGGGAAAGACACAGCAGTGGGGAACATTATGGACATCGTTGAATGCACCCATTGCTTACAACAATGTAGAGAAGTGATGTGGTCCTATATTACCTTTTAATTCCTTTAATTTTGCCCAGTGACTCCCTCTGACCTCCATCCACAACCTAAGGATTGTTGCAGCCCAACCCTCCTCTTATTCCTTTCCCCCTGTCAGCTCTCTCTCAAACAGCAGCTGACAAAAACTTTCTTCCCAGAGCCGGCTCACAGGTGTGCACGTGGGAAGGATCAGGGTATACAGGCAGCAAACTGATCAGCACCTGGTCTCTATTTTCTAGCTGTCTACTGCACATCCAGACTTCAAGTCAGTGAAAGGGGCCACACCATGGGACAAGGAGGGGGATGTCCCCAAACCCAAAGTTTAAATGGGACAGAGTACCCATTCCAGAAACTCACTGGGGATGTCAGAGCCCCATTCTCCAGGCCCTGCTCCAAAGCAACCGGAACAAGAGTCCAGAACCTGGTTCTCCATAGGAGTGCCCTATGCCCTGAGCTATTGGCTTGTCTTGCTCTCAGTCATGTTTAAAGATCACAGTTTCATCCCACAAAAGGGAGTTTCCTGCCCAGCCATGGTCTAAAGTACACAGTAAATGTAAAGCATTGAATCAGCAATTTCCCCTTCAATTTAGGAGCCACCCCTAGTATGGCCACTGAACACTGGGGTCCCAATCCCACAAAGGGATGTATGCATGTATTGAAGTCTCTAAATTGCTGCATTGGAGGCACAGGGAGAAGAGCTGGGCCATGCAATGGTGGATTGTGCAGCAGTCAGTGGTTTAGTTACAGACTCCTTTAAGTTAGAAATCCTAAGTAATAACATTAAAAACAGAGGATTGTTTAGGCAGGACTCTGACTGCAGGCATCACTGTTGCAAAAAACAGAAAATCCAGATTTATGCACCTACTGAAATGCAGGCGTCTTTTGGGTGAAATGCAGCAATCTGACACTACACAGCAATGACCATCGAGATGAAGAAATTCATTTTGCCATCAAATCAATGAGGGGCATGGATAATTTAGAATGTATCAAAGATAGAAGACTTAACAACTTTTCTCTTTACAGAAAAATAACTCTTTTTAAAATCTCCATAACTATTTAGGTTTTTTATCATCTCCCTGGTTGCCAGGTGCCTGCTTATTTTCAATCACTGGGGATCACCTTGTAGGGCTACCCTACATACAGCCCCTTTGCATCACCCCGTATGATTTGTGAATGCAACAGGTTCAGAGTACAAGCTGCCTACAATGATCGCAGTGCTTTGGTTGAGTTTCTATCTCATCATACGCCCTTAAATTTTTTCTTTAATTTGCAAGCGGAGCTGTAGAGTAATACTGTAAGCATAAATGAATGCAAGGACCATGTCTTTAACCATCTGTATCATTTAGGAAATATCCTTGTTTGCTTCGTACGTGCGCTTCAGCTTAGTTAACATTAAAAGGGGTTTGCTTTTGCATCCCTAAAGCCCAATGCAATCTAGAGGTGAGCCATCAAAATAAGCTTCTGAGTATTTCAGATATTTTAAACAAATATTTTGGTTTTTGGCCTTCTTGGGAAACTGCTACGGAAACCACATCTATAATATATAGCAAAAATAAATCAATAGTTTTTCAAGGTTTGTTGATATCTATCTGTAGACAGCCATGAAAAAAGAGGATATAGTGATTTACAAGCCAACAAATCTATTAATTTTATAAGAAAGCCATTTTTTGGTCTATATCTACCTTCATTATTAAAAAAAATTCCTCTAATTTTTGCCTTTCCCAACCCATTTGGAATCCACAAGATCCTAGTCACAACCTGGGTCAGAGGTTCCCAACCAACCCGTTCCATATCATTAGCATATAAAAAATGCTTGCATCTAGCAGTAAGGCAAGGGAAGGTAATCATGGTGTTCTGAAACTTGCTTGCGACCATTTTTCTCAAGAATCCATGACCTGCATCATCCCAAAAAGTCAGCTATCTAATGGAGGAGGCATATTTCCAAGGAGAACAGGGGTTCTGCCAGAGGGCTGGCAGATCAGTTGTGAACCAGTGTCAGATTTTGTCAGGAGTCAGTATTGAGTTATTACAAGATAAATAGTCCCAACGATATTAGAAGGATTCAGTAGAGTCACAGCTGTGCAAATTGAGGCCAGACCACTGGACATCAAAAGGGAATACCAAATCTAGTTCGGCTGTAGTCAGTGGGTGTCAGGACAGCAATCTTGAGATCAGCTCCGCAGAAGACCCTCTCTGCTTCTAGTAGCTGAATATTAATAGGCTGCTGCTATTGCTCACATAGTGGAACAGGCAGGCACAAGACAGCCACCACCAGAGGCAATGGAGTAACTTAATGAGAAGAAAGAGAACACAAACCTTCACCTAAACTAGGATCCCCATTGCTGTGTGCTCCTTGCCTTCCCCTTCCCCTTATATACCTCTTCCTGACCTGAAAAAGAAAATACCCTTAAAAACCTGTCCCCAAACCTTTATGTGCAAAGTGATATTTGAAAATCCAAAGTCTGACTTTCAGAGCTTCTGAGCACACGTCTATCCTAGATAGGGTGGATATACATCCCATGTTTGCTGGGTCAGTCCAGTTTTAAATGCCCGTTCCTGGCTTCCCATCTGTTTAGTCACTTTTGTCCCATGTTTAGTGGGAATAAAGTAGTGGTGGCAGTGCTCTCCAGCTAGATGGTATGATAGGGGGTTGTTTTTCTAGCATCCTAGAGGTCCCCGTGCCCCCCGTGCACCGTACAGCATGCTTAGCTGGGATCCGAGTTCAGAGATGGCCGAGTGTGCTGAAGAGGTGGAAGTGTCCCATTCTAAATTCAGAAAATGAGCGACCTAATCCTAGATCTTCACTTACCGCTATATCCCATTCTTGCTGTACCTCTAAAGAAAGGGTGTCTTTCTCTAGCATTCCTATGATCAATCTTAGGACTGCAATATACATTAGGAAGAGGCTTGCTATTATTTACAACATATTTTGGACACCGTCTAAGAGAACTTCTCAAAGAAGGAAATAGTTATCCTCGATTTAGCCCAATGCTTCCTATTCAGCTCTTTGCATTTATGCATTGCATCATCTTCTACACAGATTGTACGCTTTTTAGGGCGCTCTGTTGCATCCGCGATGTACATAGTACAGTGGAGGTGGAACGGTTAGGTTCACCATGTTAACTGCTTTAAATTGTTAAACTATTCTGAGGAATATGCACCTGGATCCTAAATAACTCTCTTGTCTTGGTGTAATGATGTTGATAGGATTGCATGAGATGAGAGGAAGATGATTTTGTGTACCTATCACCTGGACTAGGGGAAAGAGATTGATGTCATATATCTTGACTTTAAAAAAGCTTTCCATCTGGTATCCCACGATCACCTCTTGGCAAAACTGGCCAACTGAGGCCTTGGGTCCACCATGATCCGCTGGCTGGGAAGTTGGCTCCGTGGTCAGATCCAGAGGGTGGTGGTTGATGGAAGTCAATCATCATGGTGCCCTGTGACCAGTGGGGTCCCTCAAGGCTCTGTCCTTGGACCTATTTTGTTCAACATCTTCATTAATGATGTGGACATTGGAGTCAGAAGTGGACTGGCCAAGTTTGCCGACAATACCAAACTTTGGGGTAAAGCAGCCACACAGGACAGGGTGGCCTTAACAGGCTCAGGAAATGGGTGGACCAGAACCGATGGTGTTCAACACCAAAAAATGCAACGTTCTCCACCTTGGGAAGCAAAATCTGCAGCATGCCTATAGGCTTAGCAGTGCTACACTGGTTAGCACTATGGATGAAAGGGACTTGGGGGTCAGGATTGACCACAAGATGAACATGAGCCTGCAATGTGATGCTGCGGCTAGTAAAGTGACCAAAACACTG
>NW_017728992.1:198952543-198974890 GCF_001723915.1 Gavialis gangeticus
CAATTCAAGAAGGATCTGGAGAAGCTCGAGAGGGTGCAAAGGAGAGCCACGCACATGATCAGAGGTCAGGAAAACAGACCTTATGACGACAGGCTGAAAGCTATGGGACTCTTCAGCCTGGAAAAGCGCAGGCTCAGGGGTGATCTGGTGGCCACCTATAAGTTTATCAGGGATGTCCAACAGGATCTGGGGGAACGTTTGTTCACCAAAGTGCCCCAAGGGATGACAAGGTTGAATGGTTATAAAACTCCTGCAAAACCGGTTCAGGCTGGACATGAGGAAGAACTTCTTTACTGTCCAAGCCCCCAAGGTCTGGAATAGCCTGCCGCCAGAGGTGGTTCAAGCAACTACTTTGAATGCCTTCAAGAGAAATTTGGATGTTTATCTTGCTGGGCTCCTATGACCCCAGCTGACTTCCTGCCCCTGGGACAGGGGGGCTGGACTCGATGATCTTCCAAGGTCCCTTCCAGCCCTAATGTCTATGAAATCTATGCACTCTATTCAATAGCAAGGCTCTGTCGCTGCATAATCAAAAGACAAGTCCGACTGTCAATAACGAAAAAGGCTCAAATTTAATACTTATATAACCCTCGGATAGTTTGGTTCTGGCCCTGCAGATACAGCCATCCAAGTAATATTAGATGACACCAAGTAAACTAGTAGAATTCATACTAGCAATTTTGTTGGCATCACTAACGTTGTTCCTTTATTCACAAATGCGCTCCTGAGTGTGTGTATGTTTGTGCACACATGCATACGTGTGTGTGTATATGTGTGCACATGTATGCACATCATTGTTATATGTTATCACAGGTGAGGCTGACAGTATTACATAAGCACTGGACTTAGAGTCAAGGCATGAGTAAGAATACCCCTGCTGTTCTTCCTCTAGGTTGCTGCAGGCCATATCAGGGATATGCTCAACACTGGAACAGAAAATAGAGAGTTGCTCTTGCACATTCAGTTGCATAACCCAGCTAGGTGCCTATGGTTTAGGATAATGCCTGATTTAGAGATGGGGAAGCAGTTTGAAATGAAGTATATAGGACTGAGAGTGAAACTAAGGTTGGGGATGGGGGCAAGGATTTGGAGTTCTGGGGAAGAGGTTTGGACTTAAAGAATTGAGGAGGAAAATAGGAGTGGTTAGTAAGCCAATGGGTAGGCTCCGATGAAAAGTTGGGCATGGAAGATGGACTTGAATGAGAAAAATCTGGAGCTCTGCAAGATGAAGTCAATGGCACTGGGAAGAAGAGCCAGAGGCTTGGGAGAGATGGGTATAGTTTGAAGCGTATAGAGAAGAAAGTCAACCTTGGTGGGGAGGGAGAAAGGGAGACAAAGGAGAATGGGAATATTCAGCTACTAGAATACAGCCTTGAATGGAATCCACAATTTCTGAGTTTCACCTTCCACATGCTACTATTAGTACAGCTCTAAAACCTAAGGGCAAATTATTAGCCCCCATTAGCATTAATCCACAGAGAATCACAGCCTACAATGGCTTTTCATTACGCCATTAGCTCAAGAGACAGATTTATTTACTGGACCTACAGATTCCAGATCTAAGTACAGATACAAAACAGGATGGGATGCCTGTTTTTCAGTTTGTCTTGGTTTTTCCAAATCTAAAAACCCATGCCATCTAAATGCAAAGCAGGAGTTAAGAGACCACAGAAGCGGCCAAGTCAAACACCCCGAATTTGCCTGTGAAGCCCTAATTCTCTCCTTCTGCATCTACATTACAGTCTTGAATTGCATAATTACAGATCCATACTTCTTTTTTTTTTACAACATTTACTTCTTCCACTGGGTGAGATGGGATCTGCTCCGAAATGAATTACAGATCTCTGGCAAAGCAAGTGTTTCAGTGGTTCTGGGATTGAGAAGGGGACAATGAATAAAGCAGGGAATTGCAGGTGCACTCTTTTGGCTAAGGCAGTGAATGCTTCCATGGAGAATTAGATTTCCCCTGCCTTTGCTTTTTCTTATCTTTTTAATACCTGCCTTTGCAATTCTATTAACACTTTTTATGCAGGGGCTTGTATGCTTAATACACACAAAAGAAGTTAATAGAGAGATAAATGTAGTACACATTTACCACTGATTGCTCTATTTACTAGTCTAGGATTATAGACATATAAATAAGGTATCACAAGATAAGCTAGGGCAAGAACTTACAGAGCAGCAGCTACTCTGTGGCAATTGCTCATGCGCATACACTTGTCCCACAGTAAATACAAGGAAACTTCTCCCTCGATCCAAGTCGGCCAGTCTACATGTACTCCTCACTTAACGTTGTCCCGGTTAACATTTTTTCGTTATTACATTGCCAGAGCTGACCTGAGGAGGGTGCGAGGCCCAGGGCAAATCAGCTCGTGCAGGGACCCACTCCCACCCTGATCCCATGTGCCCTGGATGCGAAGAAGCTGCCAGCACTTCCCATCGGGGACGGGGAGAGGTAGCTAGCGGCCAGACGCGAAACAGGTGGTAGCAGCGCAGAGTCGCCATGGCCACTCCGCCCGGCTCCACAGGACCCCCCAAAGTGCAGGACCCAAGGCGGTTGCCCTGATTTCCCCCGCCCTCCCCCCCCATCCAGGACAGCCCGATACATCACTGATCTATTAGAAAACATACATTCATAGAGTTGGAAGGGACCTCAGTGGGGCATCTAGTCTGACCCCCTGCCCCTGGCAGGCAAAAAAAAATTCACCAACCCTGGGGTCATATGATCCCAGCCAGGTGCCTGTCCAGTCTCCCCTTAAAGACCCCCAAGGATGGGGTGAGCACCACCTCCCTTGGGAGCCCGTTCCAGATTCTGGCAACCCTGACCGGGAAGAACTGTCTCCTAATTTCCAGCCTAAACCTTCTCTCCGATAATTTACGGCCATTGTTCCTCGTCATTCCAGGGGGTGCCTTGGTGAACAGATCGTCGCCTACTTCATGCTGCTCTCCCCTAATGAATTTGTACGCGCCACAAAGTCCCCCATCAGCCTTCTCTTGCAGAGGCTGAAGAGGTTAAGGTCCCTTAGCCTTTCCTCTCAGGGCCTTCCCTGCAGGCCTCTAATCAGACGAGTGGCCCTTCTTTGGACACTCTCCAGGTTGTCCACATCCTGCTTGAACTGCGGCGTCCAGAACTGGACACAGTACTCCAGCTGCTGTCTGACCAGTGCTGCACAGAGAGGAAGAACCACTTCCCTGGACCTGTAAGTGAAGCACCTACGCGTGCACGACAAGGTGCAATTGGCTCTGCCAACATACTTGTTTAAAGTCATACAATGTTCGGTTATCACGTTGTTTGGCCGTTGCCTGCTAGTAACTAACTGCTACGACGTAATTGGATTCGCTTAACATCATTTCGCTTAAAGACGCATTTTTCAAGTATGGAACTATGATGTTAAGCAAGGAGTAGCTGTATCTTGTATTTAGTAACCCCAGCCTACCCCCCAGCACTCAGGCCAAATCACTCCTTTGCAGTCAATGGATGCATCCCCATGAGAGGGAACTTGCATTTCCCTGGGGACAAACAGCAGCAGCACAATATGTGCCACTGCTGCTTGTCTCCCAGGAAATGCTTGTGCATGTGTGCTCTGGTGCATGGCATGCTGCCCCAGGTGGGGTACAGGAAGCTAGGACCAGTACCTAGGCTGTCCCTAGCAGCCTTACCTGGGGTCCTGAGGGCCTCCATGGCTCCAGCTGGCCAGGCTCCAGTTTCCAGTGGTGCACGCTGCCTCCACATGCACTACCCCACTTCAAGGTGTGGGGTTTTTGACACCAGGATCCTGGTGTCAAACCCCCTCCCTTTCCCCATGCTGCAAATTAGCAGTGCGGGGAACACCTGCACGTGCAGCACTCGTAATTGTGGGTCTGCAGCACCACATTGTGCACATCCATGCTTGTCTGGACATGCCCAATGGGGCTAATTCCAGAGAGCCCCCTGTCCAGTATGACATGTTTGCAGCACAGGACACAAAGACTATACTACAGTGCACCCCGTTTAAGAGCATAACCTCAGGACTGAAAAGAGACTGTGCACTTAGGGGAGCATGCAGCTATCCACATTCAGCATAGGCAGTTCTTGTTCACTGCAGGAACAGCGCTGATCAAGTTCTCTGCACCTCATTCAGGCTCCTTATGCCTCCAATGGCAGGTGTAAGATTGACAAGACCTTGTCAGATCCAGATCCCTTTAAGAAGTCTTGACGCTGACCTCCCATGGACCATTTCACCAATGAAGCAGTTCATCAGAATAGAAATACATTATAAAGCAAACAGTAAGGCCAAAGAATTCCCATACTGTATATTCGCAGATAACCAGCTTTGCTGTAATGTAAGCAATGGACAATATCTGGACCAGAGTTGTATCCTTGACTTATGCATTATCCAAAATATCTGAGTACGTAAAGCATCTTGCATGTCAACCAATATTATAACCCCTGGCCCTGAATAAGAAAAGAACTCAGCTGTGGTCACCCAGATCACTGCAACCTTTCTAGCATGAAATACTGTGGGATATTTGAGGGAAAGGCTGTCCTTTATTTCGGGGTCCTGCGTAGCTAGTGCTTAAATGTAAACCGCATTAATGTTTGTGAAATGGGAAAGAACCATATGTGCAGAGAAAGATCACTTTTCAGGATGCCATGAGAATCAAGGGAAGAAACTGAAAATGGGTATGAAAATACTTGAGAAAAGAGCCGTTGCACCTTGCAACATGAGTGGTGTTCCAAATGGCACTCAATTGCACAGACACTGGAAACAATTCACAGACCCATTTTCATTTTCAGTGCTGCAATGCAAGCTCAGGCAATAACACATACAGAGCCATAATCAGACTGTGGACCACACTAACATAAATAACTGCTCTGTGTAGTGAGAGGTAAATTAAATCGTTTACAAACAACATAAACGGCTGACACTTATTGTGCATACGCGCCTCTTCGCCTTCCCCTGCCTGCAACAGCTCTGGGGGGGGGCTGTGGCTAGGCCTGGGGCCAACGCCAAGCTCCTGATGTGCAGATGATTGCTATAACAACTCGATTTCAGGGAGTCAGTTCAGAACCGTACTAACTTCCCATGCTTGGGACACAAGGCATTGGACTGAACTCTGGATGCCAGAGATAGTAATCACAAACAGGCACCTTGAAGGCCAGCGCTTCCTTTCTAAGCAGGAGAATGCCAGCTTGTTTGCACCGGGTCAGCTTCTACAACCCATAACTATGTGGGTTAGTCATTCAACAAATTGGATGGCACTCCTTTAGCTAGTACTGGATTGTAGGAGCCATCCCCAGTGTTTTGGGGGAAATCACCTAATCAGTACAGGCAGGTCCAACCTCACTTGACTGGCACGTGACTTCTACTGCAGCAGAAACCATCTCTTCCATCTCCTCTCTGCATGAAAACTCACACTATATCCACTACAAAAGCAAGCTGATCTCCCCAGGAAGAACAATATGGACACATCAAACACTGCACGTACAGTGCGAAGAGCTGCATTGCTGGGGCTGGAGGAGAGTTCCTGTTAAGCTAGCTGAGTGCAGGCATCGGGGTTTGCCCTCTGGGTCTGCAAATTTCCTGCCTATTCAGAGACAGCCCAATAGCACCCACCCAAGCTGGTTGATGAGTCTGCACACCTCAGTAGTCCCTGGCAGAGATATCCATTGCCTTTGTTTCTTCTATGTGGTTTCACTCATTTGCTTTTATATAGCGCTTCCCCAAAAGCCTGTGGAATAGCCTGTGTGAGCACAAGGAAGCCAACAGGATGGTATAGACATGGCGCAGGAGCACCAGTGGCCTTCAGCACTGCTTCCTACAAAGCTATGCTCGGCTTCCCTCTCCTTTTCAAACACTCACCACAACTGAGTGTTGTGCAGGAACAGCAGGGGTTCCCGTGTGGTGTAGATGCACTCGATAGCTTGGGTACCCATGGCAGGAGCAGCTGAGAGCTCAGCAATGGGTTCATTTCCCCTGCATCAAGGGCAGGACTTGCAACCCATGTCCAACTCTGTTTTGTTGCAGCTGGGTTACGACCTGGACCAGAGTTTGCTGGTGTAAAGCCAGTTTGGGTACGTCTAGCCTGCACTGTAGTCACAGCTGTGACTTATCAACACAGATGGAGTCACGCAGCTGGGCTGGTCAGCCTTTGGGCAGGGGACTTCCAAGGGAAAGCCTGGCATGACTGCAGGGCAAACATACCCAGATGGCAGCAGGAGGAGGAGAACATCACAGGTGACTGCTTGCCAAAGCAGGAGAGACAAGGGCACTGCTGAACACAGATACGTCCATGTGAGACTTGCAAGCCTCATGGTCCAGATAGAAATGCTCTCTTTTCAAGCAGGCCCCAGAGGCTGTTATTACTTGCGAGGGAATTCCGCTATATTTGAGGACGGCTGCTCCCAGAGCCCAGCTGTTCTTCCTCTGCAGTGGTAAATAATCCTAAAGGCCAGATCTGATAACCTTCTGGTAAAGAAGTGCCTCGCTCCATTGGACTTCAGTAGGACCAACAGGGGGTAAAAGCATGAGAATCTGCCCCCAAACTGTCACCACCAGTTTTCCATATTGAAGGCTTTTTGCTAACTGCATGCCTGTTGGCTCTTGCAGATGGATGAATGGAGGGGCCCCTCTAGGCACTATTCCCTCCCCAGTGGATCATCTGGCTCCAAGACCATGCAAAGAGAGAGAGAATCAGCAGAGAAATGGGGCCAGGGACAGAGCAGGGACGTGGGGCATGAATCCAGTCTTCCTTCCATGGGCTCTGCAACACGGCGGCGAGCTATCACACCCCTGGGCATTATCTTTCCATTGCTCCCTCACTTTCAATTGAGGGGTCTTGGTGGCAGCCTATACGTACATTAGGGGCCCACAACAGGGACTGTGGGAACGCCTGTTCACCAGGGCTCCCTAGGGAAAGACGAGGACTAATGGTCAAATTGCTAGAAGACCACTTTTGATTAGACCTAAGGAAAAACTTCTTTACAGCTCGAGTGCCCAGTGTCTGGAATAGGCTCCCCACAAAGGTGGCACAATCACATACTCTGAATATCATCAAAAAAACATCTGGACGCTCACTTGCTGGGATCCTCTGACCCCAGCAGTCTTTCCTGCCTGAGAGCAGCGGGGCTGGACTGGATGATCTTGAGAGGTCCCTTCTACCGCCTAACATCTATGCATCTATTCAGGGATTGCAGCTTGGGAGCAGGGGGTCCTGTGACACTGTTGGCTGCAGAGCCCAGGCAAGGAGCAGAGCAACCTGTGAGGTGCTCCATGGCAAGTTAACCAAGGGCCTCTGATGTCCTGGTGGGACAACTGGAGAGAAACCTCCATGAGTAGCAGCTGACAGATGGACCCAATTGCCATTTTTACCTATGGAGGCCTCCAAGCACCTTTGTGATGCCTCAGTGAAGTCTTTCTCTAACCACATGGCATCCCATGTGTCATTATGCTGTGGTTCCTGACCAGGAGGATGAGCGAGGCAATTTTTTTTTTTAATAACCTCCTCCTACTAAAGCTGCCTGTCTCTGGAGGGAAATACAGCAGCACAGCATATTGCGTCTCACATCGATGCAAACCTTGTCATTAGAAAGCCAGGGGAGCATTTCATTAGCATGGTCAACAGCCCCTGCCATATGCTACTTGTCAGTGCCCGAGTGCTCTTGCAGTTCTCTAACCATTTTCTGTAAAGCCACAGGTAGTTTAATGCATTATGTTAAATGGCAGCATCTTTTCTGGTTCACCCAAGGTCACTGCCGGAAGCGTCTGATCTCTAGTTGTTTTGTACGCAAACGCATACGCACGCCATTTCCACCAGCAGGCTGTGCATCCAAAGCATTGCTGTGGATGTACACTGTCAACATGCAGGAACCAAGAAACTCATCTCAATATAAGCACTAGCACAAACACAGCCAAATGACATGGCAAAAACACACTGGCCAAACATCAAAAGGTTGGATGCTAGGGAGGAATTTCCCTTAGCCGTACTTTTCATGGTAGCCTGTTACCCCTTTGGGTATCCTTAGTGGATTTCCTGGTCACCCAACTAAGCATACAGAAGAAAAAGGCATTGCTCAGCCTCAAATCCTGCATGATCTTCCCTACTGTTGGCAAAGTTTTTTTCAGAGAGTCTCAAAGCAGAATAAATACCTGCCATACTCTACCAAAGAAAAGGAGTCAAAATGACCCTGATAACCTCTCTGACCATACCAGGAACTGAACCAATCGAGGAACTCAACCAGTACCGCATGACCTATACAGCTAATCACAGCCAGCAGCTCAGACTAACTTTTGAAAGAGTTGCACTGAAAAACTGTCATTTTGCACATGGCAAAATTAGTACTTAAAAATATGAATCAGTCAAAAATGTCATTTTCATACAACTCCTCTGGGGTTGTGAAACCTCAGAAACAAGGTGGGTGACAATATTCTTCATTCGAACGATGGCAATCCCTTCACCCAACACCTCAACCACAAGGAGTGGCTGTACCAGATGAGAGCAAACTGTCAGATCTCACAGTGGGTAGGACATGCAATCAAAACCAGCAAGGGAATTTAAGTGCGGAGGAAAGTCATTACGCAAATTGCTTTACCTGAGATTTAAAAGAGTACCTGCAAGTAACTCTACGGCCCAGCCCATCACTGGCTACAAAGGAAGCAACACAAATAGAAACATCACCATTGCTTCCTGCAGTAATTGGGGGCTTTGTGTACGATCCCCCTCCATACACTATCCTAGTGCTACCTGTGGTAGTGCCTGATCTTCCAAGGCACTAAAATCTTCTGGGGGTATTTAAATACCTCATAAAACACATCTGTCTCACATGACTAGACTGGTAGTATGTAAGAGCTGACAGGCTTCACAGTGCAAGTTAACCTGGACTGCAAGGCCCATCTTTATTATCCACCTCCAAAGACCAGACACTCCCTCTGTCCTCCATGAATGGCCTCAGGTAGGGATGAGGTTATACCCCAAAGGAAGCCATTTGCAAAGTTACAAATTAAAATAAAGTCATCAACATCTTTGCAAAAGTCTCCATTGCATGATTCAAGGCAGGCACGTTTAATGAAATGACTGATTTTGGACAGTCCAAAATCCTGGGGAATTTTTGTAGTCTGGCTGTTGGAAATTGTACTGATGAGTCACCTCTAGTATTTCAAAGCAAAAAGCTTTTTTCATTTGCTAGACAGAACAGCTTCAGTTTTAAAATCATGGCATTAGGAATGCAATCGCCGCCACAGGACGTTGGGAAAGACCAGTGTGTAACTTCAGCACACAATGCAATGCTACGTGACAAAACGGTGTTAAGTGCTGCGATGCCATGTCCAAAATCTGATGAGAGAATCCCTCTTCCTTGTTTCGCTTCAGTTGTATGTAGGTGCTATCTAAAGTCAATGACTTGGAACAGGTTTGGCCAGAAGCATCGAGTTGCAAAAGAGGTTTAGGTTGGATATTAGGAAAAACTCTAGGGTGGTGAAACACTGGAACAGGTTACCTACTTTTGAAAATCTGGTCTTAAAATAGTTAAACCTAACCATTCTTCCAACAAATCCACCTCTGGAAAGAAATACAGTAACAAACAATAAATGAGTAGCATAGGACGTCTAATGGTATGTACCTAACTCCGTATTTGGCCAACAAATTACAGGTTTGAGGAACTAAAACAACTTGTATGCATCTAAAGAAAGGGAAAAAGAGATGTTTAAATCTAAATATGGATCTAGAAGCTTAATATTAGGTACTCAAATATGAAAACTGGATCACCTACCAATACTGAATATTTGTACTTGCGTACAGCTTTGCACTTCCAGCACTGGCACAAACATTTACTAGTTCTCACAGCACCTCTCTGGGATGGACAGGTTTTATGTAGAAGTAAAGCTGATGAAACAGAGGCTTTGGTGACTCATGGGTGAAGGTGCCATACAGCACCTGGGCAGCAACGCTGCCCTTAACACTGAGGCCTTAATAAATATTCTGAAGTCGCTTTTCACTTCTCTTGATACAACTTATTGCACAGTGCTCGTGCTACAGGACAGTTTCCCCTTCTGCTGCATGGGTGGCTTCACCTCTGTCATAAGCTGGAAAGCACTTGGTACCCATTTTGCATGAAAGATGCACTAGAAAAGTAAATTTTGGTTATAACAAAGCCACCATTACCTTTCTTTCAAGAACTGGCAAATTATTCTTGGTCAGAAAGTTAAAAGCTCATTTTCTCAATTTTAGAACCAGGTCAGGTCAAGTTCATCCACTACCATCATTTCCAGTAGACACAGTACCACCTGTGACTCAATGCTGTGTGGTGGGCAGCAGTTAAATAACCTCTAGGGTGCCAATGGCTGTGGGCAGACGAACACCTCAGAGGGAGGTACTACTTTCATCCCTGGCAGAGGAAATGCAGGAAAATGGTTGTGGGACTGAAGTCCACTGCATGATAGGGTAGACTGGACTCTTTAACCTTGGTTGGCAGCCAGTCTAGGAATGAAGTCCTGATAGATGGACAAATGGACGATCGCCTTTGTGTCGGCCGCTTCTGCAGCCAAACAGGTTCCAAACATACTGGCAGCTGTCTTTCCTTTGGCATGAACCAGCAAGGCTGGGAGGGGAACACTGCTGTGTGGACAGCTCAGTGTCTTCATATACACTTCCCAGGCTTTTGCACCCTGGAGAGGTCATTCCAGCTTCACGTGATCTTTTGAGCATGGGTTCAACACAGGAGGCAGAATTTACGAATTATACATCCAGCCGATTCAGTGAAGAAAGGGGTGCTATGGGTTGCCTCTGCTTGTGGGAGAAATGATTGCATCTCATTGATTAGCTATCACCCGCCTACAGCTGGGCAGCCCCAGCCAGGAAGGTGCAATTTGCCATGGTCTGCCTACTCCAATGGGTGCTTGGAGCTAAGCAGATACTTAAAAAGCAATTGCATCACCGCACCAGGAAAAAAAAAATCACTCAAGAATTGGGCTCTGCAGCCTCACCTGCAGCTGATCAATAAGCTGATGCCTCACCCAGCACAAGTCTATTGTCTTGCAAGGCAGACAGATTCCTTCTACTACTACTGCCTGCGATTATTCTAATCAATATTCAGTGTCTAAAAACATGCTGGGTACTGACAGAGCAGAGACAAAATTTGGGGTCCCTAAAAATTGTTGAAGTGAAAAATCAAAGCGTAAACGCACACCCAAGTCCCCAGAATCGTCACCATCTTTGTACCCAGCGAACGCACCACCTTGTTCTCTGATTTTTGCCCCTTTTTAGGAGATGTGGATGGCTACGAAATAATCTTCAATGCTACGTGAGAATTGTAACAAAACAGGCAGAATACTAGGTTGGCAAACACAGGACCCCAGCAGGGCAAAAAAACGGGAATTGCAAAGTGTCCTGTTCTTTTGAACTGAAATAAATATCACCGCAAAACAGACTGAGAGAGGGAGGCTAATTTACTTGCATCCTGTTGGCAGAAAGAACATACCATAGAAATACCTTAGCTGTCTTTCAATGCAGAAACAGAAAACGGTGAACAGGATTTTTTTTTTTTTAATCCTCCTGAACAGGAAACAGACTGTAGTCATAAAAGTAGAGTTTTGATCATACATTTATATTCAGACATGGGTGTTGGCTGCCACCAGTGCTGTCGATTTTGACTGGGGTGTGCCAGTGCTCCTGGTGAGCCTCAAACTTGAGGGCTGCTTATACACGTGCTTGGGGATGGGGCCATTTCAATTAGAGCAGCTCTCAGACAGCTGCTTGAATTAAAATGGCTCGCTGTCATGTGTATTAAGCCCCCACATGTTTCAAAATGGCCGTGGGAGGCTTTATCTAAAGCTCATTTGATGCATTTGAGATTAAGCACCCCATAGCCATTTTGAAATGCATGGAGGCTTAATGCACCTGGCAGTGAGGCAACACTGGAGCATTTTCATTAAAACACAGAGCAGACTTCATGAATCGAGTCTGCTCCGACACACTCCAATTAGAACGTGAATGAGCATGTCTACAGGCACCCACTGCCCGGCTGGAGGGTCTTGCCTCTCTGCTCAGGGTCAGACCGATTGCTGTATTTTGGGGTCAGGAAGGAATTTTACCTCCTGGCCAGATTGATGCAGACTGTGGGGTTTTTGGCCTTCCTTCATAGTGCAGGGATTCTTCCCTGGGTCTCTTAAACATATTTTAACAAACCTCACAGCCGCATGACATGGGCCACCGTGGTCCCCTCGCCATACCTGCAGCAGACCAGGATGGTATTCCTTGTGGTTGTGTCAGTGTTGACCGTGCAGTTGTACTTGCACGTAAGACAATGGCTTTGCACAGGATGCTTTAGATAGGGATGGTCTACGTCCAGCAGGGGTTTGGACGAGATGACCTCTGAACATCAGGTCCTGCCCTACTTTTTTAGGATTCTGTGATTCAACTGTAAAATGAATTGAGGGCTAGACCATATGCAACACTATTGGAAAACAAAACATAAGGCTGTGATCTTGTCAATGCTGACTACATGCTTACGTTCAAGCACATGAACAGCCCCACTGACTTCAGTGGGGCTAATTACACAGTTAATGTTAAGCACATCCATTAGCATGTGCACGATCAAGTATTCTACTAGCACAATCTCCTAAGAAAGTTGGGGACCACCGACCTCACATAATGCCTGGTAATACTGAAGTTCACTACCGCTCAAAGAGGTGGCCGCAAGTCCATTTTCAGAATAGGACGAACCACCTGCAAGTAACAATTTATTTGCTGCTTTGCACCTCTCCTTCTTCTATTTGGAAACTGTCCCAAAGCATTACGATTCTCTAAAATGTGCTATTCAAAATGATTTGCCAAGTGGCTTCAGCTAACCATACGAAGTCACGGGCAGGTGCTCAGGTTTGACGATTCTAAACTCAAACTGTTCTGACGGACATGAACGGGTCAGATGAACCAGTCTTCTGAACATAAGTCACTCCTCGAATCACATTTCTGTGTGTTAACAAGTGAAAATCTTTCTGCAAAGATTCTTCAATATTCACTTGACATTTCACGATTTAGCAAAACATCCCTGTCGGTAAATTTGCTGACTAAAATTGGGATGGAGACGCATTTGAAACAAATTAAGTTGCAGAATTTCCTTCTGAAGTATGAATGCAGCATGCATAAGACACACATCTAGGTAAGCTCCATGTTTGCAGAAAACTAATGAGGAAGATAGAGAAGGGTGCATTTCAGGCTGTGAATAATGTGGAAGGCTGAACGTGGAAGACTACCTCTTCCACCCCCACACTATGATTTAGTCTCTAAGCATGCTAAACAAAATGATTTTCAGTTAACAAAATATCAGGGTTACCACGTTCATTTTCATGTTTCCCGAGTGCTGTCCTCTTAATCCTGATTATTCTTTTTTTTGCATGACATTTCATTTTTCTTCCTGCCATACAATTAAAAAGAAAAACCCAGTAGCTTATGCATTCCTTGGCCTGAAACCATATGATCCCATGCTTTTAAAACCCACATCATCCTGAAGTGGGATCATGTACATGTAAAATGGAATAAAAATAGGTGAGACGCAAGGTTGGAAAGGCTAACACATGGGAGAGGATGGAGCTGGAGTATTTCCTTGCCCTGGGGCTTTTCTTCAAGCCAGCTCTCCAAGCAGGTGGCTACGGCTAGTTTTGGCAACACAGCCTCCGTGTCCTGCCATGGAGGTCCTTATTTTCAAGCAGTGAGATGCATTCATAATACCCTTGTGAGGCTCATTTTGGGACATATGGGCTGCACAAAGATCCTCAGGAAGCAAACAAGGCACTTATAGTTGCATGCTGCCTCTTTGGTCTCACTTCTGCTGCAAGGTAGACTAACATGGCCACCATACATCAATGCTCATATTCAGGCCCTAGTCCTGCATAATTGGAGCCAATGGGAGTTTTTTCTACTTACAGGACCCAGCCTGTTGCGGGCTGTTCAGGGTCCTATATACCATCCCTGCCCATTATGTTTGGCCCTGAGTTTAAATGCACAAATGTTCCACATATGTGCTCTGCACAGAAGCAAATACAGCTCACACAAATGCTACCATCTCCCTAACTGATGGAAAAATATTCATCTTACTAAGAGTAACAGACTGGGTAAAATGCTTTCCCCTATCAATGACTAAACTCCCACTGGCACTGGCTGAATCAGGATCTTATTTTGTCTCTACTTGTAAGCACTAGACACTTGACTCCACAAAAATTCAACAGAGGTGAGAAAGTATATAGGACTCTATTCAGCTGCTTCGTCATATCATCAGTTGCTACATTTGAAGGCAAAGTTAACGTTTCATCAATGACAAAACCGTATGAAACAGATGACAAGAAAGGTTATCAGTTCTGAGGCAAACCCTCGCATCAATTTGATTCAAGGTGTCTGAAATGTCAAGAAAAAATTGGCATCGTGGTTGTGAAATTCACAGTTTATATATATTACTAGAATTAAGGTATTTTCAGACAAAACGATGCATTTGACACAGTACATCCTTTTAGGATGATGAGGGAGCAGAAGGGCAGATCATTTACTGTATGTATGAACAATGCAACAATGTCAGCTGGGTTCATTTGATTTGGCTGCAGTGAATTTGCAAGCAGTGGGTGGAGAAGTGCCTTTCCTATAAGTGTGCTAGCCGATACATGTGTCACCAATTTTTTGTTCAAGAGAGCAGTATGCTCAGCCATAGGGGGGCATTCATAGTGAAACCGGCTCACTGACCTTAACATCCCAATTTTGTGCATATCATTGTTCACATAAAGCCGCGAATGTGTCTGCATTGATGTAAGTGAAAAATAGGTCAAGCTCTACCAACCAAATCCAAAATATTCAAATACAGTCATCATTTTTAGACCATCAAGGGAAACCCAAGGCTATTTGAAACCTACCCACAAAAAAGGTTTCAGTTCACAGTGAAAGACACAGGATTTGTGTTTAAGAAGCTTAAATGCACGGCAGTGAGAGAAAAGAGCATGCAAACCAAGTGGGAACAATGATAAAGCTTGCACTCACGAATCTGCCAAACTGAAGGTGTTTGTGGGTTGATACTACCAGGAGCATTAATTATAAAGCAGCAGGGATTTTGAACAACAAGATATTAGGTATATTTATCTTAGCCAGAGCCTCAGCTGATGTAAACTGGTGCAGCTCCAATGAAATCACTCACTGGGTTTTACCAATCTGTCCCATCGAAAGAGCTACCCCAGTTGATCTTTGAAAAGGACTTTTTCTCTTCTTTTTTCCTCATATTATAAACCATTATATCAGCAAAGTAAATTTCTGCAAGATAAAAATATCTCTGACATCCCACTGGATTTCACTAGCAGAGCATCAAAGGATTCGGTTGGAACGGGAGTTTATTTTTGACCCTTTCAGCTCTATGCAAATTTTAAATTGTGCGCCAGAACAAACAGCAAACTTGCCTTGGCTGTTTACATGCTTAGTGCAGCAGAGCAAAGGGACCAAGCCATCCTAAAAATAGAGCAATGGATGCTTATGTTCACTGGAGCTTACACAAGAAATAGAAGAAAGGAAGACAGGGTTTTGTTTCAGATACCTATTTTGCAAAAATTTTGATGTATTCCCACTTGTCAATACCTCGCTGTAATGATAATCATTTGTATTCTGACAAGCCTCGAACCAAGACTGCCACCCCGTTCTGGTAAGCCTTGTACAGATACACGGTGATAGTCGATGCTGGTAAACCAGGGAACTTCATTCAACAATCAGTACACTTTAACAACCGTATTAATCTACAAGCCTGCTTTGAAGAAAAGAAATGCTTGGCTCAGAGTCAGGACTCCAGGGCTATTTATGGGATGTTATCTTTTACAAGCAAACAAACAACCCCCCCACCCCCAAATTGTAAATAGGCTTTTTAATGCCTAATCAAACGTTTAAAATTCTTGAGCATCTAGGCCCAGATCCACAGTAGTATCCAGTGGCGATGCAGGGGGCGATGCACGCATGCACCCCCCGGGAGTGCTGGTGCACCCCCCGACAGGCCGTGCTCCCTGGTTAGGCAATGGGCAGGGGGCATGGCCGGGGAGTGGGAGCTGCTTCCCGGTCAGTGCAATTGGCCCAGGTTGGCGAGACTGGCCACAGGAGGACCCCCCTTCCCCTGGTCACTGACTAGTTGCTGACTAAGGTGGCCCATGGTAGCATCTAAGGCATAGCTAGAACTTAGCTAAATCTGAGTGCAATTAGTTGAAGTATGTGATCAACCCCTTGGGCACTTGGGGCACTTGCACACAATCAGGGAGGCTGCTCCGAGACGTTGTAATTCCAGTGTGTCGGAGCAGACTTGATTAAATCGAGCCTGGTGAAGTATGGGGATTACCGTGCTCCAGCACAGCCCAGTGTCACGTGCATCAGCACCCCCCCTCCATGCAAAAAAGTGACAGCAGGGCGCTTTAAACTAAAGTTTGTTCCATGAACTTTAGTTCAAAATGCCCCACCACCATTTTTCAGCACAGGGACGCTGATACACATGCTGCTCTGGGTGCTTTTAATTAGCGCAGCTCGTGAAGCTGCACTAATTAAAGTGCTCCCACAACCTCTGCCTCCCGGTACATGTCTATAAATGCCCTGAAAGTCTATAGGTGCCTAAGTTTGGGAATTTTACTCGAAAAAAAACCAATATACCTAAAAATTTGCTCCTCCCCAGCCCAGACTTTCTACCACTATGTGTGGGTCAGATGGCTCAGCATCCATCTCATGCCTGAACCTTGCAGAGTTCCTCACCCTAGCTGTTCCTCTACTTAAGTCCCCTAGAGAGTCCAATACAGTAAGAGTACTCTCAGCCTACCAAATGCACACTAACAGAAGCAAGCACCACAAAGCAGTGACCTCAGCAGTGCTCATTCAAAACTGCTGGCAGAGAAGGACACAGTAGAAACACTATAAAAGAGAAAAAGGGACACAGTAGATAAGGGTCTTCAAGGATAAAACAGCAAGGCAGAAGTCCATAAGGTCTGGAGGGGGGAGACATGTAAATGAAGGAGCTTGCATGCAATCAAATATGAATGCACCACACAATGCCAAGAAGCCTCGTCTGCTCATAGACGTGCTGGTTACAATAAATCAGCTTTAAAGTCAATGATGTGAAAGTAGTTGTACCCTTTACATGACTATTGCCAGACCGTTCTGGTTATATTTGGGGTATTTAAACTGTATATGAGAGGCCTGGGTGGGGGTGGCACTTGTGTTTCAACTCTTGATGCAAACCAGTCACAGGACTGCGACAGGAAGGCAAGGACAGCGAAGGCGGCAGGGCTGCCGTCACTGGACTCAGAGCATGGCAGAGGGATAGTATCAGGGAAGGAAGACAAACTCACTTGAATCATATCTGCAAATCCCAAAGTAATCACTTTTCAAAGAGCTATATAGGGGATTATATTAAAATCCTCAATATCAGTATACAGGTCAGCTAATCTTGGGTTAGGAAAAAAGAAAATCTCTCAACTTGAAAACAAAAAGCACTCTGGTCACGTATCTTTACACACACTTTGCACAGCGAGCAACGTCTCTCACCCGGCTTGAACAAAGAAATCAGACGGGACGGGAGGAGCTGGCTCAGCACCACACACAGAGCAGAAAAATGATCATTGGAAGTTCATTACCGAATGCTTGGCAAAGACGTTTCCTGTGGCAATCTGATAAATATCTTGACTTTTCTGCTCATCAAAGCCTCAGATGTTTATTGCCTCGTTCACTATAACCAACGTTCAATTATCCTTCCAATATCCAGACTATATTTAACAGATTGTCTAGCTGGATTGTTGCCACCACAGAAAAAGCTGAGAGGGTAGGAAGGGGAGCCAAGAGCTCTCTCTTGCTGATTAAAGTCACTCTCCTATCTTCCCCAATTACACAAGGAGGGGGAGATGCCTCTCTCCAAACTGCCAGAGTGCAGCCAAAGGAAATCATTACAGCGACAGCCAGGTAGCTCGTGGAGCTATGTTTTGCAAGACATTCAGCAGTTCTCACTCAAGTCAGGCACCAATTGTTGAGGGATCTTCAAACTGAGAAAAAAAAAAAAAAGACTAAAGAAAAGGTTTCAGCCTCTAACTGGAAGTTTCCTAGCCTCACCCATTCCCAAACATGACAGGAGTGCTGCATTTAAAAATGCAGAGTATCCATTGTACCAAAACTGCTCCAGAGGGCAAATGCAATTGATGGTTTACACTGCTCCCCGGCTTTAATGAATCATGTAGTAGCATGCGATGAAGGAGAGACTGCGGCACCCCCGAGAGATAACACACTTCAGTTACAGCAGGGGCACCGAGGCAAATGCATCTTCAGCTGGCAGTGTAAAATGGGTAACATGATCACAGAAATATTTCAGAGGGGATGTAAAACCAGTCCTAATGCTCACCGGAGAGGGAGATTAGAGAAATCGAAGTCAAGAGTCAGATAGTACTGTGGACTACTATGCATCTTTAAACCTAAACACAAGGCTACTTATTGTCTGCTCTACTCAGGGGTTGCCCGTGGTTTATGGAACTGGAAATACGGGTGGGATGTCTTCCATAACCTGTGCAAAGTTTTCCAGGTTTTATGGATGGCATACAGAACTATTAAACAACCCATAGGCCCAACTCCTCACAAGTGGAAAATGGCTCCCCCTCCAAACCCAGGGAAAATCTGCCTTTTGAAAAGACACAGTCCACCACCCCAAACCAATGCAAAATCCATCCTCTTTGATAGAAAAAAGTATACCACTCCACAAATGATACCCTTCCCATTAAAAAACTTCTTTTGACCAAATACCTGATTTCAATAAAAAAATTGGCAATCAGCTCTGCTGCTTCCTAAGTATCCAACCGGCTCTTTAGATTTGTAGAGTAGCAGAGTAAAGAGATCACAATGCCACAAAAGCAATGGATTATAGTGTGCTCTGGATCCAATATTAGAACTTTTTTCCCTTTTGTCTCTATTTCTCTGATATTATTATAATCAGGTCCATTATGATGGCACCTAGAGTGCCAATGATTTATTTTCACCAAGGCTATATGCAATATTAATTTTTAATCAAGTAGCTTTAAATATTTACCTAAGGTGTTAGGAATCCATAATGAGACAGCAAGACCCTTTGTCCCAAGGGCTAGGGACTAGGGCTGTGTGAAACGTCGGCCTTGATTCGATTCGATGGATATTTGGCCCGATTCAGTGACTGACTCTCCAAATCCAAATCGAATCAGAGGACCCTTGAATCTCTCTGAATCAATTCTGAACCCTCTGAATTGATTCAGAGAGATTCAGCAATTCAGACATAGACACAGCTTTAAATGTTTTTTCTACATACCTCTAGGTATCAAGTGATTCGTGAATGCCGCAATGCTGGGACACATGGAGCACCCCACAGGAGCACAGGGTGCTCCCCAACCATCTCAGCAGCAGACCTGGAAGTCAACCAGAAGCACTTCTGGTCCACTTCTGGGTCTGCTGGAGAGTGCGTGGGGGCCACGTGGCTCAGCGAGCCGCACCCTCTGCTTTTCCCCAGCTCAGTGAGTGGTGTCTCTTGGGTCTGAGGGCAGCACCCGGGGTCTCCCCATGACTGATCATGGAGCTGGGGGTATGTGGGGGGGCCCCCAGTGTGCTCCCTGGTGGACCCAGAAGTGGACCAGAAGTACTCCCGGTCCACTTCCGGGTTTGCCACTAAACACATAGAAGACCCCCCCACACTCCTGTGGGATGCTCCATCTGCCCCAACATTGCAGTGTTCACAAGCCATGCCTGGTACCTCGAGGTATGTAGAAAAAACAGTTACAACTGTGTCTATGTCCGAATCGCTGATTCTCCGAATCAGCATCGAATCTTGAGATTCGGGTTCAGCCAAATCAAATCAGGGAAAGTGGTCCAAATCAATTAATTGAAATCACTGTCCCCGATTCAGGCCAAATCTGAATCTGAGTCAAATTGGGCTCGCTTCACATACCCCTACTAGGGACAGAAATTACACAAACCAATACAGGTGATTGGAAAACAGTTCAAATCTGTAACACAACAGAAGATCAGTGCACATAAACCACTTTCAAAATGGCTGAAACCAGTTTAAGATAAACCTGGATGGATGTAGAATAAGATTTCACTGATTCAGGTTAAATCAGTTTATTGAACTTCTGTCCCAGATCCCTTTGAGATTCAAGTTAACCCATAGTCCCCCAAAATCCCAGGATGTTTTGTCTCCTCCCCCACAAAAGCTCCCCCTTCTCCTTGCAGGGCAAGTTGGCTAGCTTTGGCCCAAGCCGTCCGCTCCAGGTGAGCAGGGAGGCATGCTCTAGCACCCCCTGACTTCTGGCCTGAGCCACTACAGGCATATGGCTGCATTTCCAGAATAAAAAAAAAAAAAATAGTGCATGTTCACTTGCTTATCAGAGCAATATACTCAGCTTAGACTAACTTGCAAAGACCGAATCAACTCATCCTTGGGCTTTTTGACTGGCTGTACTTGGCCAAATAGTCTGAAGGATCCAATTGCTTTTGTAACTGTCCTACTTGATTTAATGCTGAACTTGAGTTTGAAAATTAAAGAAAAGTGTTAGCTCCTCTTTCCTTGTAACAACCACTGATCTAAGGGCACTAGCAGTGTCTTCTTTCTACATCTTTAACTTACAAATTTAACTTCCCTTGTTGTACTGCTAGGTAGAAAACATTCTAGCAGTACAAATCAGATTGTAAGAAAAAGAAATGTTGCAGCCTTGTCAAATCGGTCTCTTATCCAGTTTCCCAGTATTTGGTGGGTTTATTTAAGTCCCAGCTTTTGAGTCAGGTGAATCCATAAAAAACATGGTTTTCAATTAAAAAGATGCATCATACAGCTGTGGTCTGCAAAGGCTCAAAAATTAGTCACTCAAAAAAGTGCACGTGTGATGCACACGCTCAAAAAAGGTGTGTGTCTATAATGTGATACAAACATATGCATTTGGATTTCCTGCATTTGCCATCATTTACATGTAAAATCAATTTGTTTTTAAAGCTAATCTTGTATTTTGGGGGCTGCAGCATAAGATTATGAAGTAAAGAGTGATTCTTCAGTTGGGACTTTAATATAGTGAGTGTTCTTCAAACCCTATTCACCCACTGCTTTTTGCACACGTTGTCAGACTGAAATCCTCCAATACTTTTCTGCCATGGTGTGCTGGGCATGCTTGTAGACTGCATCATTCATGAATTAATCCTGATTAAAGCAAATGCAGGGAACTGAGTAAACCTCTTGTTCTGAGCCTGCCAAAACATTACATTTTGAAATTTTCTACCAAACAAATGTTAAGAAAATGTTTCTGGGCAGCTGTAAACAGGTTCTCACAGAAAACTTTGATTTGGCCACAAAAGTGATTCCAGCGGAAAAAAAATGATCCCCGTCAAAAAACTTGCTCTGTTCTTTTTGTTTCCTGCACCGCACGTGAGACACCTGCCCAGCTGTAGAACTAATACTGAATCAAAGGGGATGCACCTCCCCGCTGGCACAATGTAGTGGAGCTTCACTGAAGCAATGTCACTTGACATCAGCTAGGAATCTGGCCTGTAACATGATGCTACATCTTGATATCGCTCAACTGTATTTATTAAAAAAGAAAAAACACACACTGTGACCATTTTCAGGGAGATTTTGCACCCTTTAGTCAGCTTCCAGGAAGTCACACATTTGTGGTCAACTCCCCCACTGCTCACCTGAGTAGTCTGGATTACATGATACCTTAAATCTCTAGAGTCCTCCTGCCCCCCAATTGCAACCCTATTTATTAGCCTTTCTTGGCTCATTGTCTAGGAATTAAGACCAAGATAGGTTCTGACAGCATCAGTCACTGCACAAGTGAAAGGGGGTGATCCTGCACCAATTCTACACTCAAAGCTTCTCACTGGTTGCTATCTTGACCTTCATCGTCAAAACCTTGTGAGATACTGAACAACTGAAACTCCCCATAAAGTTGATGAGTCAACCATGCCTAGTCTCCACAAGAGTGGTCCAGCATCCTCAGGATTACAAACTAAGTCATTTAAATCCTCCAGACCAAAGCCTCAGCCTTCTTATAAGCCTCAGCTCTCTGAAAGTATTACCCAATCTGTTGAGAAGTCTGAGGCAATATGCAAGAATCACCTTATCACAGCCCCAGTCTTAACTGATTTCATCAAAATATCTACACAGGGCAGCTCAAGTGGCCAAGTTTCCAGTGCAGTGTGGTCATTTTAGGTTGAGAGGCAGCATGACTTCTTAAAAAGACTCAAGAAGTATCCCTCTAACATTTGGATGGATGAGTCGCAGTAGAGTCAAATTAGAACTTCTTGACCTCCTGCCTTCCCCTCCCCAACCCAGGCTCCTAGATGGCAGCTGCGTCTCCTGCCGGTTGTTTTACTACA
>NW_017728992.1:198975184-198983217 GCF_001723915.1 Gavialis gangeticus
CGGGGGAGGGAGTGGAACAGAGCCTCCTCATCTAGCGGGCCCAGCCTGGCTTTCCCCAATACCCCAGCCAGGGTAGCTGTGGGGGCTACAAGGCTAGGGAGATTTATTCCACACACCCCCTACCACCCAAGCTCTCGCCAGGCAAAGCAGCCAGCAGCTCTGTGCTGGCTGCTCCCTCCCCCTTCCCTTCCCTCTCCACTGACAGCCCCAGAGCTGAGGGGTGGCAGGGAGAGTGGGGGAGTTTAGCAGCCTCCTTGGAGGCTGCTAGAGTACCCCTGCAGGCAGGCTAAGTTCTCCTCTCCCCCAATCCAACAGGCAAACATCCGTTTTCTTGGGTGGGCTCTAACTCATGGCACTTTATATAAAGCACCATTAACTTAGAGAAGGACCCTAAACATCTGTAGACTCCCTATGACTCCAAAACAGGAGAGGAAGGGGAGAGGGGGTGCCTGGTCAGCATGCCACAGTACAAGCAATGATATAGGCGCATTTTCAAACCCAGCGGAACTACTTGTAGCTGGCATATGATCACAATTAGGCCACAAGCTATGAAGGTTTGTAGTTTTTGTTGTTGTTGTTTTTTTTAAATAGCAGGAATATTTCTGAGCAAGTTTGAACCAAACCCTCCAGAATGTTGGTTAGAAGTGTTAGGAATCAATCCACATCGAAAGGACATCAAAGTGACAACCTAGAAGGTTAAAGTCCACCTCCATGAATCCCATAGAATCAGGGGCTACCAGAACAGTAGGTTGAGTCTAGAACCTGCAACAAATTAGGGAAGCAATAGGTGGATGCTTGAGAAGAAAGCAGCTGCAGCTCTGCAGTGTTTGATGAGCCTTCATGTCAACACCGAAGCAGATGCTAATTTAGAAGAACCCATAACTATGCACATTTAACCACTTTATAAGGACTGGAAAACAGCATCAATCTGTTCCGTTCACTGCATCAAGGCACTAAGACACTATTCTACACATGGGCAGGAGGGGAGAAGCAGCAATAGCAGATTGTGTACCAGAAAAATTCCTGGAGTTAAACTTGGGCACACTTTAAGCACTGCATGCAGAAAAAATAGCCTCAGTCACAGGGAAGAGATCTGGCTTATAGGGTTGTGCGAAACAGCACCGTTCCACTTCGACTTCCATTTGAACAGAACAGTGTTTCGTTTTGAGTTTCATTTCAAAAGCACTGTTCCGTTTCACTTAGTCGAAACTGTTTCACTGTTTCAACGTTTTGCCCATAGGCTATAATGGGGAATCATGAAAATGCCTAAAACTTTGCCATTTTTTGCCTGATTCAGATGAAGCTTTCAGGGATGGTAGCCCCTTCCGAGGGCATAAAGCCAGGCACGTTTCAAGGAAATAGGTGCACAGGTTTCTGGGAAAGTGCACCTCATGTTGTTGACAAGCAAAACTCCTGTCACTTGCTGGCAGCGGCAGCCTTCTGTCATCCAGCCTGCAGATCTGGGGGCCTGTACCCCCAGGAGGGCTGCGGGGCTGTGCTGGACTCCTCCTGTGCAGGTGGGCCCCCAATCTGCCAGATGACAGGAGGCTGCTGCTGCCAGCTAGAACCAGCACTGGGCTCAGCCTGCACTGTGCCAGGAAGACTGGTGCTGCAGCTGGCCTCAGGAAGAAGTAGCAGCCTCTTGTCATCCAGCAGGTAGATCGGGGGCCTGCCTGCACCCCTGGGAGGGCTATTGGGGATGTGCTGGATCCTTCCAGGGTTGCAGGCCCCCACTCTGCCTGCCAGATGACAGGACCTGGTTCTGCCACCTGGGGCCAGCAACAGCAGCAATCTTTACAACACTGGGTGCGGGCTGCACCCAGCACTGCTCCCAGGTGGCAGCGCCAGCCTCCTGTCATCTGGCAGGCAGACTGGGGGCCTGCATGCCCAGGAGGCATCCAGCACAGCTCCGCAGCCCTCCTGGGGTTGCAGGTGGGCCCCCAATCTCCCTGCTGGATGACAGGAGGCTGTTGCTGCCAGCTGGGACTGGCACCACCCATGCTGAGCACTGGTAAGATTGGTGCTGCCGCTGACCCCAGCCAGCAGCGACAGCATGCTGTCATCTGGCGTGCAGATCTGGGGTCCCACAACCCCAGGAGGGCTGGGAGCTGTGCCAGAATCCTCCTGGGTGGCACAGCCCCCAGACCTGTTCTGGATGATAGGAGTCTGCTGCTGCCATCTGGGACTGGAACTAAAGCCAAATAAGCCTGCCTTTGAAACATTTCAAAACTTTTGAAATGTTTCACGTGCCCTGGGTTCATTTTGAAGCTGTTTCAAAGGCTTTTGTTTCATTTCCATTTTATTGTTACAAGCTTGAAACGCATCAAAACAGCTTTGAAACAAAACAGCCGGCAAAATTTCACACAGCCCTACTGGGTTACCAAGATATTCTATAGCACTTCCAGCATATTACATACCATCTGATCCAGCTCTCAAAGCCAATGGGAAGAATTCCATTAACTTTCTATGACCTTTGAGTCCCTCCCTATTCTGTGCACCTCAATTCCCATTGGTAAAATGAATCACAGAATCATGGAACTGGAAGGGACCTGTAAAATCATTAAGTCCGGTACCCTGACGTGGGCAGGAAGTTACTGGGCTCAGAGGAGGAAAAGGTGGCTGACAATTCTGCCTGCCTCCCCTGGAGGAAGAATTCACTCTTCAGGCAAGGACTGCCTTTTAGACATCCCGTGGTTGTACAAGGAGTTACAGTAAGGCTAACAGCTGCACTGCAGATCCCTTAGAAACTTCACATGCAACCTGCTTTGTGTTCTACCTACCTTAGCTGTAAAGCACTTAACACACCAAACCTCTGATCTTGCCTGGAGCTACTACACAACTGCACCAGAAGTAATCACTAGCAATGCTTCCAAGCTTTATCTTATTCAAGTAAGAAAATTTTAATTGCAGGGATTAATCCATTAGGACCCTCACTAGATTAGAAACACCTATGATTGAGGTCTTTGGTGCCCTGTCAGAGCAGCCGCATAGATTGGTACACAGACCTTGTTCTTAGCTACGTCCTACATGGAGCACACTTGGTCCAGCTCTTTGAATCTGTACTATCACCTGACCTGGAGAAGTGACAGACTCCACTTTCCCACATCCCCGGTGAGGAATCACCTGGCTTTAAAGCATACAGACTCTACCACCTCCTCCTATTTTGTCAAGAGTGACCAACTGCCCTTGTGAATCTAGCTCCTTCCCCCACCTCCCAGCTACAAAAGCATTCAAATCACCAAGCCATAAAATAGAGTAAAATGAGCTGCTGGTCACTTTGGGCATGTATAGATGTGCTGGGGGGGAGGGGGGCACTTTAATCAGAGCGGCACCAAGAGCCGCTCTAATTAAAGCGCCCAGAGCATCATGTGTATCAGCATCACACGTATAGGCATCACACTGAATGAGCTTTAGTTAAAGAGCCCCCACTGCCATTTTTCAGTGCAGGTACACTAATACAAGTGATGCTGGAGTCTGCTGGAGCATGGTAATTACCACGCTCCAGCAGACTGTTAATCAAGTCTGCTCCAACACATAATTGTAGCACATCGCAGCAGCCTCCCTGTACATGTACAAGCGCCCTTTAATGACGGTGACTTGGTTCATGGTCTATTATTAATCTTTGCAAACTCCCTATACAAAACTTTCATGCAATGCTTATTAATAACTTATGTGTGTACGAAGCAGCAACTGCCTAACCTTTTCCGCACCTGGTTTAGCTCAATGCACCATCTGTGTATTTGTTTCTTTTCCAGACAACTATCACACAAAGACTATTTGCAGAACAAATACCTCTTAGGGAAGAAAAAAAAAAAGAAAGAATGTTTGTAACGGGCAGAGGTTAAAGTAAGTATTGGAGTAAGTTGAGAAATAGTTCACTGATGCTAAAAGGAGCTCAACAGAGCTGGTTGCCAGTTGTGTGAATGATAGAGATTAGCATTTTAATGAATGCCCATTCTCTCAGCTGGATACAATGGAAGTTTTTGATCATTGTGAAATCAATCACAGAATCATAGAGAAGTAGAGCTGGAAAGGACCTCCAAATCTTATTTCAATGACTCGGTCACGTGGTCCATTTCAGTGAAGTATGCCATCACCAATCACATCAACGCACTGTCGGGCTAAGTACAGACAGTCAAAAAGCCCGAGACTGAACTGATTCCATTTTTGCAGGTTAGTCTAAACTGCACAGATTAAATTGAGACATACGTGAACACACGTTTATCTTTGATCCAGGAAATGCAGCCACATGCCTGCAGTGTCTCAGACCAGAAGCTAGGGGGTGCTAGAGCATGGCTCTGCCATGTAGCCAGCATGGGCTGTGTGTTTGCTTCCTCTTCCTGCTGCCCCAAAGCTCTATGATTTGCAGTCTAGAATCAGAACAGCAGGACTCTGCAGGATTACTCATCCCTTCTTTTCCTTGCTTCCAGGTGTCTCTGAGATTTGTAGTCCACAGTCACAGCTATCAGTAAGTTTGAACAGGGGAAGGAGGGTTTAACCCCCACTCCCTGCCCCAGACCCCAGCCAGGGTTTGTCTTGGGGGGGGGAGGGGGAGGCAGTACCCTCACCCCCTGCAGACTAGGTTGGATCCCCAGCCAGACTTGCCCCCTCACCCCCTGGTCAGCCAGCCCTCACTGCTCCAGCTAGGGAGCAGAAAGGCAGGGCCAGCCCTGCTCTCTGCAGCAGACAGCCCAGCCCAGCCCAGGGCTGCAGAGGACTGAGATTTAACTTGAACCAGGAAGGGGTCTGGGACAGAAGTTTCATAAACCGGTTTGACCTGAGTCAGTTAAGTCCGATACTACATTCAACCAGGTTTATCTTAAACCAGTTTCAACCATTTTGAAAATGTTTTATGTGCATTGAGCTTCTGTTCTGTTACAGGTTTAAACCAGTTTCTGATCACTTAAACTGGTTTGTGTGCAACTTCTGTCCCTAGCCTCAGAGTGAAGTTAATAGGGCATGGGCAGCTGCCGGCCTAATTCACATGCAGTCACGGTAGTTCTGCCTTAAACATGGGATGACTACATGCAGAGTAACAGTTTATCTGTGTACTTTGGACTGGTTCAATCTGCCCATGTAACAAGACAGGCCACATTTTCGAAATCTCATAGTTTAAAGTAATATCCCATAAATTCTCCACCTGCGTTATTTATTTCCTAACATATTTTGATGGCTATTGAAAGAGAAGTCTCCATAAAAGAGGTCTGAATGCTAAGGTATTTATTCATTCACCTACATCTAGTGTACCCGGGCTGTGGTCAGAAAGCCAAGCCTTCCCTCGGGATTTGTAAGCAGTCTGCTGCTTGCTATTAACAATCATTATTGGACACCAAAGTGCTAATAGCTGGAGACTGCTGAGCAAAGTGCTGAAACTGCCTCTTCTCACACTGATCAAACATTGTGCCATGTGCCAATATTTGAAAGCTACCTTTTTAATCAAATCAGTCTCTCTCTCTCTCTATATATATATATATATCTATATATATTTATATCCTAGAAAAATGCTAACCTGGCATTCCAGTCAGACCACATTCAGTTAAAAAGCTTTTACACAGAGGATTTTTATCTTTTTTTTTTTTTTTGGTTCTCCCGTTTAATGAATAAAAAAGAAATGGATGAAACTTTAGTAGATGCCATTAAAATGCACAGGACCTTCCCCCCATGCTCAGGTTCAGAGACAGATTTTGCAATCTGATACTGAACGTGACACCCACTGAGGTCAATACAGGAGTCATGTGCTTCCAAGACCTGGTTTTGGATATAAATTATTGGGAACCTACAGAGTATGAACATTATGTCTATGTATTATGACAAAAAAATGAATAAGTATAGAATTAGAAAGAGATGATTTCTTTTAGCTCTCTGAAGACAGAACAATTGGGAGTCTAGTCCATTAAAGAAAGAGATTCTTTTTCATGTATAACAGCTACCTTTGAGTGCCTCTGCCAACCTTTGTGGATTGGCAGTAGGAGAAATTGTTTTTTTTAAATATGCTTCCTTTCCCCTCCTCTGTTACACTGTCAGAGACCCAAATACCCAAGCAAGGAACTGACTGCATGGCTGACTACAGAGGGGAAACAGTGAAGCAGATTATACAGAGCACAAAGTTACCAAGATTGCGTGCTTCAGTTCTGGTCATCTTAGATTCCTACTTGTCACCGCAACAGGGACATTCATCTCAGGTAGAAGTATGACTTTTAAGTGATCAACCCACAGCTTCAAGTAAGGCAAAGATGAGTTTATAGATGTAAGGCTGGCCAGATTCAAAGATTAAGAGCAGACCTAAGAGGTATCGTGCCTCTTTTACCTGGGTATTGAGGGAGTCAGCCTACCCTCACGTTGCATTATTGGCCTTCTGTTCATCTGGCAGCCTCCTGGTTAAAGGAGTCCAGGATTAAAGCTAAGGATAAACCCCAATGATTTTTCATGATAAAACCCTATAAGTAAATGCAATTTTTTTTGTGGTGTCCACAAGCTATTGAAAACACTCCCTACACAAAGCATTTCTGGGTGAATTTTTCCGCCCAATGTTTAATTTTGGACAAAAGAGGCTAATATCATCGATCATAGCAGGCTTCAAATGCGAATTCTGAAAAATAAAACCACCACCGGTATAGCTGTAGCTGGGTAGCAATAATGAAAGATGCAGCTTGTAAAGGGCTCTGGAGGTTTTACCATTATGTCACCTAACCTTAACATAGCAAATTATACTTACAATGTTATCCATCACAACCACAACCCTGGAGACTGGGAAGCAACCTTAAATATGAGGTCGGAAAGTCATTCTATTTTAGCTACCTTAAGAATTCAATTAATTCTTAATCTATGTGCGGGCAGCTTTTACAAACTATAATACAGGCCACCCCTTTTGCTGAGATAAATAAAGTCCCATTTGAGCCATGCAAACATTTCAAATGCTTTGTTGCACTTTATTGCGCCAAGGAGCGCACATAAGAGATGTGCATCTCATGAAGTCAGCTTGTCCTCAATTCCACTCTAATTCTCAAGAGCAAAAAATGTTTTGTCATGACAAAAAGCTGGCTCAACCACTGAAGGAGAAACAGTATTTTGTCATTCCTGCCTGAAGGAGAGAAAAAAAAAAAAAGTTTTTTTGTTTTTTTTTTAAAGGAGTTGCAAAAACGATGTGCTGCCTGTCGTTGAAGGATTTCTGTCATCTATAAAAGTGCAGACCCAGAGGGACACATGCACATGCATGCATGCTCTACCCCACTAAGTCCCACGCTCCATCAAAATGTGGATCGTTATAGGAGCTATGACAACAAATACACACACAGTGTATTATGCACCAGAAACACATAGCAAATACTTCTATTATTTACAGGGTTTGAATGACACCGACTCTTGGGGGTGGGTCTGCAAAAAAATTGGCAGTGGTCGGGGCTGTGCACATGGGTCTCCGCCAGTACCGCGGGGCTGGGGCCAGAGATGGTGGCAGCCTAGAAAGGTGTGGGGTGAGCCGGGGGCTGTTGCTGGGGGTGGAGGGGGAAGGGTGTTGACCAGTCTGCAGGGGGGTTTCTCATCTTTTATGGGGGGCCTCAGCCCCCCAAGCTCCCCTGTAATTCAAACCCTGATTATTTACATTCTGAGTCCCTTGTCCTTAAGCCAATGAAGCCTGATAGGAGAGTCAAAATCTTGAGCCCTGAGAGGTGACTATTCCTCTCACTCATGTATCTGGCTAGCAAGCCCAGCAACAAGGCTGAAAATAGTCTGTCTTTTCATATCCCGGCACATCCTCCAGCAAACAGTGTCTGAAAATATCCTGAGTGCTTAATTTAAGCAGCAAGAGGGTGAATGAAGACTTGTACAAACATGCCAAATGCATGTCAACATTGAAAAGCAGACCCTGCAGTTTTAAAACTGTTTTTGTCATTTGTGCTGAAAGTGCTTCAAATTGCAGCCACTCTTCTCTGCTGCTGTCGTCTTGTCTCTCGGTGCATCGGGTTTTGGCGCTTGCACCTGGGTAGCGCTGTTGTGAACAGCTGGCATAGGGGGAAAAAAAAGATGGACCAAAG
>NW_017728992.1:198988217-198998497 GCF_001723915.1 Gavialis gangeticus
GTCTCTCGGTGCATCGGGTTTTGGCGCTTGCACCTGGGTAGCGCTGTTGTGAACAGCTGGCATAGGGGGAAAAAAAAGATGGACACCTTCCAGTTTAATAACAGCAAGATCCTGGCAAAGGTGCCAAAACAAGTGGAAGGAAGGAATGTAAAGAGATGGATTGAGGAGGCGGTCTGTAGCATCACATTACATTTCTGCTCTGTTTTAAGTTCTGGAAAGAGGCCTAATCAGGGCCAGAATATGATAATGTAACATAACCAAAGAGACGTGACACTGGGCTCCAACCAGCGGAGAGCTCTTAGGACTGGCCATTTCTAAACCCAAACTGCAATGCAGAATAGAAAGTGCAGAGCTCAAATTCGAGGCAGGGATCTCTCCACTCTACAACTGGAAAAGGTCAAAGACCTGAGCTTCTGAGTCAAAATCAATGTTAAATATTGCTTCAAGTGTCCAATCCTGCTGGGGCCGCGAGTGAATGGACTTTAAGTAAACAAGGACTGCTTTTATGGAGTCCCATGCATGCCTGTTTGGGGGTCCACATACAAATGTTGGCATTGTGCTAACCTGGATAAAGGAGTCCTCCCAAGAGCCCTAAGAGCTCTTCAGGGCACAAAACATCCCCTGCAAAGGGAAGAGAGGAAAACTTGCATTGCCTGGCTTCAGCCCTGACTGTTTTTTTCATGTGCTGTGCATTGGGTGATAACAGGCAGGATGCCGTCAACATGAAATGGGCTCCTTATTAGGAGAACTCTTTGCAGAGGTGCTGCAGCTAGTGGTTTAGTCACATACACACCTGGGGATGGATGGATGCAACTGAACCTTTCCCAGATGTCACTGATTGGAAATGGTTCACAGTTGTGTGAAGTGCTCTGGCTTTCATGCCCCTATGGGGAGTGAACACCCAGCCCAGCATACCTTGCAGGGTATGAGTTGTGGGGGGTGTTCACCCCCATGCTTTGGACGTCCCAGGGGGCGGGTGATCTGTGGCTTGGGGATTTCCCATCTCTCCTGAACATGAATTCAGTAAATGTCAAGAGTCTCCAGTTGACCAAAGTCTGTAGTGTTCTCATCTGATCTTCTGGTGAGGGGGAGGGACAATTTGGGCCCACGCTTTTGGGTTCGCATGATGAAGGCTGTGGTCAAGTAGAGAACATGGACACAGCTGGTTATTAGAAAACTGTTATTGAGCAAGGGAGTTCATTGATGGAAAGTGCCAACAAAAGGTAAAAGGAGTTCAAGGGGGAGCATGGGGGTTCTGGCTGAATACCAGAAAGGATACTTATAGCTGTGGGGGAGGAGGGGGGAGGCATAGGCGACTCATAGGGAAGGCATAGGGGGGCATGTGCCCCCCCTGCAATTGCCCCAACACTGCTGCCAGCTTCTGCAGGCAGTCACTGGTCGCCGACACTGGCATCTAAGGGTGGTCCCTGCTCACCAACCCTACCTCCCCTTGCCACCACCAATGTCTGCAGGTGGTTGCCACTTGCCACCAATGCTGCTGCCTACAAATGGTACCCCCCCAGTCTTGTGAGGCACTAGTCATTCACGGGGTGAGGTGCAAAACAGCATGGAGGCCTGAGGAGCCAACTAGACCCAAGTCGCAGAATGCTTGTTGGCCGCACGTAATACTGAATGGATTCACAGTGAACGGATTGAAGACAGTACTTGATTTCCCAAACCCACTTTTGAACCCTGCCAGGCAGCTTTCAGTAAGTTTAACAGCTTGTACATCAGTCCTTCTCAAGTTTAAACTACATTTAGGCTGTTTGAAGTGTTACACATGTCCATGCCCATTGGCCATCTCTTGCTGCCCCCTCCAGCTTCATGTCCAACTCTTGGGCTGGCCTTCCTTCTCCGGTGCCCACACAGAAGAGGTCCAACCCTTTTTTCACAGGATCCATCCGCCAGCCACGCTCTTCACCCTGGACCTTCAGGCAAACTCTCTGATATCCTGAGCCAAAGCTACAGAGATCTTTGCAGATAAAGACTGAAATGTTAAGCACAATTCGGTTGTCCTCAAGAAAAGGATAGATTTCATTTGCTTGCATTTGCTGCTGAGGAGGCATGCTGCAGCATTTTATACAAGCTATTTTTTCCTATGCATTCAGGCATTACATTTCCTTGCCATAGTCCTACTGAGAAGTGCCAAGGGCTTGAGTAACTGAGGTGAGACCATCACCTGCCAGGATAGGAGGGATTCTCTTAGCCAGCCGGAAAGGATTATGCATTGCTCACAGATGCTGCTACGTGAGAACTTAGCATTAGCAAGGAATCTAAGAGTCATCCCAAAGTAGTCACCCAACTGACCAGCTGGAGGTACATACTTTTAATCAAAGGAAGTGGGAAAGGAAGTCAAAACACAAATTCAAATTGTTCCAAATTCTCTGGTTCATTTACTACCATCTATTTTCCACCAATGAGCTGAATGAATCCACTGATAATGGTAGTGCTATAGCAATGGTGGTGTGGCTGGGTGCAAAGAAGAATTGTTTGAATTGTATTGTATATGCCTGTTGCTGGCATTCGGGCCCACATCACCTGGCCAGTTCATCTCATGGCTTCACGTAGCTATAATAAAAGACTGGAAAAAAGAATTGATCCTTTTGGCCGAGAAGCCTATCCTTTTGCTTTGCTATCTGGAGGCATTTCTTTAGGGTTATATCTGGTTCCCTCAACAATCTCGGCTGTATGCTGGAATCACATATCGTGAATAGCGAGCAATCCCGTTTTCACTGGCTTCAGTCAGGTGTGGACACCAGAGCTCTCTACTAGGTAACAAAAGTAGCTGCCTCATGATTTTTGGTTCAGGATTACTAAAATCAAACACAGTAGGCAATTCCCAAGGGATTTTTCAATTCCATCTTTTGCCAGAGAAAATAGATCTAGACCCTGTCTGTTTAGACAAATGAGCTGATACCTCTCTCCCATCATAGCCGCTAAAAGATATTCAAGGGAAGGACAGGGACCCTTGATATGGCAATGAGTTGTTAGATTGCTCCATTAGAGTAGGAGCTCATTTGCAGAGCTTAAACCATGAAGTCCATGACTATATCCTAAGACTTGGTTTTATCGGGAATATTGCTATGGATGTTGTTTTAGATAATACTAATAATGCCAGCATGCACTTTAATGTCTTATGCTGGCAGATAGGAGAAAAACTATGGGAGCCAGAGCAACAGAAAAGCCCACTACAGGTGCATGGTCCCCTTCACGATTAGCCTGGAGTCTCAGTACAGGAGGAAAATGCACACAGCTCACCAAGAAGCACAAAAGTTTATGGCCTGTGAAAAGTGCTGGGTTCAGCCTGTCATCCAGTGCCTGGAAGCAAGCTGCTAAAATCAGTCTTCTCTTCTTCTCTATGCAGTTCATTGCACCCTTTTCACAGGGACTGGAAAGCACCAGCCAGGACAAAAACAGCACAACGCAGCATGGCTTAGAAAGTGCTCAGACCCCAGCTGATGGGGAGGTGTCAGACAAGAGTCAGAGCCCAGGGGGCAAACAAAATGAGTGGGCCCCAATCAGCCAAGGAAAAAGCAGATGTTTCTGCTAGCACCACTTGACTCGGCTCCCCGGCTTGGGCTGTTCTCTGAGCTCAGCACCCTCACCCAGCACTCAAGTTTCTCTTTCACGCATTTTCAGTCTCGTTCCTTGGGAAGCTTGACTTCCTCAAGGTTATGAGTGAGACCAGACCTGCCAATCCCAAGGGTCTCTCTCCACTACACAGGCCCACCTCCCCTGTGAATTTATTTATATCCAAAGTTGGCTCTGGGGGCGTTAAACTGGGCCCACATGCCAGGATGGAAGGATGACTAGCCAGAGATCTCCAGATGCAGAAAACTCATCCATCCTGTGGCACAGCTCTCCCCTGTGATCTGGGGCGAGTCAATGAAAAAGGTAACCTTTAAGACCAGCAGGCCTTGCAACCCAGCAGCCGCTGTAGGCTGCCAAGCCCTTCCTGCTCTGTGCTGAGGGCTGCTCTCTCACTCTCATGGCCCCTACTGCTGCCGTGCTTACTCTCACCATCAAATGCAACTGAGTTCTGGCAGCAGCACTGATGAGGAATGGAAAATTCAGCAGCAGGAGTAAACGAGGTCTGAAATAGCAAGGCTAGAGAGCAGTATGCAGCAGAGAGATGCACAGCATAGGGTGGAGAAGGTGCCGTGCTCCTGCGTGCCACTGATCCCTGATGCCATAGGATGGATCCAATCTCATCGTCCCCAGATCTGGCCTGTAGGTTGTAGGTTGCAGGGGAAGATCTGTAGTGGCTTCCATGCCATCCACACCTTCCCAACCTCACTTTCACATACCCTTTATCTCTTTCATATTAATTCACTAAACGGGCACTCTTGGAATTAGCAAGACACGTGCCAGACTGAAGCCCAACTCCTTCGCTGCCGTGTTGCATCTCTCTCCACCATCACCATTTACTATCATGCTCTCATCACACCAGTCCAGGTAGAGAACGTGCTCTCTCCCTACATGTGTACAAAATTCCTCACTAGAGCGGTAGTGTCATTTAAAAATAAAAAGTTGGTCAAATCCTCCTGAATTTCAAGAAATTGGCACCAAATTTGTATGTTCGTACCAAGGCTGTAAAAAATGGTAGGGTAAAAAGAAACGTTTTCAGGGGGTTAAAGAGGGGTGATGATTACATACAGAAGGGGTGGGTCTGGGGCAGATTTTACCAGCGATGTTTCTTTCAATGCAATTTTCACAGGACCATAGGGAAGTAGGGCTGGAAGGGACCTCAAAGTTATCTAATCCAGCCACCTGCTCAAGGCAGGAGCATCCGCAACTAAGCCATCCCAGCCAAGTGTCTGTCTAACCTGCTTTTGAAAGTTTTCAATCATGGAGACTCCACCGCTTCTGCAGGTAGCCTGTTCCAATGCCTGGTAGCCAAGAAGTTCTTCCTAATCTCCAGCCTGAATTTCCCCTGCTTCAGCTTGAGGCTGTCACTGATCCCTGTCACCTACAGCCATAGAGCAAAGCCCATCTCCAGCCCATCTTTAATTCTTAAGGTATTTGAAGACTGCTATCAAATCCCCCATTAGTCTTCTCCAGGCTAAATAACCCAACTTCTTTGAGCCTTTCCTCATAAGACTCAACTCCCAGGCCACTGATCATTCATGGTATGGTGTGAAACAGTAGCGTAACTAAGGCAGGGTAACTGGGGAAGCAGTCCCCAGTGCTGACTTAGGGGTATTAAATGAACTTGGGGGTTGTGGAGAAAAACAACAGCTGCCACTGCTGCCAAATGGCCTCGCCACCAGCACCAGCACCCCAGAGCCACCACCACACTATGCACCACTGCTGCCCCAGCTTCCTAGCTGCTGGGTTACACCCCTTTTATTAAAAGATTTCAGTGCAATCACATTTTTATACCTTGTTTCAGACAGTAGAGCCATGACCCAATCCCCTCTTAACCTCTTCTTCAATAAATGAAAGACATGAAGTTTAAGCCGTTTACTATTCTCCACATCTTGAATAATTCTGCAGCAATTTTCTAACCTTTCCAATTTTGCAACCACCTTTTTGAAGTCTGGACCCAGGATCTGGTAATAAACTCAATAAGGCTGTACGACGACTTAACACTTCCTCCCTACTGATATTTCCTAGTTCCTGCTTATATTGTCCAGCTGAAAATGAAGCCACTTATTAAGGTATTTAATTTTATAGACATAAGTGTAACCAGGTTGGCCTTTGTTCCTTCTGGATTTGTAGAAATAAGTATTGAATATTCAATGAGTAGCAGGGAATGTGCTATAAAAGTCATATAAAAATCACACACCAAATCTGCTGTCTCAGCTGACCCCAACATGATAATTAACATGGAATTAATATCTTTTGCAGAGGTGTGAAACATAGGAAATCAAGAAAAGCTGGAACCCAGCCCAGCAGAAGGGTTATATAAGGAGGATATTCTGCATCATTTAATCAGCAGCTCCACACTCATCTCTTGGAGAAGAAAATAACAACAACAAAAAAACCCAACATCTAAATAATCTGTTCAAATATTTTAGGGCAAACTCAGAGTTCAGGGGCTTTTTCTCTCCTCCCCTAAAATTGGTTCCTGAATTGCACACACCAAATGAGCACTGTTATTTGTACTTAGGCAAATAACTGTTGTTTACTGTATACAACCCATTCTCTCCGTTGGCTGATCCACAAAGATTATAAGACAACCACAGCTACCAAGCAGGAAAGCTTACTCCTTTAGCTGAAACCCTTTATACTTTCAGTCCTTGAGATCCCAAGGCTTGAAAACTAACAGTGACTACAGGATATCATAAGCCATACTACTAAAGGGTCGCTTGCTAAACCACATCTTGCCCCTCTGCTCAGGATCAAACGGATCACCCTATTTGGGGTCAGGAAGGAATTTGCCCTCTTCCTGGGATTTCTTCAGCAAATATTAACAACCTTTTACAGAAGAAGGATGTTGGCTGCCATAGTCCCCCTGCTTTAACTATGGGAGGTTAGGGTGTTATGTCCTTCAGTGCGTCTGGGTTGACTATGGTTTTACTAAGAGTTTAGATCATGGATTTGACTGAGATGGTTTGGATGGGATAGGAATGATCCTGTCTCAGGCAGGCAGTTGGACTAGACGACCTAGTACCCGTCCAGCCCTGCTTCTCTATGATTTCGTGATCTCCCTCACCACCTATTAGCCTGTATATTGCTGGCTGCAGGGGCATAGATGCTGTGAAACGCGGGTCGCAACCTGAATGAATATCCAGACCAGCAACAATGCCTAGGAGTTACCGGTGAAAGAGACAAAATGCTCAGTGAACAAGGCTTAATAACCAGGTCATGCAAAGTCTAGGCTTTATTTTTCATGCATGATCTTTGCATTGCACATGAACAAACTTTGCACATCAACCAGTGCATCTAATATTCAGAGAAGCTGAGCCTATGCAGTTCCCTATGACTTCCTTTGGAGCTCTTGGCGTTCAGCACCTTTGAAAGTAATTTTCTATGGCCTTTTGCAACCTTGAACTCTGCCCTGCCTTGGGAAGCTCTCCAACTCAAGCAGATGCCGAAACGGCTCTTGTACTTCGCAGCATGGCTGGATTGGTAAAAAAAAGGTCCACATGCTTTCGATGAGGGGTCCAGGATGCATCTGCAGGAGAATCCAAAACAATGACTCAAAACACCCTTTTTGTCTGACTGCTGCGTTTTCCTGGGCCGTTCCATATAGTATGGCTCAATTCTGTAAGGTGATAATAAGTACATCTGGGCCAATTTTAGGGTTATGTCCGTGCCCACCATTGTTGTATTGTGAAAGGACCCAGTGCATCTCTGCTTCCCTGCTGAGCACATCCTTGAGGCCGTCTTTTTCTCCTGAGCTGTAGCCACCATGCTGAATTGCGGTTGAGGCCTGCCATCACGGACTAGCCTTCCACTGTCCTGAAAAAGAGGCTGCTGACCGGGTGCTCCAGGACATAATAGCTCTGTTTCAGAAACCCCTCAAGGCAGGGCTAGGGGATGGAAACCCCCCCATAAGGAAGACAGAAGAAGTATTACAGCCTGTTTTTAAAAAGAGACTCTTTCCAGCAATGGGAACCACCACCCCAGAACCAGAGCATTCATCTGGAGAGGCAAAAGGGACCTGCAGTCCTTCAAGGGCACGGACTAAGACCCCATGGGCTCTCAAGAGCGTTGAGAAACCAAGAGGAGAGAACTGCATATGCAGGTGTTTATTTTTAGCCCACATCTGTATTTCTCTTATGCTTTTTACCATTGCAAACACATCTCTAAGAAGGTCTTTTGCCCAGCCAATGTTTTCCTCGATTCAACCACCACATGGTGTCTGAAGGCTAAAATGGTAACCTGGAGTGCCCATGAGGGTGGAGTTTTTGGAAGAGTATGCATAAGCTACTAAGGAAATGTGGGGGATCAGCACTGGCCATGGGGCAGCTGGGCCTATGATTGACAGAGAGGTGCCAAACAGAGAGACTGCCCCCAAAGAGTGTTCTTGACAGGTTCGAATGAGAAACAGTGTCTGGGCACAACTCAGGCCCAGTTGTCTTGGAAGCGTGCAGGAGCCAAGGCTTGGGTCCAATACAACAGACTGCTCTGGAAGGGGCTCGGCCCAGGCTGTACTATGCTCTTCTATTGCCACTGCAGCCAACAAGTTTTAAGGGAACTCTGCATCTCAGGTGTGCAGGAGCAACTTCCCCAAGGCAGTCATTAATTACAGCCCAAGCCCTTGGGAATTTTAATTCCACACCACCCATACCCCATACACAAAGGGGCGCATAGACAGCGACTAGTTGGAGCACTGCCCATTCATTCCACCTAGCTGTGCAGTTTCCCACGAAGTTTAAACACACCACGCAAAACACCCCCCCAGAAGAACTCAGCCACATCACCTAGGGAAACCCTAAAAAAGGCCAAAAACGATAAATATGTTCAAACATGAACAGCATCTGCATTTTACATTGGTAGATTTTGTAAGCAGGCTTCTGCAACCGGAGGAATTGAACAATTCCCAAGTCATTTACAGTTCATCTATGCCTGTAGCAAGCAGTGATTGTTGATTTTCTGTTGCCTTAATAGAGGTCTATTTTTTCCAGCATTTTGCATTCGAGGCTCCAAGAACCCAACTTGCTTAGCCTTATCAATAGTAAAACATGTACATCAGCCACTACAGCATATCAACCCCTTAAATTGCCATATTTTCACTGCTCGTAAAACATGCCTTTTTCCCCTCATCAGGGAACAATCTCTCATGTAGAAGCTGCTTTTCAGTCTAATTAGCCCTTGTGTTAGATTGTGTTTTTCTTGGAAAGAAACTTTAAAAACCAAACAAAATGTAAATTTCTCAACCGTGTGTTGATCAGATCATAACTTTGTGCTTGAAAGCATGAATAGTCCTCTCCACGGCTGCCGCATGGTACATAACACTGACGTGTAACGCAGAGCCTTTTATCAGCACTCTTTCCATTCCCACAATTTGGATGAGGTTACAAAAACACCATTCCTAAACCTCACAACAAACCCAGTCTCATATGCACAGAAGTCTCCTCCCTTGAGTTGGACAGATACAGGAAAAAGCTGATCATCATTTTTTCCTACCCTTCTCAAGTTATAGGGCTTGATGCAAGAATCAGCAATGAAATGTTATAGGTTGTGCTATGCAAAACTTCAGCATGGGTGTCCACAATGTGCTGGCTAGCCACGTTATTTGAGTTTTCTAGTCTGTAACCAGTACAACTCTTCCCAGATAATAAAGCCTAGGTAGTAAGAAAACCAACAGGACCTTTCACATGATAATAAGGCTTCAACTAATTAGTTAATAATTGTCCAATGCTTTGATGAGCTGTAACTGCCATATAATACAATTAGGTTAGTAACTACTGGTAACTGATAATGAACCAACTAAAAAATAAATGTCACTTCCGCACTTGTTATAGAGAATTCGAGACCTGCATCTGTGGATGACTGGTGATACTGAGCCAGACGTATCTGAAAAGACTTGCTTTTCAAGAGCTGGGCCATGAAAATATGGTTTCATTAAAGTCAGTGGCCATGGGACAAAAATTACCTATAAGTATTACACACCTGAGACTTAAAATGCTCAGTACTTTAGCCTTTGAACACTACAGGTCAGATCCTGTTCCACCAGTTAAGCATCTAAATGCAACTCCACTCCACTTAGCTGGAGTCTCTGAATATCTGGAAATACAGAAGGGTGGGCGAGTCCTTACTCTCTTTGTGGCTCCTCTATGTCTTAGCCTTAAGGCTAAGATGAAAACACAATGCAAAAATAGATGGATTTGAATGGATGTTCAGGGACTCAAAAATAAGATAAAGCAGCATTGCATTTAGGCTTCCTAGGTGGGGTAGGATTTCATAGATTTCATAGACATTTGGGCTGGAAGGGACCTCGGAAGATCGTCGAGTCCAGCCCCCGAAAGGCAAGAAGTCAGCTGGGGTCACAGGATCCCAGCAAGATAAGCATCCAATTTGCTCTTGAAGGTGTTCAGTGTAGGTGCTTGAACCACCTCTGATGGCAGGCTGTTCCAGACCTTGGGGGTTCGGACAGTAAAGAAATTCTTCCTTAAGTCCAGCCTGAAATGGTCTTGTAGTAGTTTATGACCATTCAACCTCGCCATCCCTTGGGGCGCTCTGGTGAACAAACGTTCCCCCAGATCCTGGTGGTCACCCCTGATAAACTTAAGTAATTGTATATAATTGCATTGAATTCTCACCTCGGTAGACTTCAATCACCATTTCTACTCACAAACCACACTCACAGCTTCCCCCCAAAAATAGCC